>NW_006207386.1:1216819-1270272 GCF_000334495.1 Tupaia belangeri chinensis | reverse complement strand
CCTGCTTAATTCAAAGCACACAAATGATAATCTCATCAATTCTGTATGGCCCAGCATTATGAAGATCAATAGTCCGATCCTGCTGGGCTGCTGAGAGTCTTAAAGAGCTCCACATAGCTAGGTCTGAAGTTCTCCCATCTTTTTGTATTGTTCCAATGTCATGCAATCCTCTGTGAGCATATGTACACCTTCTTAAATCTGAATTGATGAGAGTTATTCAAACTTTAGAGGATAAAATGCCATGGTTTTCTAAAAGCATTTTTCTATTTCCTGAGAAACATGTCCTTTCTTATTTGTAGGTTTGCTGCTATATTATAAAAGATTATAACTGATGGGACTTCAACCTCTGAATAACTGGGTAGGTTACTGTAACTATAGACATCTACTCCCTCTCTCTGGCAAAAAAACCAGATCAGTACTGACTGAAGCTAGGAGAGTGAGGTTATCACTCCGCCTCCTCCAACGTTTCCAACATTTTCAGATTTTTTTCTAACAAAAGGAAAAAAGTAGAGCTCATTTTCATTTCATTCTGAAGTGGCATTACAGCATTATTTGTTAAAAATTATGTAACTAGGGACCAGCAGATGGTGTAATGGTTATGTAGCTGAACTCCCATGTAGTTGACCATGGTTCCAGTCCCAGACCTGGCGGCTTAAAACTCACTCTGGGCACGTGTGTGTGCATGCCCAAACTCCCAAGAGGAGTATGGAGAAGGGACTGTGGCATGGCCATCTCCTGGGTGATTTCTTGCTTTCTGTCCTCTCTTTCTGGTTAGCGCATGTGCCCTATGGCAAAAATCTCTTTAAAAAAAAATTATGTAACTAGAGTAAGGAATATAGTAAGCTCTATTTTTATATTTGCTTCATTAAAACATTATTGTTTGAGAGATAATAGAATGCAGGCAGAAAGGTTCTTTACAGCCAAAAAAATTTTAAAAACTCTGATAGAAAACAATATACATTTAGAAATTTCTGGGATAATTTGAGAGATAAGCTGATATTTCGCATAATGATTAGCAATAGGCCTACACGCATTAGAACACCATTGCCCACCCTTATGAGTCTAATTTAATAGAGTGTGAAAATGGTATTTCACAGCCATCAAATAGAAATTGGGTAGTAAAAAAGCCACTCATTAATTGCCAGATTCTCCTGTGGCCCTGGGTTGGTTCTGAGTCCGCTCCCGAAGGAGACGTGTCTCGGTTGTGCTACAAAGTTCACTCAGGGCCCTTCCTTCTCTAGTCACTGTTTTCTGTAATGATGTTCTCCTGACAGGCCTATGTTAAGTCTAATGCTATATAAAATTATGCTACATTTTTGGTCACTGAAACATTAGATATCCTTTTATCATATCTATCTGAAATACATTATTAAAAATGCAACTACTCCCTGATTTAAAATCCATTTGGTCCATATAGTTCTCAAATTCTTGCCCTTCTTTTCTAGGTAATGGTCTGACAGGCTGTACTGTGAGAGCCCTTCAGGCCTGGGGCAAAGGGCTCAGTTTGCATGTGGAATCCATTGGCGGTACAGGAGCGTTCACTGGCCTGTGAGCGACAAAGCAGTGGAAGCAATCTTCTGGGGCATAATACTGGAACGTCAGTTAGATGCTGATGTGCATCTCCTGACCACAAAACGGTAACAAAGGGTAACTGGGAACGCCGTTTATCTGTTCCCTTCCCTGCCCATGCCGTTGCAAGCTTATTAATTCACTTGCACAGGACTTCCATTTTTCAACTCCTGCTCAGTCATTTCCATGTATTTTTCTCAGGACTAATGAGATATTAAATAAAGATGGCAAACCAAAAAGGAGGCCAGCAACATTGAGATCTGACAGGCTCCAGTGAAAGCAGAGGGGCCTGTTCTGGCCACACGGATCAATAGTGTCAGCTTGTAATCTGTGTGATCTTATTCAAAACAGACAATAAACCATTCTCTGAGGATAAATAAAGCCCACCAGAAGACGTTGTAACCAGGCCTTGCTCCCCATGTGCGCCTGAAGAGCACCGGCACGTGAGCTTTCAGCTTATGGTACAGGTTTTCTCTCTTTCAATAGGGAGTCTTTAAATATTAAATTGTCAGCGGTAGTATGACTAGTTTGAGGCGGTCTTTCTTTTCTTTTCATTTTTTTTTCTAAAGTAATTTCATCCTTTAGCAATTTCCCAAGTTAATTTAAATATGAAAATAGAAGGCTTATCTAGAGGATGAAATATGAAAAGCTTTATAATGTATTTCAAAACACTGATGTGCCTCTCTATTCAGTTCTTGGGGAGGAAATTCAGGATCCAACAGTATCAACTGTTGTCATGGAAACACCTCTGGTAGGCAGCTTCTTATTGTTACTGTGGTCATCCAGCTGCGGGCACCAAGGGAGGGGCTGCACTTTTATTTTACAAAAATGTCCACTTTCTCCTTTAGGAGAACATCCAGGGAAAGATTAATATTTAAGTACAGAAAATAGTTTACCCCCAGAAAATGTGACAGCCACCAGAGCCAGGTCTTCTTCTGCATACTGGATCTTTTCTGCCACGACTTTCAAGATCTCCTGGGTTGTACTGGAAACTTTTGCCTTCACACTGACGTAGGAGTGCTCTGTTATGTACACGTGGCAAAAAACTGTACAAATCAAAACAATTGGTCATAAACAGAGAACTGTGGGCACAAGGTATAGACTTTTCCAAGTCCAGGCACCCATCTTGCTGTCTTTGTCAGTGTAAAGAACAACAGCCAGATGTATGTATGTATTCATGCACGTGAGTGCCTGAGGGTGCACAACTGTAAATGCATGCTTGCAATCACATGAGACAGATGTTATGGAGCTGAGAACAAGCAGGTGTGGCACTGAGGCTTCCCATACTGTAAGGAGAGATCTGAGTCATGCAAGCCTGTGTCAGCAGTAGATACATCTGAACAGAATACAGGGACTCGTGGTTTAAGGACTGGACTTCTGAATCTCTTCTTTGATGGTTGCTGAGATCTCCCAAAGCAGCATATTTAAATGTCTAACTTGGAGCCAGTACGTAGTGTGATGATTAAGGTGCTGGACTCCCATGTGGCGAACCACAGTACAAGTCCCAGACCTCACGACTTGAAAATCACGCCAGGCATGTGTCCATGCATGCCCCAAATCCCAGGAGGAAAATGGAGAGGGGACTGTGGTGTGACCATCTTCCCTCAAAGGTGATTCCTTACTTTCTGGTGAGCGTACATGCCCTAAAGTTTAAGGCAAAAACCTAAAAAAAAAAAAAAAGTCTAACTCATGGGACCAGCAGGTGGTGTAGTGATTAAGGTGCTGGACTCTCATATGGCCAACAGTGGTTCAAGTCCCAGACTTGGCAGCTTGAAAAACATGCTGGGCACATGTGCATATGTGCCAAGAATCATGAGAGGAGAATGGAGGAGAGGGGACTACCGTGTGGCCATCCTCTTGGGGAATGATTTCTCACTTTCTCCCTCCCCATATCTCTCTCTCTAGCAAGTGCATGCACCCTATGGGAAAAAAAAAATCCTAACCCATATGTTTTTATTTGATACTTCATTTCAGGACGGTTTCAGAGGCCCAATCAAGATGACCACATTTTGCCATTAGAATCCTTATAAACTTATCTAAAAATCTGTCACCTGCCTCGGTTTTTGTGCTCAGCTATCTCAGTTACTTAAGAATGACCCCCTGATCAAGTGATCAAGGTGGTGGTGAGTTCAGTTTCCAAATGAAGGTCACATTTGCAGCCTTTTTAATTTCCTTTTTATGGTCTGCAGGGCTAATAAATATTACTAGCACATTATCACTATCGGGTTGAATGGGTCCTGGGAAAATTTTTCTTCATGATTCGAATAGCAGAACCTGTTTTAATAGCAATAAAAATAATTGAGAGATTTCTTCTATCAGCTACTCTGAAACTATAAAACATTAGCTTCTTTAGAATAGACAGAGGACAAGGCTATGCTCAGTCTGCTCTTCTATATTGTTTAAAAATAAAAAATGGGAGTACTGCTTCTAAAGAAATTTCATGTGCAACTTAAATGAGAGCTCAAAAGTAAACCTGGGAATGTATTCACAGAAATGTGAATGAAGCCAAAACCTAACTACGAGTTTCCATGTGTAGAACTTCCGTCAGGAGTCACTTGCGTGTTTGGCTTGGGTTAGTGTGCTACTACAATATAGCATCTAACAAATAATTGTTTATATTTGGTTGACAGACTTAAGAGAGAAATAAAGACTTTCCTCTTTTCATAGAAAAATGGAAGTTTTGGGCTATGTGAAGATCTGGTCTGTAAGCCACTAAATGTAGGGTGAGTTTACAGCTTAATAAACCGATGAATAGAAAGAACCCTTGGGCCTTGAAATCTTAGCCTTTTTGAAGTTCAGTTTGGAAAACTGTACTTATTAAATTATAAGACAAATGGACAAAGAAGGTCAGTAGCCAACAAATTAAGAGGTAAAATGAATTCATTTGTACTTTCACTCAGTGTAAATGACAGTTCATACAACAGAAACTCATCTTTTCATGGCAATACATAGAGACACCGTGTAAGAAAAGAAACATCCTTATGATGTTTTGTTTTTTGAATATTCAAGAAATTGAGAAATATTAAATATTCACACCTAGAACTCCAGCCCATGGAGAAAGGCAAGTTAGAGTCTCGAAGTCACTATCACTTCAATATTTTAGTTTGCTGGGTTTCTGCACCTGACTCAATCCCAGCCAAACAAGGTGAAATCACAGCCACCATTTCTTGTGCTGGTATAAAATATAAATGTGGAGCAGCATGTCAGCCCCTTCAGGGTGCTAACAAGGTGTTTTCCCTGATGTTGAACACACAATCCCCCTGGGGGGAACTGCACGCCCCTTCAGCACTAATGACAACTACTGAGAACATACCGGTGCGTGGCACTGCCCAACACAACCTTGCTTGGACAGATTTTTACCGCACATCCTTTCTTTCATTATTCTCTCTGAGATTCTTTTCTCTAACTCTCAGGGACTGACTTAGCCAAAACCCTGCAGATTGGCTTTCGTGATCTTCCCAATTAGTAATAGGCAATGGGTTGAGGCAGGGAGAAAAAAGTGGAGTTGCCAGACCTTTGTGCACCTCTGCTAAAGAATGCAAGAAGGTTCTTTATAGTCTCCTTTTTTTGATTCCCAGATGAAAATATCCTGGATCATTGGAATAGTGTTATATGATCTAAGTAAACTGTAATGTACAAATCAAGGGAAAAAAACACCCAATTTGATGCTAACGGCTTGTCAGAGAGGTATGACAGCTGGAAATGATGGTTAAAGGCAGGCTGATGTGTTAATGTGGGAGAATGGCGGTGATTAACTGCAACTCCACCTACCCCAAACCCTTATTTAAATTGCACTCACTTTCCTCTGTTTCTGTCATGGCTCCTCTGTGCTGTAGCCAGTTCTCCTTAAGACTGAATTGGTGGAAAAGGGCTTTATTCTGTGAGAAGGGAGAAAGAGAACAATGAATGAATGTACTCCTGCCCTTTGGAAAACCACAGCTGTTTACAACGTGTTCCAAAAGAGCTAGCCAATTTTTTTTGTTTGGATTTAATATAAAATCCACCCATCCAATCTTAGAGAAATAAGCTGGGAATTGCTTCAATTTATGCATGTGGAGGTGGAGATTCTGAGCAACATGATGAGCCTTTGGCCAAGGCCAGAGGCAGGCAACCCCCTCCACACCCCAAACTTCCCAGTAATCACTCTCTGCAACATGCTAGAGAATACCCCCAAGATTTTTCATCCCTGAGATTAAAAACACCCATAACATACTTCTCTTGAGAAAGGCACTGTTTCCCCATGCCAACATTAACCTCCAAGCTAGTGAGCACAGTCTGACAGGTTGCTTTCTACGCTTTTCACGGCAACAACTTTAAGATGGTTTCTGTAGTATGATTTTCTTAAGGGAAATAAGTCCATGGTTCCTTATGATTTCCCCCAATAAACCAGCTTCACTAAAACTTGTGCCTGACACCTCGTTCTGCATTTCCTCCCCAACCAAGATAAACCAGATAGCGGGTATGCTGGTTACCACCCCTCTTCCTGTCGTGATGAGAATATAGGCCTTTTCTCCTGGAACCAAGACTTTACTCCTGGAATCAAGATTCTTACCTGGATTATTATTATTATTTTGGAATAAACATTTTAAAAATCAAATTTATATCACTCTGAGGGCAGCAGGAAGCTCTGACTACAAAAAAAATATGCAGAACGTCATAAAGTCACAGTACCCGGCTGAAAGTGGACCTGTACCAGCACAGGGAAACTAAGGGACACAGGAAAGTGCCGGCGGCCTGCAGTCCCAGGCTCCCACCTGGCCTGGGAGGCTTGAGGTGGTATTCTTTATAATTCTAAAGAAAGGCCAGTGAGGCAAGGCAAGTTCTCCCAACCTCATCAATCCTCTTCAGAACAGATGGGTCTGCCTTACCTTCCTTTGTGGCGAATATTCATCTACAGTGCTGAAAGGAAAAGGATGAGAAGTCAGTTTGCTCCAAAACCGAGAATAATGCAGTTATTATTGTGGAAGACTAATTTTCAGGCGCTGAGCAGAATATTTTGCTCTTCAAATAAAACACAATAGCCATTAACTTACTATATATACTACCGCAGTTGAAATGAAGTTCTGAATTTCAAATACACCAAGAAGTAAAGTAGCTATTCTGCATTCTACCCATAGAAAGTGAAGCTGAGAACTGAGGAAGGAACTGGATTTATTCAACACATGGAAACAGAGACTGAAGAAATTTTTTTTTTTTTTTTTAGGTTTTTGCCATAGGACATGTATGCTTGCTGGAAAGAGATAAAGAAAGATGGTGAGAAGGAAAGTGAGAAATCACCTCCTGGGGGGATGGCCTCACTGCAAACCCTTCTCTTTTTTTCTGCTGGGATTTTAGGCACAAGTGCACACATGCCTGGTGTGAGAATCCCTTCCTTCCTTCCTTCCTTCCTTCCTTCCTTCATTTTTTTTAGAGATTTTTTGCTATAGGGTGTGTGCACTCATCAGAGAGACAGAAAGAGACAGAGAGACAGGTCGTAAGAAATCACCCCCCTGATGGGATGGCCATGCTGCAATCCCTTCTCCTCCATTCTCCTCTTGGGGTTTTGGGCATGCATGCACACGCAGCCAGCGTGAGTTTTAAGCTCCAAGGTCCAGGACTTGAACTGTGGTTGACTACATGGGAGTGCAGTAACGTAACCAATACATCATCTGATGATACCCTGGTGTAATTTTTAATCCACCGGGTTGGGACTCGAAATGGAGTTGACATGTGGGAGTCTAGTGCCTTAACCACTATGTCATCTGTTGGCCCCAGAAAATTTTTTGGGGGGAGGGGTTGACAATATTCACATGTAGTGATAGATTTTAGTAAAATTATTGTTATTTATGTAGCTAATTCAGTCAAGGTGCTTCTTTTCCAGGAATTTCTCTAGTGCGAAACATTCTGTAGATGTCCATCTCTGATCATGCTCCACAGATTCCCATTCCCACGGTCACCTCTGCCCATGAAGAAACTGGTACTGGAATTGATTTCACACATCATTAGATAAGCCCTAAATTAAATGAATCACTAATTTTATTGGAAAAAAAACTGCTTGTACAATGGGGCTAGACAAAATGTGATAACCTCAACAGTAGGAATTAAATCTTATTCTAGCATCTAAAGGTATATCATAATCTTATACCAAAAAGGCAAAAATCATACCTTAGTTCTTATTTTAACTATTATTTCCCACTTTATGTTTTTTTGTTTTAAATGTTTTTGTCATAGGGTGTGTGCACTTGCCGAAGAGAGACAAATGGTGAGAGGAAGTGAGAACTCACCCCCAGAGGGAATGGCCACACTACAATCCCTTCTCCTCTTGGAATTTTGGGCATGCACACACACATTTGGCATGAATTTCAAGCTGCTGGGTCCGGGACTTTTCTTGCGATTGATCATGTGGGAGTCCAGTGCCTTAACCTCCACACCACCTGACCCTTATGTAAGCTTTTTAATAAAATGTATTAAATTCCATTAATTTACTTAATGTTTTAAAAGTTACTAGCCATAAACTAAAGTTGCTCAACTGTATCAGATCTGACTTACAGCACAGATCAACTTTCATGTGGGAGATTATTTCGATGTAAAGGTTGTCTTTTTGTTCTTATTTGTTTCATTTGTTAGTCCACATTATCACAGTGCTAGGCTATGGAAAGTTAATATGATATAGACTATGATTAAAGAAGACCACCAAGATTCACAACATTCATTTCTAATGCACTATACCAACTTACATTTCATTTCTGAATTTCTCAGTGTGTGATTTTAATGACTGAAGGTTAAAACCTTACACATGGTTTGCTCCCTCAAATAAATGTATATAGACATTTCACTTACAATGGGGGCGGGGGTCTTCCTTTACTAAAATCAAGTCAGGCATTAAGTCTCTAATTAGTAATCTAAAAGACTTGAATTAACATTTTCCAATGGGAAGTACAACTGTCACTGAAGTCTTAACAGAAGCTTTTCACAAGTTGACAATCTATGTGCTTCATGTTTACTGAGTGTAACTAAAATGTAAACCAGAGAACATTTTCTTTCTCCACAAATGAATTGTGCAGCTATCCTTGGAAGATGAATAATGATTTGATGCTTTCACTTACCAAAATTAATAAGATTATTTAGTGGTAATAACACAGTAACATCAGGTATTACCGATTTGAAAGATTAATGATAGATGCCTAGGGAATGCTTGGACATACCAAGAGTCATTGAGTAAATGGTTTTCTTTAATCTTTCTAAATTAATAAAGAAACCTCAGGGAACCTATAAAATTGAGCTTTTAAAGTGCTCCATGGGGTCGGCAGTAGTGTGGTGGTTAAGGGCACTGGATTCCCACATGGCTGACCATGTTTCGAGTCCTGGAGCTAGCAGCTTGCTTTCTCGCTTTCTCTTTCTCTCTCTGTCTCTGGTCAAATTAAAACATAGTGATAGCAAATGGAATGAAATAAAAGTAAATAATTCTTCAAAAAAAAAAAAAAGAAAAGAAAAACTCCATTATTTACTGGAACCCATCATTTATAAAACTGATATATTTTTTCTACTCCACAGAGATAAATATGAACTCCCAAATGACAAGTTAAATATTTAGACTTTTAAAATGAAATAATAATTTATTAAATAATTGCTTTTGTGCACCCAGTTTGTTATGGCCCAGCTTATTTTTTTGTTGTCAAACAGGGTTAAAAAATGTCAACGAGCTTGATTTAGTGTTTTTTCATTTGAAAACACAAGAATCAGATATACAATTTTTTACTGAAGGAAAAAAAAAGCTATGGAATCAAGATGAATACTAGAGTCAAAATACTCAGAAATAATCTTATGTATAAGATATTTAAAAAGATTTGTTGCTTTTTTTCTTTTCTTTTCTTCATTTATTTATTTTTTTTGTTGTTGCTATATCGTGTATGTGTTCACCAGAGATAAAGTAAGAAATCATTCCTGAGGGGGATAGCCACACAGCAATCCCATCTCCATTCTCTTCTCAGGATTTTGGGTACACACACACCTGGTGTGATTTTCAAGTCATTTGGTCCAGGCCTCAAACCGCAGTTGGCCATGTAGGAGTCCAGTGCCTTAACTACTATACCTTCTGCTGGCCCCATGTTGTTTTCTTTCATTAACTCCAATAAAGAACATGAAATACTTACTGTCGACGGTGCATTCCAAGTATTTTTTGAAATTCTTTCAATTCTTTTTCAAGTATTGGATATTCATAGACATCATCTAGTACATTTCTGTATATGGTCTGGGGAGAAAAGACAAAATGGCAGCTAAAATGGTTTAATGTCCACTTTATGAGGCTTAAGGCTCATACACTGGCTCTTCTGTCCAAGGAAATAAGGTCCAATCGAGGACAATGTAGGGGTTTAACCAGGCACCAAAGAAATTTAGAATGGGATTATATCTCTTAACCCTTAGGTACTTCACTAAACTGCCATGGCTCTCTCACTGCTTCCAGAGGCTACAAGTGAGGATTCTGGGAATTTAGAGATCCCTGGCTCAAGATTTACCTGCCTGCTCTGTATTAAAACAAACAAGCAAACAAACACGATAATGTCTAAATAATAATTTTGCAGGAAAAACCACAACTGAATTAAACTTACCAGTTGTCTTGAAAGAAACATGAATTTAGTCAGAAGGGTAAGGCCAGTTTTAACTAGATGTCTAAATGACACATGACTGTTGAATTCAAAGTGGCTTCCTTCATACCAGGGAGAATCAGCTTAGGTATTTGCCTAATCTGAACTAGAACTCCTCCTAGCTGAATTCCATTCTACCCCTTCTCTGTTGACTGGCACAACTAATATGGTTTTGATAGCCAAAGAAATCCAATCATCTACTAGTTAGTAGGTTCATAAAATCTACTAATTCTTCACAAAATCATCTGTGTTGAAAAGGCACTGCAGCTTATTAATAACCAGGGGAAAAAACAGTTTGTCTAGTTCCAAATGTAAATCTAAGTACCTATTCTACAAATTATTACTTAAAATTCTCAAAATACACCAACTTCTACAAATATTTCACAATGCATATATTGTCAGTATAGTTTTTAAATGATAAATGATATTTTATTCAAATACCATATGTATGAAACTGGCTAGTTCAAACATAATAACTTTCAACATATTAGTATCAAATTTTGAAATATAATTTCATCTACCTTCCTTAATTACTTCATTTGCAATCAAAATTCCCATGACTTACATAAACTACAGCATCTTAAATGAATGAAAAAAGTCCTTCTACTTTTTTTTATAAAGATTTAAAATTTAAAAAAATTAAGTTTCTCCTTATGTAGGGACTATCAAGCCTCATAAGTCAAAATGAGTTTATATTGCCTCTGAATCACAAGTCGACTATCACAAAAAAGTTGAATGACAGATACGTACCAATGAAATTTTTGAAAAGTATAAGTGAAAATAATATTAGTAATTTGGCATCCAAGTATATCTGTGTTAGATTACCTTTAAAAACATTTTCGAGTGCTCATCTTCATGTAACCAGTCTTTGTATAGAGTGATCCATTGGGAAACAAGATGCAAGACTTTGCGTTTCCGACAGGGAATATCTGAGTTTTCTTCTTTGCCTTGATACTTCTTAGCAGAATAGGTGCACGTGGTTAAGAAAGAACATTACATTGATGGAAATAACAAAGTATGAAGAGATATATTTATTCTCAATTTTACAAAATATGCTAAAACACATTTTCTTTTTCTTTTTTTTTAAAAGGTTTTTGCCAAAAGGCACATGTGCTCACCAAAGAGAGCTGGTGAGAGAGAAAGTAAGAAATCATCCCCCAGCAGGGTGGCCACAGTGCAATCACTTCTATAAATTTGGGCATGCATTCATATTCATACACACACACACACACACACACACACACACACACATACCTGGCTTGATTTTCAAGTCACCAGGTCCAGGACTTGAGCCTCAGTTGACCATGTGGGAATCCAGCACCTTAACCACCACAACACCTGCTGGCCTAAAGCATATTTTCAAAGAAACTACATGTATATAACGTGCAGGAAGAAGAGAATATGTATAGAGAGTGCAAAAGGTGTGCACTGAAAAGAGCAAAAACAAACCCAGAAAATGATCAGCATATACTCAGTGCCTGGCTAGGAAGTTAGGCGTTGGGTCATGGATGGCAGCTGCGGTCAGTCCAAAAGCAAACTGGGTTCATTGACATATACTGGGGGCGGGGGAGCATTAATTTCAAGAGTAGCTCAAAGAGAGTTAGCGCACTACGCAGGTGAATACTATTTCAATCAAAGTTAAATCAGAACTAGGCCACATAGCCTTTGAGCCTCAGAAATTCACATTCTGTAAAACCAGGTATTTTGAAGGTAATTCCAAATGAACAAAGATTTCTAAAGCACAATTTGTAGTATAAATTGAATGCCCAACCCTATCAACTTACTTAAAAACATAAATGAATAGGGGCCAGCAGATGGCATAGTGGATTTTTGCTACTCCATGTAGGAGTCCATACATTGTTGGACTCCTACATGGCTGACCACAGTTTGAGTCCTGGATTCAGTGGCTTAAAATTCATGCTGGGCACATGTGTGTGTGTGTGTGTGCCCACGATCCTGGGAGGTGAATGGAGGAGAAGGGATGGCAGCATGGCCGTCCTCCTAGGAGGTGACTTTTTACTTTTCCTCTCACAATCTCTGTTTCTCTCTCTCTCTGGTGGGTGTACACAACCTAAGGAAAAGTCCTCTAAAAAAATATGAATAAATGTGCACATGTGGAAGTAAAAAGGACTGCTAATTTTCATTTTCATTAACATAAAATTTAAAAATTAAGTTGGAAATTACCTAAACACTTTCACAATTGAGGATGTGTTAACTAAATTATTACATGTCTTTTAACAGACTATTCTACAGCCATAAAAGTGATGATCCAATAGTACATTTACTGGCATGGAGCATTCACAATATATTATGGAGTAGAAAAAAAGATGTTAGGGTGACCCACTGCTATTAACAATGCTTATTTACATAAAGAATTTCATTATTTAGAAGGATATATACTTTAGGGTTAACAATGGCGTCTCAGGGTAATGAGATTTCAGAATTCATGAATATTTTTATGTTACTTATTAGCATTTCCTAGTTTGTATACCATGGACATGTGTTAACTATGCTGTTAAAATGATATAAAAATAACAACCTCAAAAGCAAAGTGCTTAAATGACTAGGAATGAGACAGCAGCTTGGCATTTTCTAAACTGATTTACTCTTTTTGTCTCCAAAATGATAATTTTAGAGTGTCGTAGACACATGGAAAACAACTAGGAATGGGAAATACTACGAGATCAAACACAGGTAGGCTCTGGGATTGTTGGACAGGATTATGTAGTCTTTAATGTTGATCTGTAATTGTAAAATAGGAATAAATTCTACTTCAGGCTCAGTAAATATTTTTAAACATAATTCAATTACTCTCTTTCCATCTTGCAAAAATACATTAAGGACATCTTTGATTTACACCTGTGAAATAAACTTGGGCAAACACACAAAAGTCTGTTAAAGTTTCTTCAAGTTTTCCTCTTAAAAGGCAAGATAAAAATACATATTATTTCTACTTATGCAAATGTTCTTTTCTTTTTTCCTATGAATATAATGGCTTCACTAATACACAGGGACAAAAACTTGTAAAAGTTAAGAAATACTGGCCAACCATGATTCGAATCTAGACCTGGAGGCTTTCTCTCCTACTTTCCCTTTCTCTCTGTCTTTCTCTCTCTGGTCAAATTAAACAAATAATAATGATAATAATAAATAAAATAATTCTTAAAAAAAAGTTAAGAAACACTAACAAGTTCTTTTAGATCTGCACACAGACGTGAAGACAGGGGGCTTTTATTCAAGCTGCATTTATATGTTCTACGATTATGGACCACCAGAACAGGGCGATGTCAGGGACTGACCCTTCAATCATTCTCTTCCATACATAGTTATTAACATTTATTTGCTTAACCTTGTTCTCCTCCCTGTATGACATATATATTTAAAATATTCAGTAAATAAATGTATTAGGTCGTTGGGATAGTCATGATGTACTTTTCTGTTTATCTATGCAAAGATGTGTCATGACCTTCCTGATGACCCAATATCTGTATTATTCTGGCTTTCTATTTTAAGGGATAAATATGCTTTTACATTTTGTCCATATCAGATTATACTGATTTATAAATTTAGCTAAGGGGAGGGGGGTGAGGAATAGTGGGAAGAAATTGGGTGAGAGTTATAACCTCTGTGTAATGCACTGAATAGTAGCTAGCTCAGGGCTATGAACTTAAATAATGCTCTTTACAATGATAAAAGCTAAAAGCTATTAAATCCTATTAAAACAGAAATACACATCTAAAATATCTAAATCCAGCACAAATAGCTCTTATCTATACATAATGTTCAAAACCAAGGTGGAAAATTTTTTACCTCTCCAGAAGTTGATAGTAGTGGGATATAAAAGATAAAATACAGATATATGTATATGCACATATATTTATATATGTATATATAAATATCTCACAGTATGAGTGCCATATTTTTGTTTATGGTTCATATTATAAAAGGTTGCTACAGTTAAATATGTTTCCCCAAAACTCAAGTGATGAAATTTGGTCGTGACACAATTAAGAGGGTGAAAACATAATCTGACTATAATCCGGGATTAAGAGGCGGAGACTGTGGGAGGTGATTAGGATTAAGGTCATCAGGGTAGGGCCCACACGATTGAGTCCTAACGGGTTTATAGATGGGAAGAGACAGAAACACACAGACACATGCTCACTGTCCCCTCATGTGACGCTCTGTGTTGCCTGGGGACTCTGCAGAGAGCTCCCCCCTCAGCAAAGGGCCCTCACCAGATATAGCCCTGAATGGATCATAAACCTCCAAACTAAGAGCAGAGTAAACCTCTGTTCTTATAAATCACCCAGTTTAAGGTTTTGGCTACTAAACAGTAGAGAACTGACTAAAACAAAGGCAAAAGTGTGCACAGACAGAAACAATCATGTAGCAAGACTCCTGGCTTAAAATGTTTTAGCTCTGGGGCCAGGAAGTGGTGTGGTGGTTAAGGCATTGTACTCCCACATGGTCAACCATGGTTCAAATCCCGGACCTGGTAGTTTGAAAATCATACTGGGCATGTGTGTCTGCAAAATTCAGAGAGAATGGAAGAGAAGGGATTGTGGCATGGTCAGCCTCCCTGGGGATGATTTTTCACTTTGCCCATGGAAGAGTGCATGAACACATGCACCCTATGGCAAAAATTTAGAAGAAAAGAAAAAAAATGTTAGATTTCATAATTTTTGATAATCAAAAAAGCCCCTAAGATTCTGATCTAAATTTTCATATAAACTATCTTATCCAGGAAGCAGCAGGTGATGTGGTGGTTAAGGCACTGGATTCCACATGGCCAACTCTAGGGTTCGAGTCCCAGATCTGGTGGCTTGAAAACCATGCTAGCTGTGTCCAAAATCCCAAGAGGAGAATGGAGAAGGGATTGAGATATGGCTAGATCCCCTAGGAAGTGATTTCTCTCTCTCCAATAAGTGCACATGCACTACAGCAAAAATCAAAACACAAACAAAAAACCCAAGTCTTATTCGAAGACTCAAAACACTTACATCCAAGTAAAGTTTTAGTTCTTTTTTTTTTTGGATATAGGGTATGGATACTCATCAGAGAAAGAAAGTGAGAAAGTTCCCTCTGGGGTGGTAGTGGGCGGTAGCGGCCATGTTACAATCCCTTCTCCTCGCCTCTACTTTTAGAAGAGTAATTTTTTTTGGTATATTAATTGGCATATTTTTTAGGCTTCTAAGACTTGAATCATACAGTTGGCCATGTGGGATCCAGTCACCTTAACCACAATGCACCATCTAGTTTATTTTAGAGATTTTTTTCCCCCCTGAGGGTGCATATGCTCACTAGAGAGAGAGAGAGAGAGATAGAGAGAGAGAAATCATCCCCTAAGGGATGGCCACACTGTAATGCCTTCTCCTCCATTCACCTTTCTGGACTTGGGGCATGCACACACATGTACCCAGCATGATTTTCAAGCTGCTGGGTCTAGGACTCGAACCACGGTTGGCCATGTGGGAGTCCAGCACCTTAACCACTACGCTACCTGCTGGCCCAGTTTTAGAGATTCTTTACAGACATTCTGTGAGGCACTAAAATTATTATCATTGCTGTTATATTTTTGCCAGAGGGCATGTGCGCACACCAGAAAGAATAAAAGAGACAGAGGATGGGGAGAGGGAAAAAGCAGCCAGAAATGGGGTCATGCTGCAATCCCTTCTCCAGTTCTCCATCCTGGGATTTGGGGTATGCATACACATGTGCCTAGCCTGTTTTTTTTAAGCCACCAGGGCTGAGATTCAAACTCACAGTCAGCCATGTAGAATCAGCTCCTTTAACCACCAGGCCATGGCAAGAGCCTGCACTAACTTATTAAATAACAGTAATTGTAATATCAAGATCATAGTTAAAGATAATAGTTTGAGGCATCTAATTTGCTTTGAGAATACAATTTATATTACTTAATGGATGGTAACTGTTCTCAAAATGGGTTAGCGTTAAAATGTAAATGAAATGAATTTACAGGTATTTTTCCAAGACCTCTGAGGGAAGAAAAAAATTCAAACTTTATAATTATTGTTGAATTAGCAATACTTCACTTGAAAGCTGTGAAGGAAATCTACAAATACTACTAAAATTTACCAAATTCAAAACTAATAATGTTTCAAGATCAGTTTTATGATCCAGGTCTAAGAAGCTTCAAAATATCTGTAGCTTTATTTGATCTTAGGCTATGATAAAACACTGAAGAGTAATAGTTTATATTTTTAAGACAGATTTTACTTTGTCTTTTATGGGGTCATACAGTTCTTTTAGGCAGGAAAATGCAGTAAAGTTGAGAGATAGCTACTAATTTCCTTGGAATATACAAGAAGAAATCCATGTTCCTAAGTATTTTCATGTGGGCTAAGGTGAAATCTTCAGTTTGGTTTAATAACACAATAGTTAACAGAAGACTTAAATGTTTCTGAAGAATCTTCTTCAAACACAGTGAGGCAAGAAACCTCCATGGAGAATTTCAGTAACTTTATAGGCTTTGCTGTTTGGTCTTTCAATGTTTCTCTGTTGTACATCTTCTAGCTAGTAGGTAGAATTCCTTTACTGGTCATTACCTTCTAATCACACCCGTCATTCTGAAAGTACATGCCATGAACAGTTGATTTCTGGGGCCATTTTGGATTCTCACATGGGGCAATGACTTTTCTCCCTGGGAACACTTTGCCCATGGACGTGGTGTCACATCTGCACGTTCCCTAGACCTCTGTCTGACACTGACTGAGACTTCTCTGTGTCTCCCCACAGCGTGACGCTGGTACTAAACTCACTCTCTTGACTTGGGGGTTATTCACATCTACCTTCAGCTTTCTAAGAAATCATGAGGTACAGACTTGAAGCAAATATGAGATAAATAGTACTATTCACAACACAGTATGTGAAAACAGCAACTCTGCATTTCCAGTCCCCTTTCCTGTTCGGTCTCATTTCCTATTTTACATTAATATTTAACACAGCCACACTGTACAGTGAGGCTGAGAAAATGAAGAAAGGCAGTTAACTCCTAACGTGGGGCATCAGTGTGGAGGAAGCTGTCACCGCATCTTCACGTTAATGAAGGATATTGCCTTAACAGCGCCTGGCACAAGTCATCCGTTGTCATGAAGACAGTGTACGTGAGAAGGAAGTCATCAAGGAGGGTCTCTGCAAAGAAACGACACAAAGCCGAGGTAAGCAAACAGACGATAAGAAGGCAGCAGCTCGTCCAGGTGCCAGGACAGTGCGCGGTAAGATTAACAATGGTGGTAGTCTAGGGGTTAGGAGAATTTTAGCCACATGATACATTATTACAGATTTTAAAAACCCCTCACACATAGAATGTCTTGAGCAATGAAACATTTTTTGTTGCAAGGCTCTCTAACCATACAACTTCAATCATCATTTTCCCCCCAAAACATTCATTTATATTTGTGGGTTAAAGTGTTAGGGAAAATCAATGTATAAACAATGTGCTTTAAAAAATATAAATTTCTATCAGATTTTGAGGTATACGCTCCAGTCCTATGGGAATGAAACCTTCATGTTCCATTACATTAGGGATCTCCAAAGCCATTTACTTAAGTCTAGGGCAAGAACAATGGACAGCAAAACCAAAGCACACATTACGTTCTAAAGCCATTCACCGCTCTCTCTCAAATGCATCTCTAAGCAGCTGGGAAGATGATGAGTGATCTTCTTACTATCATGAGAAAGAGCTGAGAGGAGTTATATTGGAGTGTAGATGCAACACATCATGATGCGCTCTTCATGACTCCTTTTTCTCCCAACAGAAATAGCCTCTATCATGATCATCTTTTTGCTTTGAATGTTCTGGAAGAATCCAGTGTACATGTAATATGGAACTGCCACAGAGGCAAACTCTGATCTCCAGTTTCATTCCCCAAATGATAAACGATACAAAAGATTACATGCAGAATGCAAAGTAGTGATTCTGTCATAAGAGTTTTTAGGTAGTCTCTTTAACTTAAAATTCACCCTACTATATGATTGAACATTCATATTTTTACATTCCAGACATCCAAGTTTTAGTTATGGGAAATACTAATAAACTGTGTGAGTAATGAGTTTGTGTACTGTGATGGACTGAACACCTATACCCCTCCTGGCCCTTCATTTCATGTGTTGAAACCTTGCCCTCTAATGTGAGGGTATCAGAATTACAGAGGTCATGAGGGTGGAGCCCTCATGATGGAATTGTCACTATAAGAGTTCTGAGAGAACTTGCTTCCTCTTTTTGCTCCTGTAGGACACAGAAAGACTGTGGTCTATGAACCGGAAAGCAGCAGGTCTTCGTCAGACAGTGAATCTGCTGAAGCCTTGATCTTGGACTTTCTAGTCTCCAGATTTGTGAGAAATAAATGTCTGTTGTTGAAGCCACCTACTTTATGGTATCCTGTTATAGCAGCCTGAGCTAAGACAAATATTCAACAGATTTATGGGGCTAGCCAGTGTTGTAGTGATTAAGGAGGATGGATCCCATCTGACTGGCTGTGCGGTTTGAGCCCTGAACCAGGAGGCTTAAGACAGACCAAACACATGTGCATATGTGCCCAAAATCCCTAGAGAAATGGAGAAGGGACTGTGGCATGGCCATCCTCCATGAGGGATATTTTTCACATTCCTTTTTTTTTCTCTCCCTCTCTGGTAAGTGCATGTACACTCTGGCAAATTAATTGTATTTATGCTCCCTAAGATCTATACATTATAAATGTATAATTAGAAATAACTGCTTAGTATTGAGTTCTGAAAGCTAGGTAAAAAATTTTCCTTTTTTTTTTTTTTTTTTTTTGTGTGTGTGTGTGTGTTTTGCTATACAGCGTGTATGCTCACTGGGAGGAGGAGAGGAAGAGAAAACAGTTAAAAATAGAAAGGGGGGGATCAGCAGATGGCTTAGTGGTTACGTCACTGGACTCCCACGTAGTCGACCATAGTCCGAGTCCCAGATATGGCGACTTAAATCTCATGCTGGGCGCATGTGTGTGCATGCCTAAAATCCCGAGAGGAGAATGGAGGAGAAGTAACTGCAGCGTAGCCATCCCTCCTTGGGGGTGATTTCTCGCTTTCTGTCTCTCTGTCTCTGTCTCTCCTGGGAGCGTACATGCCTTGTAGCTCCTTAAAAAAAAAGAAAGGAAAAGAAAAAGAAAATAGAGAGGGAGAAAGGGAAAGCACCTCCAAGGGAGATGGCCATGCTGCAATGCCTTCTCCATTCTCTTCTTAGGATTTTGGGCATGCACACACACATGTCCAATGTGTTTTTTCAAGTTGCTGTTCCAAGACTTGAACCACGTAGTCATTCATATGGGATCCAGCTGCCTTAACCATAATGCCCAAGTTCCAAATTATTATTTTTTTTTGGAGAGGTTTTTGCTATAGGGTACGTGTGCTCACCAGAGAGACAGAAAGCAAGAAATCACCACCCCCCCCCCCCCAAGGGGGATGGCCATGCTGTAATCCCTTCTCCTCCATTCTCCTCTTGGGATCTTGGGCATGCACACACATACATACCCGGCGTGAGTTTAAGCCACTGGGTCTAGGACTTGAACCGTGGTCAACTACCTGGGGGTTCAGCAACATAGCCATCATGCTAACTGCTGGTCCCATGTTCCAAATTATTTTAGGAATAATCAGTAACATTTACTTTAAAAGTTGAAGGGGCCAGCAGGTGGCATAGTGGTTAAGGCACTGGATTCCTCCATGACCAATCACAGTTCAAGTCCTGGACCTGGCACCTCACACTGGGTGTGTGTCTCCAAAATCACAAAAGGTAAATGAAGAAGGGACTGTGACACAGTCATCCTCCCTGGGGGATGATTTCTCACTTTCTCTCTCTCTGTCTCTTGATGAGCTTGTGTACTGTGATGGACTGAACACCTATACCCCTTCTGGCCCTTCATTTCTTGTGCTGAAACCTTACCCTCTAATGTGAGGGTATCAGAATTACATAGGTCACAAAGGTGGAGCCCTCATGATGGCATTGTCACTATAAGAGTTCTGAGAGAACTTGCTTCCTCTTTTTGCTCCTGTAGGATACAGAGAAAAGACTGTGGTCTTGTATGTACAAGCACACATACTGTACAGCAAAAATCTCTCCAAAATAAAATGCTGATCAATATAATATGAACGATAAAGTTATATTTACAAACACAAAACACTGTGGACAGAAGAGGTTGCGTATGAGAGCTACAGTCTACATAAATTGCCCAGGTTACTTTATATCTATGCTTTGGTTGGTTGCAGAATATCAAGATAATCCTGACCCATATAGGTAAGTGTTAAAATAATTGGAAACGATGTTACAAAGAAAAAGAGCTTTTCTGTTTTAAAGACAAGGTCTCAGCATATCATGCATGCTGTTCTTAACTCAGCCTACCACTGGGCCTATAAGCACAGGCCACAGGCTCTTTATTAAAAAGGGTTTCACCAGTTGCCCAGGCCAGCCTTGAACCTCAGCCTCCTGAGTCACCAGGATTACAGGTCCATGTTGTCTTGGCGTGTCTTGAAGCTGGATTGGGAATTGCTCCTCGGCCTGCTCCATAGCCCAGCCTAAGAAGCACACAGTCTGAGTGGCATGCACAGCACAGCTAGCCAAATGCTTGCTTTTTTATTGCACGATGCCCTTAACCAGAATGAATCCAAAATGCTGATGAAGAATGTTAAGGAATTTTTCTCAGAAACATATGTATTTATTAAAGATAACAGTATTCCAGCTGTGAGCTTAAAGACCCCAGGCTGAATGGTTCCAGAAACCTGAAGAGAAATTTGATCAAGACCTTACCAATCAAGAATGTCCACAAGGTGACCATACCCTCTTGAACCAAGAATTGAATTGAACATGTGCTTGGAACCTCTGCCCCTAATTTAGCCCTTAAAAAGGCATATGGAGGAGGGGAAGGGAGACCAGCAGAGGGCATAATGGTTACATCACTGGACTCCCATGTAGTTGACTATGATTCAAGTCCTGGACTGGGGCCTGTGTGTGTGTGTGTGTCCGTAAGCCTGAGAGGAGACTAGAAGAGAAGGGATTGTGGCATGCCCACCCCTTCTGGGGGGTGACTTCTTACTTTCTGTTTCTCTCTGTCTCTTTGTTGAAGATACTACCTATGGAAAAATCTCTCTCTCTCAAAAAAAAAAAAAAAAAAAAAAAAAAAAAGCATGTGGGGAATACTTCAGGGAGACCAGGTCTTTTCAGTATGAGCTACTCACTCTTTTGCTTTGCTCACTGCAATAAAGCTGTAGTCTCCTCCATCATGAATAAAAATTTAAAAATTGATGAATAGCACCTAAAATGTAAAATAGGCCTAATCTTATAACATTGTAACACAATGCAATGCATAAAGAGTTACTGGTCTAACTTACTATTATTCTGTGGTAAAAGCAAGTTCCCAAATATGTGGGGACCATGGTGGGAACAGATTATGTCCAGCACAGGAAAGCTGTGGTAGTGTACCTGCTCAGACAGTTCATGTGAGCAACATGCACAACCTGCACACAGGGACAGCCAGGCCCCCACTACAGACCGTGTTTACAAAAGTTTAGGATGTATGCCTAAGGCAGGAATAGCTTTATTCAAAAATCCGTCCTCAAATTAGTTAACACGGCAGCACAAGTTAATCTCTGGTCAACCTAACAAAGATTTTGTAATATGTGGTATTTGCCTTTCTTTCTCACCCTCTTTTTTTAAAAAAAGAAAAAAAAGAAAAAGAAAATTATTTCCAGAAGGTGGGTACACGCATTAGAGAGAGACAGAGATGGAGAGGGAGAAAGCACATTCCAATGAGGAGTGGTCACACTGTGATCCCTTCTCCTCTATTTATTCATCCTGTCGGAATTTGGGGCACACATGCACACGTGACTGGCATGTTTTTCAAGCTGCTGAGGCCGGGATTCAAACCAGTGGGCCACATGGGATCTGGCTCCTTTAACTACCTGGCCCAGTGTGTGCTTTTCATTACAGTTTGTTAAACAATTGAAATTAAAGTCAGCTATCTGTACAATGTCTGAGACCACAGGGTATTTTGGAAATACAATTTAAAAGCTATCACCCTGGGATACTACTGAACAGTAATGTTCACAAATTGTAACATTTCTCTGAGCTAAATGTGATTGATGAAAATGCTCAACCTCCCTGATCTGATTAGAAATTAAGTTGAGTCATTTTTGCATTTGGTGTTAGATACAGGCAGCAGTGACAACACAGTGACCTAGAATCTACTTCAGACTCTTTAATGGACTCTCACAGACAGGAACCACCAACAGGCAGAAACCACTGGGTGACAGCACTGAGATCGTCACACAATGGCATGGAGAGAGTGCTCGATATCACATACAGGTTCAGACTCTTTGGGATGTTCTTACATTTAGCTATATTTCATAACGTCGGAACTATTCTCTAATCAAGATGCTTCCCATGAGTAGCCAAGATAAGAAAGAACAGCATTAACTTAGACATATCCCGTCATTCCATTCTGGAATTTCAGATAAGGAACTGAGTGACTATGAGAGTCTGGTCAGATGGTGGCAAACCCATTTAGCATTTAATTCAATTAATCAGCTCAAATATGACAATATTTTGTTAAGGGCTTTGACCCAGAAATGCTTATTTTCCCCTAAGCTACTATCATATTTAATATTCAACAGCATTTACCTAATTATCTCTCTGCCATAGAAATATTAATTAAAATAAAAACAATGAGGCTACAAAAAACATCAGCAGTGAAAATCCTCATTGAATAGAACAGATTCCCCAAACTCTTAACTCAGTCTTTTCTGTTTAACTATCATATTGTTCTGAAATGTTTCAATATATAAAGGACTTTCCTTTATTCTTTTCTCAGCACAGATTTTCTCTTTCTTTTTTTGCTATACACATTTGGAAAATAATTGAGTATAGCAAGAAAAAAGCTGTAATAAAAATGATGCCCTTAAATAACAGTGCAGTTTATTAGTCATGCTTGAAGAAAAAAAAGGCTATACCCTTGGCATTTAGAAATATTTTTAGAACCACGATGGCTACTTAAATGATCCCCTGAAGATTATTAGCCAACAATAGTCATTGAGAAAGACAGGCAAATCCACTGCATCCATATTAAAACACTGTAGTTATCTATTATATTATGCTGCACTTAATTAATAGTAATTTAAGACTGTAGGGAGAAAAGCACTTTTGTATACATAAAAGTATCTTTCATTTAAACAAATTCATAG
Organism: Tupaia belangeri chinensis; assembly: GCF_000334495.1. Taxonomy (NCBI): domain Eukaryota; kingdom Metazoa; phylum Chordata; class Mammalia; order Scandentia; family Tupaiidae; genus Tupaia; species Tupaia belangeri. The sequence continues at coordinate 1,246,864 of NW_006207386.1, read as the reverse complement.
TTGCCACAAATGCCAACATTCTGAATAAAAAGGTGTATTCGCTTTAATTTCTAACTCTGTGAATACTTAGATATTAGTATAAAAAATCTTGTCTTTGGAATTCTACTGATGAAATCAATCATAAAATCTAGTCTCAAATTCTCAGCTCATCATTAAACTTTTTTTTTTTTTTTTTTTAGCTTGCTATAGGGCCAATGTGCTTGCCAGAGAGAGAAGGAAAGTGAGAAATTTTCCCCCATGGGGGATGGCCACACTGTAATCCCTTCTCTTCTGTTCTTCTCTTGGGATTTTGGACATGCATATTTTTAAGCCTTTGGTTCAGGGACTTGAACTGTACAATCAGCCATGTGGAATCCAGCCACCTTAATTATCACACCACCTAAACTTTTGGGAATATTCTCCCCATTTTACTAAAATAAATGAATATTTTTATTGTGACTTTTTGAATACATAAAATATTCTTCCACTATAAAAGTAACATCTCAATTATCATCAAAACTGGGAGGCTAATACTATTATAGTTTTAAGTATCATGTAACTTGAAATGTCAATATGTTGTCAAAATCTAAAAGTCTTGATAGAAATGGTTCTAAAATTTATGTCTAGAATTAGCGATACTGATGTTTACGCACCTTTCTTCTATCATCTGCTACTATTTTCACTTTTTAAAAGAATTATTTATTATCATTATTATTAATGCTTTTTAATTTAATCAGAGAGAGAGAAAGGGAAAGTGAGAAAGCAAGCCACCACCAGATCTGGGACTTGAATCATGGTTGGTCAAGTGGGGGTCCAGCACCTTAACCAACATGCCACCTGCTGGCCCCTATTTTCACTTTTAAGAAATAAGAGAACAATATTTAAAATTTTACTTGCATGTATTTTTCTATCATGTATCAATTAAAACATTTTCTCAGTTTTACTTTAAGTGTATCAGACACTACAAATTTCCATTTTATTTCTGCAAAAAACACAAGTGTCTGGGACCAGCAGTTAGTGTAATGGCTATGTCGCTGGACTCCCGTGTAGTTAACTGCGGTTTGAGTCCTGGACCCGGTGGCTTAAAACTCATGCGGGGCGCATGTGCGTGCGTGGCCAAGATCCCGAGAGGAGAATGGAGAAGGAACTGCAGCGTGGCCATCTCCCCTGGGGGGTAATTTCTCACTTTCTGTCTCTCTGGTAAGTGCATGCACCCTATAGCAAAAACAAAACAAACAAACAAACAAAACAAAAACAAAAACAAAAAAACCCTCTCTTAAAAAAAAAAAACAACAACACAAATGTCTCTAGAGCATCACAGAGTTATGTCAAGGTGGCACACTGAAAGGTTTGATGTACACCCTTTTTGTATGGTTCTGCTATGGAGATGTAACCAAATTACAGGAACAAATCTAAAGATTACCAAAATGTTTAAATTTAAGGCTTATTCTTTTCCTAAAAAACAAAAACAAAAATAAAAATCTCCTAAAATCTAGAAATCATTAGGATTATAGGGTTACTTAGAAACAATTACAGAAACCCACCTCAGTTATTTTTTAACACTCATAAGCAAAATGCACTGGAATAATGAAACCACTCATCTGTTAAAGTGAATTACCAAGAAAGCAAATGAAGAGAATTTTGACAGGTAATTGCCTATAGTAGCCATTTAATCTAAGTATGGTAATGTGAATATCCAGCATTTCTGTACTAACTCATATTCCCTGAAGTGCTGTTAAGAGTTTCGTTTCACCTGTATTTCTGCTTCAGATGCAATGGAATTTAAGGCACTTTAAAATATGTTCTACTTAACCTTTATTTCAACAAGCCAAGAAAAGCTTTGAACTTGAAAGAGTCCATTTCTACCCCTGGAATGTTACAACTTACCATTATTTTTCTGAGAAGCAGTGCCAAAGTGTACCATGTAATTTGATTACACACAAATAAAAAATAATTAATGTTCGTTTTGAATCACGGATTAAAGTCCTACGCCATTAAGAGCTGTGCTTCTTTCCCTGTCCGTCTCACATTTCTGAAAGCAGCACTGCCAAGCTCCACTTTATTTCTATTTACTTTTCCAACTTCACCACCCAGTTTTGCTTAGCCATTCAAAACTACCAAATCTTGAGATCTTGTCTTATTTTTAGTTAGTGTCGACAAAGGGATGCTTATTTATTTAATGCTCTTTATACATTAACCTTTAAATAAAAGTCATACCTTTAGTATTCTAAAATTTTGTTTTAGAATCCCATTATTCTTTCTTTGGGAAGGAATGGTTTGAAGGGGTGGTATATTGCTAGCTATATTTTTTTAAGTTTATTTCTCCATGTGTGCGAAAGACAAAGAGACAGCGCCCCCAACAGGACCCTGATGCTGCAATCCACTCCCAGCCCTCAGCCAGCCCCAGGCAAGCCTGTGAACATATACACAGGGGGATCTCGACTTCAACCAGGAACCTTCTCACATAGGACTGCATTGCATAGTGTTGTGCTTTACTGCTGTGCCACCTTCTGGCTCCTCTTAGCTACGTTTAATTCCACACACTTAAAAATGTCACTAGGAGTGGGCCAGCAGGTGACATGGTGATTAAGGTGGCTGGATCCCATATGGCTGACTGCAAGGTTTGAGTTCCACTCCCAGGTGGTGTGAGAAACACTCTGAGTGCCTGTGCATGTGCACCCAAAATCCTGAAGGGAAAAATGGAGATGGGATTGCAGTGTGATCATCCCCCCCCTTTGGGAAGGTGCTTTTTCACTCTCTCTCTTCTGTCTCTCTCCAGCACGCTCAAGTGTCCTTTACCAAATTGTTAAACAAACACAAATGCTACTAGAAGGAACATGGAATAACATGGTACTTGTCTACTTTTTCCAGACTGTGGCACCCAGAGAAGGGTCATGTCTGCACGTCGCTCTGGGGTTAAGTGAATAGGAGAGTGGTAAGCTCTTGCTGCCCTAGCCCCAGTCAGCTGCTCTCGGTATCCAGGTACCATAACCTTTCTGTAGTTCATGTGTCCAGCAAGCCTACAGGGAGGCTCAGAAAGCAGTACAGAGAGCTGGAATTTGACCCGGGTAGCCAAAGGCATAGGACTTAACCTTTCTGGGCCTTAGTTAAGCCACTTTTAAAGTGACCATTATACCTGTACCTAGTAGAATTACAGTGAAGATGAAAGAGAAGTCTTCAAAAAGTTCATGGAAATTTGTAATACTATTAAAAACTATGCAAACTTCAAAAATTTTTTGCAACAAAATAAATTCATACTTTAATTTTCAGTAGGCTTTTTGAAGTCCTGTAGAATACTAAAACCATTTGGCAAGGGACCTGCAATGTACCAGGCATTCAATATCTCTTCATTTCAATAAAATAAAATTATTGATATTCTGTTCAAATTTTCAAATGCCACAACCAACTGACAAAAATTGAATATTGATTATGAATTTTCAAGAATTGGAGGAAAAGAGGTGAAGTAAATGGTCAGCAAAGGAATGAATGCCAGTGTCTGTGGCTGAGTCACAAACATTGGCCCATGGCTTTGTTTTGCCCTAAAGGTGTTGTTTGTTAGCTGACAAAATTGAAAAATCTGAACCAGGACAACACTTTGCCCACTCTCAGACGGCAGCCTCAATGTAGAGCTGGGATGCCATTTGTTTGTAGGGTGGTCACTCCAGGTCATCACTGCCCTGCCCTCCCAGGCTCACTCCCTGTCTGTGGACATGAAGGCCTGTAAGTCTTGGTCTATGGCATAGCTGTGAAACGGTAAGGAAGAACTCACACAGGATAATTGAAGAGTGAAGCAAGGAAAGTATAATGGAGCCAATTCCTGGAGGGCCTTTGAGTGCTAGACTAAGGAGCCTGGTACATTCCACAGGATAAAGGAATGAAGGGAGTCTTTCAAGGTGAGGAGTGACATGGATAAGCTAGCCGCATCATTGAAGTTAGGCTGGATAAGGGAAGAATAAGGGCAAGAAGAGGAATTTACCTTTAAATTTGTTGAACTTGGTTTTTTTTTTTAATTAAAGAATAATCTATTTCACTTTGTTTTCACTTTTATAAAGTTTGTGTTCAGGTACTTTAAATAAGAATATGGCCACTACATAATTTTCCTTAACTTTATTTTTACATTAAGCCAAAATCTGTCATGAAGTCATCAAAAACCTTACATTAAGCTTGGGTTTTCTACTGGGTTGTTGGAAAAGTCATGACGTATTTTTGCATAGAAGAAAATAGAAAGATACATCATGTCTTTTCTAATGACTGAATAGGTTACTTGAGTGAAGCTCTAGACAAGAATATCGAAGACCAGAACTTTCCAGAGGGGGCTAGATTTATAATTATGGGAAACGCTATACAAAGAAGACAGCTAAAGTCAAAGTATGTTCTTAGATAAAATCACACAAAAAATAAACAGTGGTCTAAGGGTTGAACTGGGATGGGTATTCATAGCAATGGTAAGAAAAAGATGAGTTAAAAGATAAGAAAGAGGAGGAGAAAAATAGAGACTCAGAGTCACAACTGTAATAGAAGCCAATAAATAGCTGGCCTTGTGGCCTTGTGGTTAAGAGAGCCAGATTCCATATGGCTGACTGCAGTTGGCATCCTGGCCCTGGCAGCTTGAAAAACATACTAGCTGCATGTGTAAGGATGACCCAAATCCTGGAGAAATGGAGAAGGGATTCTGGTATGACCATGCCCATCTTAGAGGTACATTCTCCTTCTCTTCAGTGAGTTTACATATCCTCTGGCAATTAAAAATTAAATGAAAAAAAAAATAAGGAAAGAAGGTAATAAAAAAGGACTGGAAAGAGAACAGCTCCTAAGTGTTAAATGCTGCTAGACGGAAAGAGGTTCATCAGACTGAACACTCAAATGCTACTAGGTTGGTTGTGCAGATGGTCTCTGATCTGACGGCCTTGGAGGATGCCCTGTTGGTAAATGGAGGAGACATAGTCTAGTAAGACTAAAAAATACTAAGGCTATTCTAGGATCAGCTCTCACAGCATGTATCACTGTTTCCCCCAAAGACTCTTGTTACAGTTGTATAGCTCATTGATTAGAAACAGCAGTTGCTCTCACAAATGAGTCAGGAGAAAAAAAATTTCTTCGTGATCAATGCAAGTATCATTTTATTTAAAAGTATAGAGTGTGGGAATTGCCTTGGGTAATTCAATACCAATCTTCTAGCACTACAACAAAAATTAATATCCAGTTCCAAGTCACTCAGTCTAGCACAATTGACCTGAGCTGTTGCTCGTTTCTATGATTAAATCACATTGTACATTTAAAGACACAAACTGTGCTCCTACGTGTCTGTCAATCAAACATGATAAACTTTAGGAAACAAAGAGAAACTTAACGTAAGCATAAAATCTTAACTTAGAAGACAGAGACATGGTTATTTCAAGCAATTAATGATTATTCTGATTCTTGAATTGACTTGGGACAAGGTACAATGTTTTACCTTCTCAAGCACCAGGAAGAATCTGTATTACCAGCTGCCTTTCCAAAGTGAAAGTATGTCATTATTTTGAATGTCCATTCTTTTTGTTCCCCTGGTCATTGTGAATCATTAGCAGTAAATTTCAGAAAAGTAATATTTTATTTGTAGTGTTGTTTCAGTTTAACTGAAATTCTGGGAATACTAGAGCAAAATGATTTTCCTAAGGGATTGTGGCATGGCCATCCCCCCCGGGGGGTGGGGGTTGATTTCTTGCTTTCTGTCTCTCTGTCTCTGTCTTTCTGGTGAGTGCATGAGCCCTATAGCAAAAAACCTCTCCAAACAAAAACAAAAACAAAAGATGTTATACAAACTGAAAACTTCCAAATAAATAAAGTTTACTTAAATGTATTGCCTACATTTAAAAATATTTAACAGCAGGCATGGCTGTGTTCTGGTTCCCAGAGGGGTCCATCAGTGTCCTTTTCTCAAGTACCCAGCTGTGTTCTTTCTGATGCAGGTGAAAGGGGGACTCACAAAGGGAAGTCTGGTCGACAACCATTCACTGAACTCCCCTTGCTAAGGCTGAGCACTGTGCACTCTGCTGTGGAGAGCAAGGTTGACAGGGCTTTGGCATTTGATGAGTGAGATAATTAAAGGATCACAAAAGGCAAACTACAAGCCCCAGGCTGATGAATACTCTACTGGTGTGAATGAACAGGTCTCTACAACCCACCCCCACCCACCACCACCCAGTATATGGGGCAGCCTAGACAGCTCCAGATCTGCTTTGAGCCACTCCAATTCTTTACCATGCAGGAGGAGGCCAGCAGTGGCTTCACTGGGCCATGAGGAAAAGTTGGGGAGGGAAAACCACAGCAGTCACCATAGCTAGAAGAAATGTGTAACTGTGTGAGATGATGGATACGTTCATTTGTTCCATACTGTAACCGCTTTTATAAGATATTATATGTATCTTATAACATCATGTATGTCTTAAAAATACACCTTTAAAAAAATTTAGGTTTTTGTCATAGGGCACGTGTGGCAGCCAGAGAGAGACACAGAGAGGGAAAGTAAGAAATCACCCCAAGGGTGGATGGACACACCTCAATCCCTTCTCCTCCATTCTTCTTTCAGGACTTTTTTGGACACACACACACATATGTGCCTGGCGTGATTTTCAAGCCACCAGGTCTGGGATTGGAATGGCTGTCAGCCATGTGGGAGTCTAGTACCTTAACTACCATGACACATGCTGGCCCTAAAACGTATTTTTTAAAGAATAACCATAACAATTACCAGAATCTCTTCTGCAGGTAATGTCAACAGGGGCTGAAGTCCAAGTCAGCTAAATGCCATCTTTCACACTACACTCTTTCTCTACGCTGAGCTCCCCAGAGGCTGTGGACACAAACAGGCACCCCGGGGTATGAAGAAGGAATTACAGAAAGTTATGGAATCCCGGTTTGGAGGGAGGAGAGGGACAGACACAGGAACTTGGTCTTTTTACTGACTTTGAATCACCTAGTTGTTTTCCTGCTGTATACCAGCAGGCTGCGGATCCTTTTCTCCTATTTGAATCTTATTTTGTTGCTCTTTTAAACACCACAACAAATAGATGTCAGAGATCAGCCAATTTGCTTTTATAAAGGAAGAACTGTCAACCACATGGGAAGATGAAGATACCCATAATATCAAAATGCTTTTAAGAGGTTATAATGGTCAATTGCACATAGGTATATTTGAAATAAGTAGAATGTAAAAGCAGAAATTTAAAAAAGATCAACAAAAGGCCCAAATCATAAAACTCTTCCTTTCCTTCTAGATAAACTTCTCCATATTAAACATTTTGGATACTGAAATTTAAATCATTAGTGTTATTACATTTTGTTCATTCTTTCCTAAATCAAGTAATTTTGACTTCAAAGCGTTGGTCATCCCTCACCTTAGTTATCATCTGTACCTACCAGCTCAACATCAGGGTCAACAGGCCATTAGACATGTACCAGCTGTCACTGATCGAGATTATTCTTAGGCTAACATATTTATTTTTGTATGTGTATATACATATACATATATGTACATATACGTACGTATACGTATTAGGCTAACAGCATTCATTCAAACTTACTTGTTTCAAATAATTCTGACAGGTCCATTTTGTTTTGTTTTAAAGTAAATGTACTACTCAAAATAGATGCACTACTAAAAACATCCTCAGGTCTTTCTCCAAGCACTGAAATCATCATTTACGGTTATACATTATAGACATATGATGGGCACATAGGTTCTAAAATATCACCAAGAATAATAGGACATAATAGAAAATATAACACAATAGAAAAAGAAAGTTATTTTACTTTTGACACACCAACTGGATGTTCTACAATTCAATTCTGACATTATCCAGAGTTAGAGCAGACCCCACAATTAAGGGCTCAGTGCCACCAGACCACCACTCAGAAGTCCCAGGAAGCCTGTCACCTGCACCTATGACCAACAGGCTGCAAATCAGGGGTTCTCATGACCCCTCAGGTTTCAGTTTGCTACAATGACTCACGGGACATTCACAGACATTTACTGGCTCATCACATAGGGCGGTATAAAGGACACAGATGAACAGAGACATAAGACACCGCCCCAAAGGGTCCTGAGCACAGAAGCTTTGGTCTTCATGTCCTTCTGGCACAGAAGCTTTGGTCTTCATGTCCTTCTGGCACATGGATATGTCCACTAGCCCAGAGCTTCTGAACTCCATTGTTCAGGGTTTTTATAAAGATTTCTTTATGTAGGCATGATTGATTAAATCATTGGCCGCTGGTGATTAAGTCGATCTTTGACCCCTCTCATCCAAGAAAGTGAGGGATAGGGCTGAAAGTTCCACCTCTCTATCTTACCTAGGTCTTTCTGGTGACTAGCACCCATCCTAAAGGAGAGTAAGGACCCCAGCCACCAGTCACATCATTATCATGCAAAAGACACTCTATCACTGGCGATTTCAAGGGTTTTAGAAGCTCTTGGGTCAGAAACCAGGGACTAAGACCAAATATTAAAACAAAAGATGCTCCTATCACTTAAAAACAAAACAAAACAAAACAAAAACTGTCACAGGGTATGCACACAACAAAGAAGACAGAGACAGGGAGAAAGTGCCTCCCAATGGGGCATAATCACACTGTAATCCCTTTCCTCCTTCCTTCCTTGGGCACATAAACACACATGTCATGTGGGTCCTGGCTCCCTTAAACATTAGGCTGTGGTTTGGCTTGCATCGTCATTTTAACATTCAGAAAATAACATGGATTTTAGAGACTCTGTGCCAGAAACTGGGGCAGAGACCAAATATGTATTTTGTATTAGATTGCAATAATATATTACATACAATTATATACTATAAATTACTCTTATAGGAACAATTTAATTTGTGCCATTAAAAAAAAATCTTCTCCCAAGCCATAATATGTGAAATATTTCTTAGCACATGTTAATTTCTTTTATGAGAAATATTTCTAACAACTCTGAGGAAAAATTTTGGAGAAAAAGAGATGGAATTCTCAAACATGAACTTGATAGCTCAAAACAGACATGAGAAAGTACTTACAGCAGCTAAGGAAACCTTTTATGCTAAGAATACAGGAGATTATTCTGAATATTCACCTGTTGGGAAGAATATGAGAGCAAATCCAAACCATATTATAGGCTTTTAAAAGAATTGGTTATATAATGCTTTAAATTATAGTATATTTATATTTCCTTGAATAAATAGATTCATAATTAGAGGCTCGGATCTACAATATCAAAACAAACTAACATAAACTTCCATTTTATAAAATTACATGCCATTTTCCCTTTCTTCTCTAGATTATTTTTAAATCAAAACCATTATTTCTCAGCTTTGCTTGGGCTAGAGGCAGCCAGAAGACTAAGTTTTGGTTCAGAAGTTGTGAGTGGAGAACAGATGTGCTCTTCAGACTCACCAGCCTGCTGCCTAGACATTCATCTCACAATCCACCTGGGCCTCTGAGATGAAGGCCAAGCTCCAGGGACACTGGAGAGAGAGGAGCTGGCAGGAATCTCACCCCTGGTGGACACCAGAGTAGCCTTACGGGCCCTGGACTGCATTTCTCCTTAGTTGTTTTCATGTGAGAGAGAAATACAGTTTGACCATGTTGAAGTCAGTGCTACAGTTTTTCTTCTATTGGATTATCAGTTGGGTAAGTCATGACGCATTCGTGCATAGAAAAACAAAAAAATACGTCATGACTTTTGCGATGACTTAACATATGCAGCCATGCCCAATCACATTGGAAATTTGCAGAAACTCAAGCACATAGTCAGTAATATGGTCTGGTTCTTGAGTTTCTCAATTGTTGAAAGTAGGAAAAGTACTTGTGAATTTATCTGATCTCACAATTGTGGATTTCTAGAACATGCTGACAAAGACATGTTTGTCTTGCAAATGCTTTTGCTTATTTGTTTGTTTGTTTTGAAAGAACAAGCACCCTCACCAGAAGAGGGTCAAACAGTATAAAATAACATAAGAATTCTGAAATGTGCTCTCTATGCCAATCAACACTAGCAGAATTTTAACTCACTAAAAATTGTTCTACAAAAGGGTCAGTAAATAAAAATGGCTTGTGATGCCTTCAAACTCAGATCAAAACGAACCAAGACAAGATAGGTCATATTTCGCATGTTCAACCGAGGGAAAAGGATCCAAAATTAGGATGAAAAGATCATTCTGCTTTTTTTTCCTTAACATGTGACATGACACTAGATTTAAGATGTTCCTATGCCTGCTACATCAAAGCTATACATGTGATATCAAGCAGGAGAGGGAGAAAAATTAAGGGAGGAAAACACTTTCTCTATGTACTATGTAAATCTTTCTTCATTCATAGCAAGAATAGTTGTTTATTTATTTCTTTCTTCAGAGAAAGAAAGACAGAGATGGCACCCCCAACTGGGTCCATCCCCAGCCTCAGCTAGCCCTGGACCAAGGGCATATGCATGCCTGGCACACTTAGGGAGATTTTCGGAGGTGAATCAGAGGGTCAAACAGTATAAAATAACATAAGAATTCTGAAATGTGCTCTCTATGCCAATCAACACTAGCAGAATTTGAACTCACTAAAAATTGTTCTACAAAAGGGTCAGTAAATAAAAATGGCTTGTGATGCCTTCAAACTCACCACCTTCTCATGTGGGTGAGCTTACCAATGCTATGTTTCATAGCTGTGCTAACGTCTGGCTTCCATAATGGGTATCTTTAAAATGCACAGATCCCTTGGGATACAGAGAGAAGGAAAATAGCAGATGCTTACATATATCCATTCACCTAAAACTAGGATCATTTTTAGATCGAGAATTTAAATTCTTTAATTTAAATTTAAACATCAGCCATTTTATGAGCAACTTTGACTTGTGCTTTTCATGTTCACACTAAGTAAAGCTCACATAAAGGATTAACATATTGAAAAGAAGAAGATTCATTGAGTATTCAATATACTGAGTATGAATAAGAACACCAAGTCTGAAGCAGAAAAGGCTACAGAATTGCTCTAAAAATTATTTTCTGACACTAGGTGGATTAGGACAAGATACTTGGGGATTTTTCGTTTTCATTTTCCACACTGTCTGTTCACCCATGTTTAGCGAATTCTGTTTAATTTCATGTTTATTATTGAGATTTGGGGAAAGGACTGCAGCCAAGTAGCAGCAAAAAGCTGCAAACAGAATGAAAAGAACGGCTTCAATGATACAGCAAGAAAGCTCGAGGGCAGAACATAAGGATAGTGGGAAATGGGAGAGGAAGATGGCAGAGAGAAAGACTGTAAAAGAGAAATGAGGAAAAAGCTCAATTATAGATGTGTTAAAGGCAAAAATTCTCCCCCACAAAGAATACCTCTTTTAGATGCCGGCTTGCCGGTGACAGTGACTCTGTGACAGTACACCCTCTAAATGAAGCAATAATTTGACAGAAACATATGCCATGAGAGATTAACACGCAGTGGTTACAATCAACAAATCGCCATCACTATATTCCTCCCTCACACACATAAAGCTTGTGTAAGGACACACTCTCACACACAAGACACCCCCCACACACACACTTTTTCCCATTTCCTGATGGGATGCTAAATCTTATTTGAGAAAGATGTCACAGCATTTTAAAATTCAGACAAGGACATTTGATGATCTCACTTTAAATCCATCAACTGTCTGGTGAGATGACACAGATCGCTAACACAGACCAGGAGAGAGACAAATGGTTTTCCAACCTTTGACACTGTCTTAAACACAGTTTCACATCATTTCAGTTGCTGATGTTACAGTGAAACTACTATTTTGCTAAAACTACTAGGTTGTCAAACTCACTACTGACACAGTATCTTGTCTCTGTGAATTTCGGTAACTGTTGCTTCTTTCAATGTGTTGTCCTAGCCGCATTTACATCACACAGTTAAACAAGTTTCTGCAGATACAGCTAGGCACTGCCCCAAAAACCTGTGTTTCTGCTAAAGTACAATATTAAGTGTGTCAAAAGACCCACAACTAACTGAGAAAACAAAGGTGTTTAAAATTTTTAAGATTTGAGAATGGACTTTGCCATTAAAAAGACCAAACAGCATGCTTAGTAATATTAAACTGAGAAATAGGCTAGAGAGATTATTTTATACAACTATAGTATAGCTAAAAAAAAAAAAAAGAAAGTCATACACCATATAGCTAAAAAAAAAAAAAAAAGAAAGAAACCTTCATTCTTAAAGGGCATGTACTAGGGAGACAGAATATAAAGGGAACATTAAACAAGTTGTTGTCTCTCTCAAATTTATGAGAAAAAAAGGCATTAAACTGAAAATCTGTGGTTTAAAAGAAAACTTCACCTTATATCAAAAAGACTGTATAGATTTAAGCTAATATTTTATTCATAAAATTGAGGACTATTATTGGGACCTCATATTTCTATATGAACTTTGTTGACTTATCAAATAGAGTCATTATATTTTGTATTTAAAAATAGATTGTAATTACAATCTGAGGGCCAGACAGTGACACTGTGGTAACTCAACTGAACCCACATGGGTTCCAGGACCTCCTATCATGCCAAAGCCCATTTATGCCCAATAATCCAAACTGGCTGACACTGGGGTGGATCATGCATGAGTACCCTTTGGGGGCCTGTTTCTCTGTCTCTCATGGAAGAAATAAATAATTAAACTTTAAAAAAGAAAAAAAAAGAAGAAAATTAGTAATCCATGCATACACTTAGGGTGACTCTCAGTATATCAGAATATTTTATTTTATTATTTGCATAAACTGAAAATCTGTGGTTTAAAAGAAAACTTCACCTTATATCAAAAAGACTGTATAGATTTAAGCTAATATTTTATTCATAAAATTGAGGACTATTATTGGGACCTCATATTTCTATATGAACTTTGTTGACTTATCAAATAGAGTCATTATATTTTGTATTTAAAAATAGATTGTAATTACAATCTGAGGGCCAGACAGTGACACTGTGGTAACTCAACTGAACCCACATGGGTTCCAGGACCTCCTATCATGCCAAAGCCCATTTATGCCCAATAATCCAAACTGGCTGACACTGGGGTGGATCATGCCATGAGTACCCTTTGGGGGCCTGTTTCTCTGTCTCTCATGGAAGAAATAAATAATTAAACTTTAAAAAAGAAAAAAAAAGAAGAAAATTAGTAATCCATGCATACACTTAGGGTGACTCTCAGTATATCAGAATATTTTATTTTATTATTTGCAACAATTTATCCTCTAGTTGTTCTAGAAAATTAGAAATTTACTGAACTACAAAGATGGGAATAACAAAAATTTCCCATGGAAGTTTATCTAAGAAAATGAGCATCAACTTGGGCTTTGGAGGTAGAGGGAAAGCATTTTAGGTGAAGCAAATAAATGTAGATAAAGTAAATAAAACATGCAAATGTGAAGGAAGAAGAAACTCCTTACTTCTATAATCTCTATGCCAGCTGCAGTTCACATAGGGAAACAGGGTGCTGGGACGCAGTCCACACTCCAGGGAACAAGCAGTCACATTCCTATTCCATGGTGAACACAGTGTGAAGCAAGCTTGCAAAGACTATTTCAACTCAGCCACTAGGACAAGACTTCATGCTAACCTACCAAAATGTGGTTGATATTTTCCTTCAAATTACTTCAAGAAGAAAGTCCATGAACTCTCATTAAGACGCTCAACTTTTTCACAGTCCTTTGAGTCAGAAAGCCGAGAATTTAATTTGTAAGGTAATTCTTTCCCCTCATGTACCCCACTTTCTATTTCCTATTTTTAGATCCTCTTAAAATTAATTCCCCAGAGCTTACAGCATTTTAGTTTGTTTCTAATGCATTCTGGACTTAAGCTTGAACTTCCCCTTCACAAAGTCTGCTGTCAAATGGTCACCTTTTCATGGCAAAAGCCAAACTTGGTAAGCCTATTATAATTTCCCTGTAATTAACTACAGTTTTAATTGTCTAATGTTTCATTTTTTTACTGTATAAATACATATATACAATACATGCGCCACATGACAGTAAATTATAACAGTGGGTACAGAATAAACAAGGGTGGAAGCTAGAAGATAACAAAATTAAAAGTTTAATAAAAGTGTTCATCTTTCCACATAGTTCAACACAAATAATGGGTATTCATTAAATGACCTACTCTGTATTTGCCTGAAAACTTTAATCTCACTAGAAAACTATACCACTTTTATAACCTTTCATGATAAAATCATTTGTAGTAATAAAATTAAAATTCAGATAAATTACAGCTCAAATGTAAACATGAAAATAATAAAATTTAAAGAAATGCATTCCAATTACCTGTTCTCATTCTGAATAAGGATTGTTTCCCTGAAGACAAAAGAAGTATGTTGTACTTCTACTTATTATATCTTTATCCATTAAAAAAAAATCTTCCTTTGCCTATTGGTTATACACTAACGAAAACTTCCACATTTCCATTATTAATCAGTATATGTTAATAATCTTATGCTTCAGCTCCGTCTCACTTCATTTCACCTTGCTTCATTACCAACAAGGGTATTAATTAACCCACAATCTACTGGCAGTGTAAAAGCATCAATTCCCTTGTTGTCATACATAATGTCACATGTTCAAAGGTGATGTGAATAGATTAACCCAGAAGATGAACACCTCGAATGAAATCTACAGTCAAAATCTGAGTTTTAACCACCTCTTGAGTAGTATGATAGCAGCAGCTGGAAATAGGACCCTCTCTTTTTCCTTTCCCACTTTTTTTTTTTAACCTTTCTGAAGCTGTTAGCTCACCCAGTGACCATTGTGTTCATAGTTAGGAAGCCAAGAAACAGGCCTTTGTGCTGGAAATTAGATCACTTTTCCTGGTACTGAAGCACCTGATTTGGGCTTTATAGCTGAATAGATTTTTACTTCAATTATGCCTTCATCCATGATTCCATTCTCTGACAAAAAGTATGTCTAGGAAAAAGCTCGAACACATCCGGGTTCATTTCCAGATTCAAATGTTCACTCAATCATTGGAGCAATTTAATTAACTTCTTCTACCAGAGTGTCTATGTCCATTAAATGGGGATAATTATCCTGCACAAGGATCCATCTAATGGGACAAGGTTTGGATAGATGAATTAATGTCTCGGGTAATTTTTGAATCCTGGCTCTCAGATCTGGAAGGGCCTTAAATGTCATGTGGCCAGCTATTATAAATCGGGCAACTGAGAAGAAAAATTCTACACAATTCTAATTATCTCATCATTTTATCAACATTAATTTATAAAGTCTCCCAATGCTTTGGTGATGACTAGCAAACTCATTATATTCTCCATTTTAGTAGAGAAGTTAAGGGAACTGCCAAAAAAACTCCCCAAATCAAACAAAAACCATAGCACGCACATTGCAGAGCAGAGCAGAAGCCATATTCTAATTTGATTCCTAGTTCTCTCTTGACAGCATTTTGGGTATTTTTACTGCCACTGTGGACAGCTGCTTCAAGGCTTTGTTTTATCTGGAAAAACAAGCCCTTCCTGAATACTGGTGCCCGTCAGCTGTATTGGAGGCACACCCAGGGCAGCTGGAGTTTGTGTTGATGAATTTAGTCTTTCATTGATTTTTTTTTTCTATTAGCATGGATGCAAACAAAATTAACCTAATATTTAAAAGTGACAGTTTCATAAGGCTGAAAAAGACATTAGGTGACAGCCTGGTCTAGTCATTTGTCTTGGGAAAAGCTATTTCCCCATTTAAGATAGTAGAAGGCTTCTATTCTCTCTCTCTCTTTTTTAAAGGTTTTTGCTAGAGTGGGGTGCACTTGCTGGAGAGAGACAGAGACAGTGAGAGGCAAAGTGAGAAATCACTCCCCAGGGAGATAGCCACACCACAAACTCTTGTCCTCTGCTTTCCTCCTGGGCACACATGTACACATGCCAAGTGTGATTTTCAAGCACGGATGCAGATTCTATGACTTCTAACATTTTCTATTTACTGTTGGCATCTGCCCTGGGGCTTGGGAATATCTGAATCATGATCAGAGGGCTGCTGGTGAGGAAGAGAAAGAGGATGAGAAAGAGAAAGCCCTCTATCTCAAGAGGACTGGGGAATTGGAAAGAATGAGACAAAGAGACAGAGTAGAGGTAGACACAGGCAACCTGAGCCTGGGTGGCCCAAGCAACTTGTACCTTATTTGAGCCGCTGCTTGAGTCACCCAAACAAACTGGGCATCTTTATTTATAATACAAGGAGACACTACACATGTATATTTTACAACACTTCATAGATTCGTTTGCTAGGTTACAGACAATAAGAAGCAGGTAACAAATCTATAAGGGTTTAGTCATACTGGGCCAGGTGTATCCCTTGGTGATAAACCCATCAAGAGAAAGTCCCATCTTCTTTTCTAATGCAGAGAAGTCTAGCTGTAGGTGTGGGCAAGAAGGCTAAAGAACTTCTCCATAAGGAGTGCACCATCACACTCAGAGAAGGCTAAAGAACCTTTCAGATGCAGAGCAGGGATTGAATTTTGCTAATTGGGGTTAAGATATCTCTTGAGGTCCAACAGATGTGTCTGTTGGAACGCCCCTAGCAATTTCCACCCTTGCTGTCTGCAGTGAGGGTCAAGGAAAGCCCAAGTTACAAAGTTCTGCCAAAGCCCATAAGGACAGGTGATGTTTGCTCAGAGCACGTCCCCACACCTCAGGGGTCTCTCTCTAAATGTGTCCCCACAGTTTACCATATGGGGATACCTATACATACCCCAAATTTCTTTTATGTTATTTCTTTTATTTCAATTTTTTTCTTTGGTTATAAATTTTATTGAATATGGCCAGACATTTCATGTTAATCCTTAAAATATATAAATACATTAAAATATACTCTAGCATCTTTCAAATTTTTTTAAAGATGTAAGGCAACAGGAGATGGCACCATGGTAATGCACTGGACTCCTGAGAAAGATCCTAGACTCATGTCCCAGGAGCTCCCTGAGCACATTGGGCTTTTGCTGGCTGAGACTGGGGGTGGACTGTGGCATGAGAACCCTGTTGGGGTGCCTATTGTTCTGTGCCTCTTTCTCATGGAAGAAAGAAAGAAACTTTGGGCCAGCCAGCGGAGTGACGGTGAAAGCAGCTGGATCCCACATGGCTGAATGCATGGTTTGAATTCTGGACCCAGTGGCTCGAAAATCACACTGCATAAGTGTGCACATGTGCCCAAAATGTCCAAAGGAAAAATGGTGGAGAAGGAATTGTGGCATGACCATCCCTATGAGTGGGATGTGTTCTTGCTTTTCCCTTTTCTCTCTGTCTGTCTCTGACAAGCATATACGCCTTTTAGCAAAGTAAAAAAGAAGAAATAAACAAAGTTAAAAAAAAAGGTATAGGTGCAATTACCTTAAATCAGTGCCTGCAATATATAAGTTAGTTAGCATCTATTGTTTAATATATATTTCCCTACTTATTTTTAAAAGAATTATTTAATTTTATTAATTATTATTTTTAACTTGACCATAGACACACACACATACAGACAGAGACAGAGACAGAGAGGGAAAGTAAGAAAGAAAGCCACCAGGCCCATGACTCCAACTGTGGTCAGCCATGTGGGAGTCCAGGGTGTTACTCACCATGCCACCTTCCCCTCCCTAATTTTTAAAAATTGGGTGATTTCCCTCCCATAAAACATATACCTCTATGAGGTAAGGCATTTGTGTTTGTTTTTAGCTATATCCCTGGTATTTATTTTTATTTATTCTTTAAGAATTATTTTTTATTCAACTTTATTTGTTTGTTTATTTATTTTTAATTTGACCAGAGAGAGGGATGGAGGGAGGGAGAGAGAGAGAGCTACTAGGTCTGGGACTTGAACCACAATTTGCCATGTGGGATTCCAATGCCCTTAACCACGATGCCACCTGCCAGCCCCAGTATCCCTGGTATTTAGAACAGTACTTAAACAGTAGGAGTCAAAGATATTTATAAATAGAAAAAGGAAATTAAAATTTTTCTATGGTTTACATTTGGGTATATAGAGAAACTAATTAATTTAATTATTTAGAGAAACTAAATAATTAAAAATGCATTGTTGGGTTAGGCACATGGCATAATGGAAAGCACTGTTCAAGAGAAGCTGGATCACACATGGTGACTGCATTTTGAAACCCTAGACCAATCAGACTGAAACATGCCAGCCCTGCTTCCCTAGTGCCAGAATCTAAGGGCCTGCGGGCTGGAGGAAGGGGGCTGTGGTATGACCAGAACCTGCTGGGGCTGCTCCTCTCTCTCACTCACTCTTTTACATGTGCACTTACAGCTTTACTTTAAAATTTCTTTTCTTTTTTTTTTTTTTTAACTTTTGTTATATTTTTTTACAGAAGTAGTATATTAAACACTAAAGAATTTCAGGAAATGGGTAGTATAAGAGGTATGATCTAGCCCAGCTGGGTGGCACAGCGGTAGCACACTGCTTTGCGATGACAGAGACTTATGGAAGATCAGAGTTTGGTTCCCAACCAGTGTGTATATGTAGGTGTATGCCTGCTTGCCTGTGATCCTGGCTTGCTGAGAGGGATGGAACAAAGGAATCACAGAATGAGACACTGTTGAGGCTGCTGCTCTCTTTCTCTCTCCTTCTTTCTCCCTTCCTCTCTTTGTCTCTCTCTCAAGAAGTAATAAACTAAAAAAAAAAAAAAGATATGATGTAGTATATTTCATTGCCTTGGGAAAACTGCTGCTTTTCTCCTGCAATATACTATATGATTATCTCAAAATGGCTTGGTAATAAAACTCTGCAAATGGATTTTACTAGTAGGTGATAAATCAAAGCTGTTCTTTGGAAATGTTATAGCATAATTTCTCAAAGAAACTTACAAAGTTTCCCATTGGACAAGGTTATATATAAATGCACTTAAATCATCACCAGGTATGGCCACTGACCCTTGGATTCCAAGCTTAATACCCTATCAACATTCTAGCTGCTTTAAGAGACCGAAGAAATACAGCAGTAACATAAAGTGACACAAAGTTAGACCAAATTCCCTAAGCCCTCTGCAGTGGTTATGTGACGGAGCTTTCAGTATAAAATGACCCCAAGATTCTAGAGGTCATTCACACAAATTCTTAGGTCTCCCTCTGATCTAGAATTCTAAGGTTCTGTGACATATTTTGAAAGGAAAGAGGACATACATCTTTTGAATCAGAGAGTCTTAGTGAAGACAGATACTTTAGAGATCATCTCATTTATGGCTTGTTCAAGGTCTCAGATGTGGGACTCAAGGCTTGAGATGTTTATTTTAGTACACTTTCTACTCTGCTGGGCACATTTTTTCTTTGTTGAAAACATTATTACAGAAATAAACATTCTTGGTTGCAAAATTTGAGAGCTACCCAGAGATTCTATGGTGCAAAGAACTCTTGCAATAATCCAAAAGGTTTTGGTCACTGTATCATCACTGCCTCATTCCTAGAGTTGAGAAATCAAAGAGCTGAATGTCCAATCCCTCTGCTCCCTCTGATTATATCCTTTTCCTCAGACCACTTCAATGGATGGACCAGCAGCGCCCGACTTCTCAGGCTGCAGAGGCAGCAGAGCAGGGACCAGTGAACATGAAGCTGGGCAGAGACCTGGAGCTTGAAGAGGTGTTAGGAAGAGGAGGTGGAAGGAAGGGGAAATGATGTCCCTAACTCTAAAAAGTCCATCTATATTTATAACTATTAGAAACTTAGAGTAGGTCTTCAAAAAAAGGGAAGTGAGAGATGACGTTCTATTTTAGTGGGTCTCCAACCTAGTTGCATACTAGCATCACCTGAGGAGCTTTTAAAGCCCACAAGGCCTGGGCCCCATCTCAGGCCAATTGAGTCCACATTAGTATTTTTAAAAAGTATCCCAAATGCTGCTACTGTACACACAGAGACAAGCACACTGTTATACTTGACATATGAACTTACAGAAATAAAAATGAAAATGATATAAATACAAAATAATTTTACTTCACATTATCATATAGTCATATAAAATCATGGTGAAACCACCATCTAAAATTTTCTCTACCTACCCTCAAAAAGTTTGAGTCCTGAAGAAGAGAAGATACCTGGTACAGGGTTTTTACAGTCTGGCAAACTAGGAGAGGAATCCAGAAACAGAGGCACGCAGTACTGTTCCAGAAATCTTAAAAAGTGGGACCAGCAGATGGCATAATGATTACATTGCTGGACTCCCATGTAGTCAACCGCAGTTGAAGCCCCAGATCTGGTGGCTTAAAACTCATTCCAGGGTCGTTGTTAGGTGGCATGGTGGTTAGGGTGCTGGACTCCCACATGGCTGACCATGAGTCCCAGACAAAATAAAATAAATAATTCTTAAAACAAAACAAAACAAAACAAAACTTATGCCATGTGTGTGTACATGCATGCCAAAATCCTGAGAGGACAATGGAAGAGAAAAGATGGCAGTATGGCCATCCCTCCCTGGGGGTGATTTCTCCCTTTCTGTCTCTCTCTCTCTGGCTAGCGTGTGTACCATACAGCAAAAATCTCCCTCAAAAAAAGAAATCTTAAAAAGCAAAGTAAGGGCAGTGGACACAAGGACTCCAAGATGGTGTCAGTCATACCAGTGAAGGAAAAGAAACTCATGGATGTCAAACTCGGGGAGCTGCCAAGCTGGATAATGACTCGGGATTTTACCCCTAAAGCCATTGCTGGAGCATTTCAGGGAGGTTACTACTGGTATTACAACAAGTACGTCAACGTGAAGAAAGGGGGTGTTGTTGGGGTTCCTATGATGCTGGCTGCTTATGTGCTCTTCAGCTAGGAGTTCAGTGCCTTAACACTACACTGCCTGCTGGCCCCTCAACGGCTTTTTAAAAGCTTGGTTCTGGTAGGGGAGAGGCTGAAAAACACTGACAGAAAATGAGGTGCCTTGGGGGCCAGCAGGTGGTATGGTTGTAAAGGCCCTGGACTCCCACATGGCCAACTGTAGTTTGAGTCCCAGACCTGGTGGCTTGCCATCTCACTTTTCCTCTCTCTCTCTCTGTCTGTCTCTCTCAGGCTCTCTCCAGTGAGTGTATGTGCCCTACAGCAAACTGAAAAATAACAATAATGATAAATAAAATAAAATAAATAATTCTTAAGAAAATGAGGTACCTCAGGTTGGTACCATAGTCTACTGGTTAAGGAAGCCAGATTCCCACATGGCCGAATGTGGCTAGAATCTCTTCCCTAGTGGCTTTAATGCCACCCCAGATCCATGGGTATGTGTCCCAAATTCCAATAGGATGGAGAAATGGAGAAGGGACTGTAATGTTACCACATGCTACTTGGGGGGGGGGGGGTTAGTTTCTCCTTTTCTCTGTTTCTCTCTGGTGAGCACACAAACCCTCTGGTAACTTAAAAAATAAAGAAGAAAAATGAGGTGCTTATCCTAACTTTACTCAAAGTTCTGTCAGAGTACTACTTCAAAAAGGCCACTAGACTGGCCCTCCACTTTCGAACTCTATCATTCGAGTGAGATACTCTCATGATGCCTGGTTTTCATAATATAGACCAGGCATTTTCATGAAGTTTAGTGCCCACAAGGACAGCCAGGGACCCTCTTCCTCAATCACATGCTAAACCTACTATGTGCTGGTGAGAGCAAAAACCATCAGCACTAAGACATCCCCAAAGTGATCAAGGTGGGCTGTGTGGACATTTCCACTCTGAGGCACAGTAATAGGATGTACCAAATGACAACCTCATGAGGTTGAAAAAATAAAAAAGCAGCTATACCTTAAAGAAATTAGGTCAGGCCTAATGAGAATCAGCTGTTAGGCTTTGCTTACTATATCCTATTCTCTCTGCTTGTTTTTCTTGGAAACCGGTAATCATAAGCACATTTGCTTCAAAGAGATGAATGAAGAAAAAGGAAATAGAAAATAATATATTTCTTCTTATGTGTTCCCTAAGGTAGACCCATCATAACACAGATTCAGAAAGAAAAATCAATAAGAAGGTTTTCCTCTATATTATCTATAGTTTTCTCCCCGCTTTGAAATAGAAATCATTATTCCCTATAGAAGCATCTCTAAGTAAAATATCCATTATTCTCTCCAGGGAAGCAAGAGGGCTAAAGAGGACCAACCACCACTACAGACCACAGCAGAGAAGGACGAGCTGGGTCCATGCTTCATCCTCCACCCTATCCAACTCCTCTACTCCCAATTTTTTCTTTTTTTCTTCTTGCCTTCCTGTACTTCTTCCTGGCGAAGGGATGCACAGGGATGCCTGCTTTATTGCTGGAAAAATCAGAGACAGAGCTGCAGAAATGGTTTGGTTTTCCTCTGAAATTTCAAAATCTTTCAGGTCAGAACCTGAACCTTGAAAAAAGGGAAATCTTTAAAAATAGCTTCAATCACCTTCCATGTTCACAAATTAATATTCAGCTCTGAGAGTTTTTTTTTTTTTCCCCATTTTGAACAACGAAGAACTATGGAACAAAAGAAGAAATGAGGACAAATTTAGATCACAACAAACTTCATTGCTGCTTGCTATTTGGGGATGTTATTGCTAATTTAGTAAACAGAAGGGGGATTATCATAAATTAATAAAGATTGCAAAGCTGGCTATGAGGGAAAATCCAAATGCTTGGCTTACTTGTTCTCTATCAGCATTTCCCACCCTTCTACTTAAGAGTTTAGAAAATTCACCCATTCTTTCATTCATTCCTTCATGTCATAAACATCACCAGATGGATATATTAACTAGAGAGGAAAGATGTGTACACGGGATTATGAAAACAAATATGGTAAACATGAATGGATCACATCACTTAGGAAAACCATCAGTAGTTTGCCTTTAAAGCATCTTTACTATTATTTTTGCTTTTAAAACTCAGCTTGACTTGGTGATGGAATAACTGTAAACTGCTGAGTAGTTTCCTATCCTATTCTTGATTCATGAAAAAACAGAAGGGCCTTATCTCTATAGCTCTGACATTCTCTTTCCCATTTTGTTCAACTCAGTAAATATTTCCACTGCATGTGAACACCAGTTAGTGATCCTCCAACTTGTCCTGGGCGAGCATAGGAGGCTTCTTTGCAGTCCCCTGCACCTACCTTTTCACGACCAACTGACTTCTGTGAGAGAGTGATAGGAAATTACACCTTTCTCCTGGTTATCTTACCCATCTTCTGGTGGGCCCAGGGATGAAGGAATGTAAGACTTGGGAAAGGCTCATCCCAGCCTCCAGGATCATTTATTTGCTCCCATGTAGGCTTCCCTCCTCATTGCCATTGGGGCCACGTGAAGGACCACCATATGGCTCCATCCGGCCCCATATGGCTCCATCTCCCTAAAAGGGGCGCTCAAGAACATAAAAATGCCGCTGTATACTTTTATTGCAGCCCCTTCTCATTTTCCTCCATCTGTCTTCCATATGGTTTATGAACTCTGTGAGGCTCTCGCACACACAGACCTTTGATAATGAGGGTTGCCAACCTGACCAAGATAAAAGCTGGAATTCACCTCTGTCACTGACGAGGGGCTTATGTTACATATCTGATTTATTTAATATTGAAACTATTAATAGCCACTTTCCTCCAATTTGCCCCTCTGATTTATTTCAGTTTGTATTCTTGTATTTATATTAATTCAATAAACAAAATCCACATGTGCTGTATCTGAAGCTTAGAAGAGCCACATGCACCTTCTACTCCTCTGTTATCTATGTATCAGTCCCTCTTTCCAAAGTTGACTTTTAAATTTTTATAAAATTCTCCTCTGATGAGAGGAAGGTTGTTGTCAATTCCTCCCTCCAATGTCTCTGAAGGTTCATGTGTTTTCCTCTCAGACTCTAAGGAAATGAGCGGGAATCAAGTGAAGCCAACCCAACTGCCCAACCTTGGCTGGTGCTATGATGGTCAAGCCACTGAGTCCTGGCCCTCTGTGCTTTGTGAACATATGGCTCAAGTGACATATTTGATGCCAGGGTTGGTATAACTGAGAAAAAAGTGGAATAAAAGTCACCGGACACCATTTGTATCACCACATCCCAACAGGAGGCAATTCCTGGCATTAGTAACTTATAATAAGGGTGATATGTCATTTTCCGTGTTAAGTAGCAGGAACTTGGTAGGGAGCACCTGGGCCATTCGTCTTAAAAGTAAAGAGAATATAAACTAATGACAATTAGCAAGAAAGAGGAAAGAAATGGAGCTAGACCATGCTAAGCTTTAGTAACTTCTGTGCTTGATAATCCGATCGGACACAAAGTCTTGTGTCCCAGTAGAACTGTGCTGTTCAGAAGAAAGCATTCAGCCCCTTTTGCACAATTATTGAAAGAATTATTGCATGATTCTTGCATGGTAAAAACCTCTGCCACCTTAAGCATCCTTTTCATGATGGATGACTTGCCTGTATTCTATCCAAACCACCTGTGTAAAGTTGTCTGGTAATCAGAACATGGAAAATTAGGCCCAGTTCCCTGGTGAGGGTTTCTGATGATGCAGAACATAGGAATAGTGTTCAAATGCATAAAATATTGATCTATAGACTATAAAACCACCCAGCCAGTAGCAAAAGAATGTTTTCCTTTTAACTTATTTTTGTATATATAGATGACAATTATTAAATGTTCTCCAAACATATGCAAAATAAGGTATTTATTTGAATGTAGAGATCAAACAATAATATTATTATAGGCATGATTGGGTCACTTGTTTTTTATAACTCGTCAACATAGTTCATACATTCTTGTTTCTCTTATTGTCCTTTAAGGTACAACACAGACTCTGACACATTATGTTTAGACAAAACTTCTGAGGTTCAAGGAAACTTTTGCTCCCACTCAATCTGTTATTGCACAATTCTTGCATCGTAAAATTCTCAGTAGTTACTCAGTAGTTACTCTGCACTAATCCAACCTAAACTACCTTTTCTTGCTATAATCAACATACACTTTGAAGTGTGGGTATCAAAGATGCTAGGATAGCAGCAAGAAATGCAGTTAGTTGGAGGATCAGGTTACAAAATTCAGGCTACCACCAGAGGCCTATCCACTGCAATAATTGTTCCAGGCTGCAAGAAGTCACAAATTTTGGTGAAGAGAAGCAAATACTCTCCCTGTGTGATAAAGGAAGCGATGGGTAAATCATTTTGTACATGGAGTAGTAGTGTTTTCAACAGTGCATGGATGAAAACGCTAAAAGGTTATTTCGCTCTCAGACTAAACAAAAAGGACAAGTCAGATCAATAGGCTTCAGCGAATTACAATTTCTGGCCTGAAAAGCCGTATTATTTTCTAACCCCCAGGGCCGGCTCTGAGCAGGCAGTTTGTAAACCACTTGGAAAGGACAGAAGTTGCTGCTAAGCAAGTAGCTGCTGAGTAGTAGCCCGAATTGTTGACATTTCGGCAGGGAGGCTTCTCCCCCAGCTCAGCACTTCCTATTTGCCAGGTAAATGCCTGCTAACCTCCACCCCTTGTGTTTCTTTCCACTGAACATGGGCTATTGAATGCTGGCCTCTTGCCAACTACCTTTAGGTGAGATGTGGTAAAAACTGCCAAAGAAACGAGCACATCTGCCTTGGGATCCTTTTCTTTTACCGCGATTCCCCAGGCAGCTGTGTGGGGTCCACATGTGTCCATTTACTGGATTTAAACACACAGTGCAAGGCCATGGGGGAGGCACACAAAGCACAGCTGTGGCAGCCCGCCTGGGTCTCAGCTAGCCCTGGGAGCCTCTCCCCTCAGGATCGTGACAAGGGCATCGGCAGCTGTGAGGCTGGAGGCGGGAGACTCCCTGTGCCTTACCTGTTTCTTTGTCCTGGACTTCTTCCAGGTGCAAGTCATTGAGAAGGTGCTCCAGAATCTTCTCCGGGGTCCCGGATACCACCACGTATCTGTCAGAGAGCAGAGAGTCCACCGAATCATCCTCGGTAGAAGACTGCGAGCGGCTGCTCCACTCATCGTCCTCATCCTCCTCGTCGATGTATTTGAAATAAGGCACATCGAAGGTAGGCAAGGGCAGCTCTCGGTCTGAGAGCGCCCGGGAATCTTTCCTCTCTAAATGAGGGTCAAAGACCCTCAGCCGGGAGCTGCCCATTGTGAACAGTTACTAACAAAGGCATCCCCTAAATGCTAAAAGATCTTGCCATCCCTGTCCTTTCACTGGGAACTGAGTCCATCTGGCTGCTAAGAGCTCTGCAGTCAGCTAGAACGCTGGAGAGGCGGAGAGAAAAGAGGGAGGGAGGGTAGAGGAGGCAGAGAGAGCGAGGGAGCTGGAACAGGAGAAGGGAAGGCAGGCAGGGAGAAGGAAACAAGCGCTGGCTCGTGCCTCTGTGGCTGCAGGGGAAACTCTCACCTCCAATCGCTCTCCGCACTCCCCGCGGTGGGGGCTGGGCCACAGCACTGCACTTTCTTCAGCACCAGGACGCTCCGGTCTTGCTCTTTAACCTGAACAGTCGTCACTTCATCATCTTGCTTTAATTGTGAATGGGAGTGATGGATGGGAAAAGAAAAAGGGGAGAGAAATTTGAAAAGGGAAGAAAAAAAGGAGCAACCTCAAGCTGCATTTTCTAGAGTTACTTTGCAGCATTGTTTCTTTCTGGATTTGGAAAAAATTAGGAAGAGTCCCCCTTTAATAAATGGAATCCAGGATCCAGTGCTACAAAAACAGAATGTGATCAAAAGACAAATACTTTAAAAGAAATAGAAAAAAAAAAAGTGGGATTCAGGGTTATTTTTAAAAGTACCTGTACGACTTGCATTAGGGAATACAAAGTTCAAACTGAAAAAGTACAATATGCTGATTGCATGTGTACCATATTTTCTTTTACCTGGTTAATGCTTATTAAACACTCTTGAAATTGGAAAGTCATATAAAACACGTTTAAATACTCAAATAAGGAGCAAGTCATATTCAGAGTTCTTGTCAATACCTATCATAGTCATGTACTTCACGGTCTCACTTTGAAAGGTGGGCAAAAAGGCTATCCATTCAATCATTCAGCTCAATTTTGTTTTTCAGATCTGAAATGGCTTTCAAGTGTATCATCTCCTGGTTTGGCCCGAATACAAGCAATGATGGATGTCTCATTTGACTCTCATCTAGGCTGAAATTTGGATGTCATGGGTGACCGCACTGCCTTTCTTCACCTCAGTTCCTTTTTAAAAAGGAGAGAAGGCTGAACCATCATTCATTTCTGCACACACAGCTTCCACAGCCCAGAGCGAGCGTGGCCCGCTGACGTGGCTCTGTCACTGAGGACGGCTCACTGCTGACCCAGCAGAGTGACTCTGAGTGATGAACACTTCCACCATGCAACGTCTAGTAAGCGTAAGGCAGCCCGGGAAAAAAGAACAGCTAGGCGCATGTAAGAAAATCTTGCTTCTGTAGTTCTGAGGGTTTGAGCAAAAGATTAAAGCAAGAAAAGTTGATAGCAAGTCAGTCTCACCTTAAAAATGATGTCACCTCTTTAAAAAAAGAAATATATGCTTGTTTCTGTTACGAACAAGAAATCCTACCTATAATTAGATACAGACTAAAAGGGGATAGCCCTGTCCCCACTGGGTAGAAAGTATCACGTCTACTGTGCCTCATTAATCGAGTCTTTAGACCAATCAGGGACACCGATGTATTTTCTTCACCTTTCATAAGAATAGGAAGGCGCCGATCTTGCCATAATTATGAACCAAATCAATGACAAAACTGTAATTTCAGTTTCTGGCATTCTGATTAATAAGGAAATGTGGCAACCTGATCATTTATGTCCTCCAGATTTTTCTTAAAAACCTGCAATATTGGTCAGTGAAATAGCAATATAATTTCATGATCATTCTTTTTTAATCATGCAGTGGCAAATAATTTTACTATGGAAAACTGATGTATTACATTTCAACAAGGTCAGATGTGCAGTTACTGTGGCAATTAATGTTGGATATTCACTGTTAAACTCCCTCAGGACAGCAGTGTGACTCCTGTAACATGAATACCAATGTGTAACTGCTATCTTTCATTTCTCCAACGGGGTTCTTTTGTTATCCATGCGGTTAAAGTGAAATAAGGTGGCTGGCAAAAGGGGCACATAGTGACAAGAAAAAAAAAAAAAAAGAATGAGGGTCTGGGATGCTGAACACACAGAAATGGGTAAATAATTCTCTTATTTGAAAGGACAAAATCTTCCTCTGGCTTCCTCTAATCATGCACCGACACTCATTTTATATGAGCCTGCTGTCACTCTGAAGTACATTTTACATTCTACGAGCACGTGATATATGGCATTATTAACTTCCACAGGCCACGCACATACATATGGATGGGAAGGGCCTCTCTAATGTCTGTGTAACTAATATGTATTACATGGCTGTGCACACGGCAGCCACACTCTGCTGGGCAGGGGCACGGCTGAATCATATTGATGTACTATCAATAGCATTTTATGTCACTGTGATAGTTTCCATTTTGAAAATCTGTTAAAAATAAAGAGAAAAAGCAGAAACATCAATGCATAAAGGGAGATGTAAGTTATCTAAAATTATCACAAAATATATATATACAATTTATAACAAAAATGTAACAATCCTATATATAATGTGTATATATGTGTGTGTGTATGTGTGTATATGTGTGTATATATATAGGTATATGTGTATAGTTGTGTGTGTGTATGCGTGTGTGTGTGTGTGTATATATATATATATATATATGGTTTTTAAGAAGAAAAGATAAATTAATGCTTCCTGACCCTTGCATCCTTCACTAATTTTTCTTCCTGAAACTGTAGAAGTATCGTTGTTGAGGTTCTGGGCATAAATTTTATCTTGGTGCTTGCTTGTTAAGGGCAAAGTGTTAAGAGAACGAACAATAGGAAATATGTCCAATGACACATAGTTTATGAAATGCAAGCTAAGCATTAAAACACTTCTTGGCAGTCACTCTTTCAACAAGCCATGAGGGCCTCCTTTGGCCAAGGCAGTGTGCTGGACATGAAGAGGACAGCAAAGATGAGTAAGGTGAGCACCCTGCTCCTAACTGGTAACAGGCTCCTAGACAATGTACATCTCACCTGCTGAGCAGCCTAAGATGTGACCAAATATAAGAGACAAGGCAAAAGTAGAACCCAAGAGATTCCACAGTCTCAGATAACTATGGGTGACTGAGAGTGGGAATGCCATTAGCTGGGGGAAAATGTATGGAGGAGCAGTTCTGGTGAGATTGGGGACTCTGGAGTCATGCTGACATTTTAGCATGGAGAAGACAGCATGCTGTAGATTTTGCAGGCAGAGAGAAATAAAGAACTAGGCCTTTGGGCACAGGTTAAGGGTATGGACAAATGTGTAAATTAGTCACGTTTTGGCAGTGGGTGAGACTGGTAAGGGGTAGCAGGAAAGATGCTATTAATAAAAATATGGATATAAAGCAGGGAACAAGGAAGGTGAAGAAGATCACATGACATACCTCTATGTTCTCAGTAGAGTGGAAATTGAGACCAATTCCTGGAATGAAGTGCTTGGGGAGAAGTTGGTGGCCTACAGAGAATATTATTGTAAAAGTGGCTTTAGGGGGGGTTGACAAGTGGCATGGTGGTTAAGGTTCTGGACTCATATGCAGCCAACCTTGATTCAAGTCCTGGACCCTTGGCGGCTGGCTTTCTCTTGCTGGCCAAATTGAATAATAATAATAATAAAGTCAAACAAACAAATAATCTTATTTTTTTTTAAGTGGCTTTAGAGAGTAAAACAGAGGACAAACGAATTGTGAAAAAAGTTTGCCAGGCAGCTTTGTGGACTGTCAAAGCTAGAAAACTTTGATGACTTTCTGCTGAAATGCCTAGAACTTGAGAAGGGAAGAGTGAGCAGAGGTGACAATACCACGATATCATGGAAGGCACATTTCTGGGCAGTCATCAGCACACCATGAAAACAGCTCCTCACCATACTGTGTCTGTCATTAGGGAACCTAATAAGCGGAGGAGGAAGTGACAAATTGGGGAACTGCAAAGGGCTGGGGACAACTCCACACATGAGATAAGGACACAGGCTTCGCTCTAGGAGGTGAATACCGAAGAAGAGCAGTTCTTTTTTTTTTTTTTTTTTTTTTTGGGGGGTTTTTCACTGTTGGGGGGGGGTGCTCG
>NW_006207386.1:1212580-1216788 GCF_000334495.1 Tupaia belangeri chinensis | reverse complement strand
ACATAGAGACAGAAAGCGAGAAATCACCCCCCAGGGGGGATGGTCACGCCGCAATCCCTTTTCCATTCTCCTCTCGGGATCTTGGGCATGCACGCACACGCGCCCAGCGTGAGTTTTAAGCCACCGGGTCTGGGACACGAACCGCGGTCGACTACGTGGGAGTCCAGCGACATAGCCATTACGCCAACTGCTGGTTCCCAAGAAGAGCAGTTCTGAGAAGAGAAGACAGAAACACCATGGCTGCCCCTGACACTTGGGAGCTGGACTGGTGCTCACAGCTGGGCCTTGGCCTTCTCCTTCGGAACATAAAAGATTTGCAGAAAATCAGCAGTGGCATAGCCACTCTGTGACCATGAGGGAACAAGACATAAACACAGCCACTCATAATCACATCTGAATACAGACCAAGCATGATCACTGTCCAGCCCACAGTCTTGAAAAGCCTAGGTAATATGAGTAACTACTGCTGGTTCTCACCCATGAGGGCTTCAGCTTTTCTGATTGGCCCTCCCTGTAGATAGGACTCATTAAGATATTCAGGCATAGGGACCAGCAGATGGCATAATGGTTACGTCACTAGACACATGACCAACTGCAGTTTGAGTCCTGGACCTGGAGGCTTGAAACTCACACCAGGTGTGTGCATGTGTGTGCCCAAAATCCAGAATGTTGAAGAGATTGCAGCATGGCTACCACCACCACCCCTCCCACCAGGGGGTGATTTCTTGCTTTCTGTCTCTCTGTGTCTGTCTCTCTGGTGAGCACACATGCCCTATAGCAAAAGATATTCAGAAAAAAGATATTCAGGCATAGAGTCACCCTGTCTCCTGACAGCATTGAGTCCTGATTCCTAAAATCACCCACCACAAGCCCAAGTCTCATATGTCTTTTCTTCTAATGCCTCTTACCAAGCTGCCCCGTGTTCCCCATCTCCCTCACTGCCACAAGCAACAAACCCAACTGATTTCACCTGAAGGTGTCTCTGGTGGCCCCTGGCCAGAGGGCCCTAATACGAGGTATAAGATGTGGGATAGTGATCCCAGAGTGAAAGATAAAAATCATTTCCTTATCAGGATGACAAGGGAGTCCTATGCAGAGTATTCCTCTCAGTGACTGCAGGGAGGAGGGATTAGGGCATGGGGAATAGGAGCCAGATAAGAAAGCTACTGAGGAGAGTAGGGGAGCGTCTTGGAGTAAAGAAAAGATCATCTGACCAAGCAGCACAGACCTCAGAAGAGGAGGGGCTTTGGCAGGTGCAACGATGTGGAAGGGACAGTGGGCAAGGGGGTACATTTCCCAGAAGGCACCATGCTGGTCCACGCCTTTGGATATGAACTCAGACCTAGTTTGGACTCTTTCAGTGAGAACTCCCCCTTCTATGCAAGACAAACTTGGCCTCCAGATATGCAGAAATCAGTTCTTGTTCCTGCTCTGTTGAAGGGATGGTGAGGGGAAGGAGGAAAATGAGCCTCAACAACTGGCGGGCTGGATTCTTCACAGCTTTGCCTATAGGGAT
The DNA here is from genome assembly GCF_000334495.1 of Tupaia belangeri chinensis. Taxonomy (NCBI): domain Eukaryota; kingdom Metazoa; phylum Chordata; class Mammalia; order Scandentia; family Tupaiidae; genus Tupaia; species Tupaia belangeri. Next base: position 1,215,272 of record NW_006207386.1, on the reverse strand, counting down.
GTTATTTCAGATGAGCGAGAAGGAAAGGGAAGACAGGAGGCACAGAAGTACATAGGCTCCCTCCACTCAAAGCAGGGAGGATGGGTGAGAAGAGAGAGAGTGGTTTGTTTCTAAAATCACAGGCCCTTCTGAGCAGAGTCCATCAGCAGTATGAAAATGGAGGAGGGCTTTCAAGTTTTCCCTGTTCCTCATCTTTGCCCTAACGTCGGCCTGAGTAGCTCTGACTGACTTTTGCTCTGATGCAGAGCTGTCCCACCTGTAAATCCTGTGTGCACAATAACGCCAGTACCCACCACTGACTTGAGAGTAGCTTCCATGACCGCCATCAGCTTTTGTACTTCTCGATCAAACTTTTGACTTTTTTCTTTCATTTAGTCACATTAAAGGCTGACTTATTTTTAGGATGAAAATAGCTACAAGTCATAAAATTACTGAATTTTCAGTTGATGCTCACAATTTAGCAGGTCCTAACTAGTACTATCCCTATCCCAAGCCAAATTTCTGGCTGTATTTATGTTTCACTTATCACCACCACTAGTGAGAACAATAATGACTACAAAGGAATTTCTCTGGTCTGCTGGAATTGTGTCACAAGCACTTGCTTGATTTTTCATTATCAGGGATAACAGAAAAGATTTCTGTCCAGAGTTCTCCTGTAAAGCAGCCCTGGCATCCCCCACAGTGTCATGTCCCTGTGCTCTACAAGCTTATACTTTTACAAGAATTTATAACCAGGGGTTCATTGGTGGGCTATGGGGATTCAGAGGACCCACGAAGAGTACATAGGACTTTTATGCAGTTTTCTAGGCAGAATCCAGATTCTCAGACTTCCTGAAGACTATGAACCCCCAAAGATACAAACTACTACATAGATGAGAACTCACATGGAGATGCTTCTCAACTTACCATGGGGTTACATCCTGATAAACCCTGATGAACTCATCATGAAATTGAAAGAGCATAGTTAAACCATCATAAAGTTATATGGTCCTCTACTTACCATGGGGTTACATCCTAAAACAGTCCATTGTAAAGTCAAAAACTATGAAGTTGAATTATCATAAATTGGAGACTGTCACCTCATCTAAGGAGCCTTCTTTGACAGAAAAGGGAGATAGAGGTATAATTACACATCTTGTCCAGGTCACAGTTCAGTCTGCAGTGTGACCTGCTTGTGCCCACTCCCTTTTTTTCTCAATGTTAGTCCTGCCACTAACCCCTTCTGTCTAGGTGAGATGCCCAAAGAACCCTGCCATGACATCGGTCATCTGATTAGACGACCTCTAATCACCTGCACTCTCTCTGTCTTCTCACTAGATAACGGCATCATGAGGGCAGGAAATGTGCCTTCTGCTGTCTTCCTGACATAGCTCAGGGGCCAGCACATGATCATGTGACGATCGCTTCGTAAAGGTTTACTGAGCATGCAGATTAGTGAGCAAGCAAAAGAGGGCATAAGGGAGTGAATTATCTTTAATTTTATTGGCTAGAAGGTATGTTCTCTTGCCAGAGAAGGATTAAGAGAAAGAATCCCCATGAAGCATGGTCACATCTCATTCCCTTCTCCTTCAGCTCTCTCTCCTTTCAGGATTTTGGGCCCTCATGCATATGTGACTGGCATGTTTCTTAGGCTACTAGGTTCAGAACTTGAAACATGTGATTGGCCATGTGGGACCTGGCTACCTTAACTACCAGACCATAGAGATGGCCTGAGTGAATTACCTTTAAAAGGCATAACTATCTCACATGGCTCAAAGGCCACCCTTCCTGAAGGCTTCCTCTACCTTCTCTACTCAGTCACTTTTCTTTTTCTTGTAAGATTTTATTTATTATCATTTTAAAATTTGATGAGAGAGAGAGAGAGAGAGAGAGAGAGAGAGAAACCAGGCCACCAGGTTCAGGACTTGAACCATGGTTGACCATGTGCGAGTCCAGTGCTTTAATCACCATTCCACCTGCCAGGCCCAGTCTCTTTTCTTTCACTAATGCTCATTACATGATACAATTGTGTTTTGAACTTAAATGTTATAATTATTTATCTCATCTGTTGGAGTTCTGCCAACTAAACTCCCATGCAACTAAGATGTAAGAGGTACCTTACATGATGCTAGGAAGGCCTTGGCTAAGTGGCACTGTCCCTCAGTCTGTGACACATTGAGAAAAAAAGGGAGTGGGCACAAGCAGGTCACACTGCAGGCTGAACTGTGACCTGGGCAAGATGTGTCATTGTACCTCTATCTCCCTTTTCTGTCCGTGCTGTCCTAAACAGGATCTTTACCAATTCTCACACGGCCTATTGCCTCAGAAGCCAACCTGACAGGAGGAGGCAGCTCCACAGAACCTTTCATATAGAATACACTAAGAACCGTGCAGTTTGATGACATGACATTCAAGAAATCATACAAGTAGCAAAAGTTCCAATGTGGTTTTCTTTCAAGTTTGTGAACAATGGAATTCAAGATATTAACTTATAGGAAGGCATTTATAGCTGAGAGCTTAGTATGTCTCCTTTTATCTCACAACCTTTGCTTAACTTTTTCTCATCCCACGAAGTCCATGTCAATAATCACCTCCTCCAGGAAGTCCTTTGGCCTGCAGTCTGATTCGGCTGGCCTTTCTGTGTGACCCTATAACACCACACACACTCTTCCAACTTGGCACTCTGAGAAGCGCACACTGATACATTTTTCTT
>NW_006207386.1:1188499-1212549 GCF_000334495.1 Tupaia belangeri chinensis | reverse complement strand
CTAAACTGCAAGCTTACTTGCTGGCAGGTTCCATACCTCCTTCTACTTCAAGTTCCTAACAATTAGCCAAGTCTTTATGCTTCACAGATACTCAATGAACACTTACTGAACAAGCTTATGGACAAAAGAATAAATATACAAGTGTATATTTGGTTTAGAGAACATCACCTTAAATCTCAAAGAATACATTTCAAGTGCTGTGTTCTGATGAGGTTGAGAGAGGGTACATGTTGCTGAAAGGTGCTCCTCCTAAAGGGGGGTGTCTTAAAACCATGCTGATGGTGGATGGGGCTAGCCTGCTCTGCTCGGCAACTTGACCATCAGCCTAGATTCAGGTACTCCAATAGACATGGAAACTGTGAAGAAGAGCTGGCATGCTCTGATAAAGCCAGGCAAGAGAGGTCAGCAGGTGGTGGTTAAGGTGCTGGACTCTCACACATTTGACTGTGGTTTGGGTCTTGGATCTAGTGGCTTGAAAAATCACACCAGGCATGTATGTGTGTGTGTGCCCAAAATCCTGAGATGAAATGGAGGAGAAGGGATTGCAGCATAGCCAACTCCTCCACCCCCAAAACCCAAAGGGTGATTTCTCTTTCTTTCTCTATTTCTGTCTCTCTCAATGAGTGCACATGCCCTATAGCAAAAATAAACGAAAGTCTTATTAATGAAAACCAGTGGTATAAATAGCCATACTTTTGACAATGTCAAAGGTTGATCCATTGCAATAGAGCCAAAGTGATCTAGTTGAACTTTTCACTTTAAAAACATACTAACGGAGAAAAAGACAGGGGTGCAGTGATGGCATATCATGTTCTATGAGACTGACCCACATGAAAAGATTTCTGCTTTGCATTCAGAAATCTTTGTGAGTATCCTATGTAAGCATGTGCCATAATCTGAGACTGCCTGGGACAGGGGATGGACTGTGGCATCAAGACCCTGTTGAGGATGAGCTCTCTTTGTCTCTGTCTCTGTCTCTCTTTTGCATGGAGGAAATAAATGAACTTGAAAAAAAGAGATTGTACTAAAGGAAGTCTTATCAGTTAGGAAGAGAAAGTGAGGTTTATGAGCTGTATCTTTGACCTTTTAGGGCAATTAATGGTTTCTTATCTAGACCATAATGTCTTTTTTTGCTCATGTATGTCTATTTCCAGTCAATAACAGTTTTCTTATTTTCAGCCCTTTTATGCAGGGTATAAAAAAACTTGCTGAAATATTCATAAATTGGGTTATCTAGGGTTTCATTAACATTTTATCCAATGAGAAGAGATCAGCATCGCTACAGAATTAGTAAGTGCCCACTATATACATTGGAGTTTACTTGTCTGTCCATCACCAATTTAAGATTATTTTAATTCTAAGAAATAGAAAACTCAATTTAAACTTATTTAAATAATAAAGAGAGCATGTTTACTCATTTAATTAAAAATTTTAGGTAAAATTTGCTCAAGGCACTGGCATGGTTTGTTTAAAATTCTCTAAGCTTGCGATCTCCTTATATCAACTTCCTCTTCAAATTGGCTTCTTCCACTTTAACAAATGGTTTCTGCAATTATGGGTCTCAAATTAACAGACCAACCTAAATATACAAGTGTATATTTGGTTTAGAGAACATCACCTTAAATCTCAAAGAATACATTTCAAGTGCTGTGTTCTGATGAGGTTGAGAGAGGGTACATGTTGCTGAAAGGTGCTCCTCCTAAAGGGGGGTGTCTTAAAACCATGCTGATGGTGGATGGGGCTAGCCTGCTCTGCTCGGCAACTTGACCATCAGCCTAGATTCAGGTACTCCAATAGACATGGAAACTGTGAAGAAGAGCTGGCATGCTCTGATAAAGCCAGGCAAGAGAGGTCAGCAGGTGGTGGTTAAGGTGCTGGACTCTCACACATTTGACTGTGGTTTGGGTCCTGGACCTGGCAGTTTGAAAATCACACTGGGCACCTGTGCCTGAATGCCCAAAATCCTGAGAAGAGAATGGAGGAGAAGGGACTGCAGTGCAGCCATCCCCCTGGAGGGTGATTTCTCACTTTTCCTTTCTCTGACTCTCTCTGGTGACCATGTGTGCCCTAAGGCAAAATCCTAAAAAGCAAACAATCAATCAAATAAATAAAGACATGCAAGGAGTTAGCTGTGAGGTCACAATGACCTGCTCTAATTCAGGATCGTAAGCCTAAGGGCGGCTCATGTGAAAACCACTGAGAATTCTGAGATTTAGTTACTATATAAGTATTTTGCGACAAATAAAACATCATGCAATGATTAGCTACTGGAACCTCTGATAGCTAACAGACTTTTATTCCGCAGTGGTAGAGGTAATCACAACTCAAGAACTAAGGAGACAGCACTGTCCTATGCACAAAACAGATCCACCAGACATTGGGAACAACAGAAGAGTCTGCCGACCAGGCAGATAAACCTATGCCAACAGCAGATGTTTATTAAGCATCTACCATGTTGTAGGCAAAGCTAAGAGCTGAATAGTCATTACCTTGCCTAATAATTATAGTGATCTTATCAGAGAAACAGTATGGAAACATCCATTTTTCAGACTAACGCAAAGAGAAACTAATTTGATCGGAAAAGATTACAGAGTTGAAGGCTGACTGGCACAACTCCAAGGCTCTTAACCAGAACCTCTATGTCCCAGTGGACGACCAGTGCACTGTACTACAGGTTACAGCTATAGGGGGGGATTCAGTTCTCCCCTGTGCTGATCGCCAAAGTAGGCCACCCTGCCAGCAGATCAGGCAACAAGTTAACCAAGGCTACGATGAGGCTCAGAACTACAGGACAGCTTATTCTTAGTTCTGGCTGACCTCTCCAGTTTGGAAAAGCCATCCAAGGGACTAGATTCCAACAGAAGAAGAGGGTTAAAAAGGGCTGGGCATGGTTCTAAGATCATAATTCAACCAGCTCAGATCTGGCAGAGCTCAAGACCCAGCAAGGAGAAAAGAAAGCACTGACAGGAACCAAAGCAGGGACAGGGTGAGACCTGGCAGGGATTCAAGGATGTCTGTGGGCATGTGGGTATCTGTGCCCATTTAACTTGGGGACACAGAGACATGCAGAGACTGGTGGGGCTCCCAATGCACAGGCCGCTGCCTTGTGTCTGAAGGACTCAAGAACTGGGCAGACACTATACACTTGGAAATATTTAATTTTATATTTTGTGAATTTTACCTAAAAAAAAGGAAGAAGCTAGACAGGGATAAGCCTGGGTACACAGGAGTCTGCTGACCAGCTTACACAAGACTCTGCATCAAGGAGTCATAGTGGATCTGAGAAATATGGCCTGGGAGGTACAGTTCAGGTTGCCAGAATGTCTGAGAAAGAAGAAATCAGGAGAATTAGTTTATTTTCATGCTCTGAGCTATCCTGCCTTGTGGGAAAGGGAGCCCTGAAATTACTGATGATGCTCTAGAAAGATGACTTTCCAACAGTGGGTGGCAAAATAAAGGAGAATGATTGTGGCCCCACTTTAGAAAGTACTAGCAACAGAGGTGGCATGAGCTCTGTCCCGCTGGAGCAGAGCCTGTCAATAAAATTACAGCGCAAGGGAAGATGATTCTTGGTGAGAGCAGGGGCTAGGCTCTGCCTCCTTGCCAACACTTGAACTCAACAAAATTCATCTGTCTCCATTCCACTTTTCTCACAGACACACAAAGTGTTGGCTCTTGTAAATAGAAAGAAGGCACACGATTTTGCAGTTAGGTATCTGTTCCCATCTTGAACAATGGAAATTCACACACAGTTTAGAAACCAAACCACATCTATTCCTGTACTGTAAACATGGGTGCAGCTGAACTGGAATACTTAATCTGAAAAAAAAATCTCCGCTGACCCAAAAGAATTTTGTCTGAGAACGACCTTCTGAGAATTTGCTGATGATGTACCGCATGACTTTTCTCATGGAAAAATGTAAACAGATCTTTAAAAAATGGCCAGAGAGAACTGATGAAGAGAAAGATTAAGAAAGCAGATGTCTGTCAAGGTGAGACATTTAGATAACCACACTGCAAAGGCGCTGGCCTACCAGACCTGTTTTTTGTACAACTATTCTGGCAGAAAGAGGATGCACATAATGATGGGTTTTTATTTTTTTATCCCATACATATTAAGATTAATAACTCAAATGAAAGCCTAAATGAGACTAACGGACTCATGATCTCCAAATTTACAAAATCTACAATAAAGTCTTTCACAGGGATGAAAGCAAGCACAAATTTATTTTGGAATTTTACCAAATTCTCAGAGAAAGTCAGTAAACATTACTAGCTAGAAAGCATCTGGCTACTAAAGAACTGCACTTATTAATCTTATTGCTTCTGAGAACTATTATTCTATAAAACAAGTTGTCTATGAGCCCTTAAACTACAGCAAGCCTAGAAATTCAATTCTGGGGCCAACTTTTTTTTTTTTTTTTTTTTGCCTTAAGGTACGTGTGCTTGCCAGAGAGAGACAGAGGCAGTGAGAGGGAAAGTGAGACACCCCCTTGGGGATGGCCATGCCACAATTCCTTTTTCTCCCAGGATCTTGGGAACGCACACACGCACACCCAGCATAATTTTCAGGCCACTGGGTCCAGGACTTGGACTGCGGTTGGTCATGTGGGAGTCCAGCTACATAACCACTACGACATCTGCTAGCCCCAAAATGCAGTATCTTGAAATACAAAGTCAATGTCTTTCCACAAGCATATTTCAGTATGCTGTATCAGCTAGATGGATCATTCTGGGGACAGGCAGAAAATGGTGGCGTATTTGGCTAGGGATTTCAAAGCAATGAAAGGACTAGCTACAGAAACGTGGGAGGTTTAAAGAGACTAGGTAAAAATGATGAGATGACTGTGAACCAGCAAAGAGGGGGATCTTAACTATCCCTGGACTGGAACGGGCAAGGGGAAGTAAGAGGGAGTCCTGAATCTTTTTGGAGCTGGAGGGGGAGATGAGAGATTATAAAAGAGAAGCTGTAATCACTGCTGGAACAGTAGGGGAAATTGGACAGAGGTGGGCAGAAATACCCCGACTGCTCTCTCCTGCCTGGGAATTCTCACTGATGAGCCGGAGGGCAAGAGATCAGGTGATACAGTCTGCAGAGGTCAGGACCCACTGCCTGTCAGCACACAGCAGAGGTGGGGTGGAGGAGCAAGTGTAACCCACGGAGACAACTCAGGCCCCTTGACATTTCCAGAGAAGTTTCCAGAGAAGCTTGTGTTAACTGGTCATTAATATTGACTACATCACATAGGTCACATAGTCCATACTCCTGTGGTCAGAAAAACAACTCAAAGTCTAAAAGCTTTGGAGTAGGGTAGGCTAGCACTTCTCTATTTGACTTAATCTGGTTCCTACATCTTTATTGTCTTAACCCTCCTGTCTCACTAATACCTACATCAGTTTGCCATAGATTAGCTCTGACAGCTTGCTTCATGCTCCACATTTCTTTCTTTTTCTTTTCTTTGGAGAGTTTTTTGTTATAGGGCGTGTGCACTCACCAGAAATAGAGAGAGAGAGAGATAGAGAGAAAGAATGCGAGAATCACCCCCCGGGAGGATGGCCACATCACAATCCTTTCTCTTTCATTCTCTCAGGATCTTTGGCATGCACACACATGCGCCCGGCATGAGTTTAAGCCACCAGGTCCGTGACTCGAACTGCAGTCAACTACATGGGAGTCCAGTGACATAGCCATTATGTCAACTGCTGGTCCCAGTGCTCCACATTTCTAATGTGACCTTTGAGAGTAGTCAACCACACAAGCGTTATTGCTTTTATCATAAAAAATTTTAATATTTTCTTGTAAGTTCTCTAGTTCCAATATGCAAGTTCTTGGTTGATGGCCATATGTGGGAGTCAGGATGAAGGGTAGTAGAAGAGGGAGTGGGTAGCATAAAAATAGGGACCAGGAGGACCAGCAGATGGTGTAATGGTTATGCTGATATATTCCCACAGTAGGCTGCAGTTTGAGTACTGGATCCAGCAACTGAAAACTCACTCCAGGTACGTGTGCATGCATGCTCAAATTTCCAAGAGGAGAAGGGAGCAGAAGGGATTGTGGTATGGCTATCACCCTGGGGAGCAATTTCTTGCTTTCTATCTCTCTCTCTGTCTCTCTGGCGAGTGCATGTGCCCTATAGCAAAAATTTTTTCCACAAAGAAAAAAAATTAGGGGCTTTCTCTGCTTAGTTTTCTGTTTTATCCTACTACCCAGAACAGTACCTATTAAATTAATGCATGGTCTGGTGAATGACAGATAGGCAAACAGATACTGTAATTCAGAACAGCCCAAGATCAAAGCCAGAGAGACTGACCAAGGTAAGGAAGCCAAGGTTCAGCCTCAGAGGAACTAAGTCCAAGGGTATTGGACCAGGGTATTTGAGAGCAATGCAAGCTAGAAGCCCACAGAACCAAAGGCCGATACCTAGACCGCATGTGGCTAGAAACCCTCTCTCCAAAGTCAGATCCAGGTAATGTCTGAGTGATGAGCACAGAAATGCAGCAGAAACAAAGCCTGATTCTGACCCCAGGGTTGTTTGGGCCACTTTTCATCCAGGGTGAGCCCCATCCTCAGAGAAGGGTAGGTTCACAACTGTGGCAAAGCCTCAGTTGTACTGATAGAACAGAGGTTACTGGGTTTGCCTTATCTACAGTCAAATCCTGGAATAGTTCATCTGAAGACATCTAATAGCTGTATTGTGGGGAAAAAATGTATTTCCCAAACCCCGAAGTGCCATCCGAACTATGAGGCCATTATACCCCTCGATGGATTTGTAAGCACTAAAAAAGATAATGTATGCCAAAGGCCTAACTAAACATAATCCCATCCCAAATACCATTGAATCGTCAATAACTAGATAAATCTAATTTGTTTAACTACTCACATGCTTTACCAAGCTTCTTCCTTCCACCAAACGCCACGTCAGGGTATGGTCCATTGCTCTTTGTTTCATGGGTAATTACTGATTTGCAATGGTATACAAATTAAACTCAGATGATGGCAGTCCTTCTGGCCTGAATCAGATTAAGCTGAAATCCACCAAAGCAAAGACTGACCTGCCTGGGTTCAAATACTAGCCTTGCCACTTACATAGGATGAACACTTCTTATCTGAAATGCTTGGGACCAGAAGTGTTCTGGATTTTAGAGTTTTTCCCATTTTAGAATACACATATACATAATGAAGTATCTTGAAAACGTCACCCAAATCTAAACATGAAATTTGTTTATGCTTCATGTATTATACTCATAGCCTGAAAGATAACTTTATACCATATTTTAGTACTAGAGTATTTTGACTGTGACCTATCATATGAGATCAGGTATGAAATTTTCCAGTTGTGGTGTCATGTTGACACCCAGTAAGTTTTGGATTTTGGAACATTCTGGATATCGTATTTTTGGATCAGGGATGTTCAACCTGTGGCTGGGTGGCTTGACTAAATAGTTCAATCTCTCTGAGCATCAATTTTCTTGTCTGTGAAATAGGATGGTACCTACATTATAGACAGAGTTTAGTGCTGGTTCACAGAGAAAGCCCTCAATAAACGGATACAGAAAAATGTATAAACTCTATTATAAAGTATGCCATCCTAATACATCAGTGCCACAGTGTTATACAACTGGACTTGTACCAGGGCCTTGTTATAATTTTGTTCAAGTATATGTATATGTAAAAATCATCTAAATGTAAAGAACCACATGCAAATAATGTATCATCACATTTTTTAACTTGCAATGAAAACCGCTCCCCATGGTGCTGCACGCACTGTTGAGAGGCAGAGAGCATCCCGAGAGTTAATTACAGAGCTCACTGAACCTGGAGGAAAGGGGGTGCAGAGCCCGTCTGCTGGAGAAGGGCTGGGGATGATGAAGTAGATCATTTTCATGGGAGGGTAGGGTTGTTTCTCTTACTCCTCCACCCTACATCTCATTCTCCAAGGGACATACATCTTTACAGACTAAAACCAGAAAGGAGGGAGGCAAGAAGTTTGTTGTCTTGGACTCTTTCAGTTTTAAAAACAAAGCTTCAAGAGTTAATGCCATATGAGCGCTTAGTCTTTGGGGAGTGGGGATTACTGATGATCTGTAAGGGAGCAGGGAGCATCCTCAGTGTTGGCATAATAGCAGGATAAACGGGGTACAAACGAGGTCCCCCATGGCCTCCTGAAGCGAGGCACTGGAGCTCGGCTGCTTTTGGCTCTTCCTCTGTTCCAGATATGGCAGGTATTTTGTTGTGCTGAGACTTGTAAATTACACCCACTCGCCCTAGTTAGCAGGCCCCAGGGGATATGGGAAGGGCCAGAGGAGCTGGGAAATCACCGACATTCTGAGCCACCTCCTACCTGCATGCTGCAGACCATGCTGCAGACCAGGGCTCTCCAGCAGGACTTTGGTTTCCCTGGAAGCTAGCAGCTGAGGTCAAGGGGCAACATGACACACTGCTGTGTGCACACACAAACAGACAGAGGTCTACTTGAAGGTTATTCAGAAGTGAAGATGCTCTCCAAAATCTACATGGGATTGTTCAGCATTTCCTTACATGTGAAAGAAGGGGAAAAAATTGCTAAGAACTAGGATCACTGGAAAAAACCCTTCCCGCCCATCAATACTTGGAGCATGTGAGCCCCATCAATCCCTGGCAGCCACACAGATTCGGTACAATATGTTCAGGACAGACTCAGTCATGCTGGGATTTGCAAAACTGAGATGACTTAGTGCTGGGAATAGCATTTATTTCCACCTCTCATTATTTGTGTACCTTGTTGACGAAGATATAATAGAAATTTTGCCTGAGATTAAAACAAACAAACAAAAAGTGTGTTTGTGTGTGTGTGTGTGTGTGTGTGTGGAGGGGGGAATAAATTAATCTAGAATTTCGCTTTCTGGAAAGTTTTACGGAAATGACAAATATCAAGAAATATTTCCTAGTTTTTCAAGAATTCTCAAATCATGTCATGTGTGGGTGACATGCAAAGTTATTTGAAAAGGAAAATACAATTTTGGTACTTTTCATTAGCAGCCCAAAGATGGGACACAAATAAACACTCACTGTGACTACTACAGACAAAGTTTGCAGATATGCTTGTCACCTGAGGTTTGAATAAATCAAGGAAGCAGTTTTATAGAATTCTTTAACATCTGAATAGCAAGAGGATAACAGGACTTTAGAAAGCAGCCCTTCATAAGGAGCCCTGACTGGTTCCCATGGTTTTGGCTTCTCTTCCCAAATTCCTCCTGCAGGATCTGAAACTGAGTTGTATTTGATAAAGCTTCCAGATTCAGTGAAGACCTAAATCATAAATTGCAATTATTTGAAAAAGCTAGTTCTTAACTCTGAATAGACTCAGCAGAAATATTCTTCAAACCTAAAAAGGAAGCAAAGAAAGTATAAAATAAAAACTTAAAAAAATAGGGACCAGCAGATGGTATAATGGTTACATCGCTAGACTCCCACGTGGTTGACTGCAGTTTGAGTCCCAGACCCGGTGGCTTGAACTCATGCCAGGTGTATGTATGTGCATGCCAGGTGTATGTATGTGAATGCCCAAATCTCAGAGAAGAGAATGGAGAAGGGATTTCAGCATGGCTATTCTCCCTGGGGGGTGAGGTGAGTTCTCGCTTTCTGTCTCTCCAGTGAGCACATGTGCCCTATAGTAAAAATCTCTCTCAAACAAAACAAAACAAAATCTTAAATGGAAAGGCTTCAAATCAAAGAACTCTATAATTTTTGCAAATCTCTTTTGAGTGTACGCAAATGTGGATGTGCACATGTGTGCATGAGGGTATGCTTCTGTGTGTGTGCGCATGCATGCATGTGTAACTTCAGAGAGCAAAGCAGTAATAAAAAGGGCAGCCTCGGTACTTATGCAAGTTATGGAAGGAAAAATTCCTAGTTACCGTAGCAACTGCTAGATCACATGGAATGGGAGTGAGGAGATACAAAGCATCTTAAGTAAACACTCCTGTTTTTTCATGTTTTGTACATTCCTTGATGTTTTTAAAGAGGCACGCCTTTACTCTGCAGAAATCATCTCAGAAACTTCATTTCACAGTTTGAAAAAGAATCAGGGGCAAATAAAACAATGTGTCCCTCTTGTTAGATTTCACAGCCACAGAAAGTTGGTGTTAAAACAGGTTAAGATTATTCAAAATGCAATGACATATTGCTAAAACAGCTTGAGAAGCAAGCAAACAATCAGACCAACAAAAACAGGAAGTGAAAAGGAAGGAGAAGGTAAAACAAGATGAAGATAAGTTTGGCTGTAAAGCAACTGTAGTAGTAGATCTCACACCTGCTTTTATAAGATGGGAGAAACATGTGGAAGAAAGAGGATGGAATGAAAAGAAATGGAAGTATTTCAGTGATAAGGCAGTTTTTTTTTTTTTTTTTCTATAGGGCGTGTGTGCTCGCGAGAGAGACAGAAAGCGAGAAATCATCCCCCAAGGGGGATGGCCACACCACAATTCCTTCTCCTCCATTCTCTTCTCGGGATCGTGGGCATGAACGCACACGCGCCCAGCAGGAGTTTAAGCCACCAGGTCCGGGACTCGAACCGCGGTTGACTACATGGAAGTCCAGCGACATAGCCATTACACCAACTGCTGCCCCAAGGCAGATTTTTTTTTAAAGTTCTTTTATCTGGAATATTCTTGTGTACCTGGTTCACCAAAGAAAGGCAAACAAACCTGCCCCAGTAAGATCCTTGTTCCCTGTGACCATTAAAGTCTACAAGTATGTCCACACTTTATCACGGATGAATTCTTCCAAAGGCTTGTCTACAGTCACACATCAACTATTGGTGATAAACCACATCACTTTTTCTTTTTGCAATTTCCAGATTAAGTCTCTATGGTGGGAAATTTTTTTATTTTAATATTTAAAACTTTACATCTCCAACAAACCAGAATCTTGAAGTGCTATAACTGCTGATTTTTACAGATTTGGTTTGAGTGCTTGAAGTTGGGAAACATTTCAAATCACCCACAATTGCCTTCTCCACCAGATCCAGTTTCACAAACCATTTTAGCCAGCTTTAGCCTACTGCTAGACATGGGGGATAAAATGCAAGGAAAACATGCCCCTCAAAGGGCAAAATCTTCACGTGAGAGGGAGACATGTAAGAGAGAAAATTTGGTATTTTTCAAAAAACATTCTGGAGAGAGGTTGAGGGGGTAGCAGTTTTTTAAGGAATCTAGCCAATATCAACAACTAACTAGGGTACTTTCTTGCTGTTTCCAAAGTCTTAGGGTGATAAGATCTCACTTTTTTTTTTTTTTTTTTTAGAAATATCTGAAGATTTGGGAATTCTAGATCTTATTCCTCCTCAGGACATTCTGAACTCAGAAAAACAATTCCAAATATTTAATGACTTGACTTGAAATATGGTTTTAACACCCTGATAACAGAGACACTACTAACTGGCTATGCCATCTGTCCCATATCAACACCATTTGACAAAGAGTAAATTTTTAGAAGTTCTTTCCATGGTATTTTTAGGACCTAAAAGAACAGAATGATTCTTGGCATCGACAGGCTATTCGATTACAGTAAAGAGTTACTCGATGCTTCCTGAGTAATCAATTGGTATCCATTCTAAAAGGGTGACATTTCCCCCAAAAGTGTTCAACGTTCAGAAGTATGAATGTTACTGAATTAGCCACAGAGGGATGACTTCAAGTTAAGAAAGGAATTTTATAGGTAGAAGAAATCATAGATGTTGAACACCCTAATTTAATAGATGGGAAAACTGGAATTTAGAAAAGTAAATTGCTCACTAAACCCACTTGACCTATTTAATTCAGGAGAAAGTTTGTTAACAAAATTTTAATTGCTCCAGAATAAAATGGATTTTTAAATGCCAGTAACAAAACTGAAAGTTACGAAAAATTATGCATATGATAGGTAACAAGATATTTTACTTTTACTTTACAAAAATAAACCACAGGTATATAAAAACTTGAAATTGAGTAACTGAACATTTGATGGGAAAGGATTTTCTGATTTTCAATGTGATTTAGAAAAAAATGAAACAATAGTTTTGCCCATATGTGTATGACAATAATTAAATAGGTAAAAAGTAAGCTGGGTAAATGATATGAAACAAATATGACAAAAATTTATGTGTGTTGTGTGTATATATATATATACATATATATATATACACACATATATGTATATATATATACATATATATGAAACTTATTCATATCAATGAGAAAAATCCAAATAAAAAATGGAAATGGGCAAGGAAGGTAAACAGATTGATGTTGTAAATATTCAACTTCACTAGAAATGTAAATTTGAACGAGACAACGACTGCTCAACATCCCCTCCCCCCAAACCCTATGAAGACATTACTTTTTCTTATTAAGAATCACAATGTGCAGTGAGGGTGAAGGTGAGGGTGAGGGCATTAAGAAACAAGCACATTCATGTATTGCT
Organism: Tupaia belangeri chinensis; assembly: GCF_000334495.1. Taxonomy (NCBI): domain Eukaryota; kingdom Metazoa; phylum Chordata; class Mammalia; order Scandentia; family Tupaiidae; genus Tupaia; species Tupaia belangeri. The sequence continues at coordinate 1,200,107 of NW_006207386.1, read as the reverse complement.
GAAGTCAGTAAAAACTGGCACACGCTTTACAGAATGTAGTCAAGCAAACACAGAAAAGATTACACAGTTCATACCTGTGAGTAGTAATTATGCTTCTAGGAATTTATCCTTAAGAATATAAACTCAGGTAAAGATTTCTGTAGAACTGTGCATGACAGGGCACATGCATTCACTGGAGAGAGAGAGAAAGAGACAGAGAGGACAAAGAAAGGGGAAGTGAGAAATCACTCCCCTAGCTCCAGTGGAGATAGTCACACTAGAATCCCTTTTCTCCATTCTCCCCTTGGGATTTTGGGCACCCATGCACATGTGCCCAGTGTGATTTTTTTCAAGCTCCAGGTCTGGGACCACGGCTGACCATATAGGAGTTCAGTGACTTAACCACTACGCCACCTGCTGACCCCTCAAAATTCTTTGCCTCCAGAACAGTGGTTAAGTTCAAATATGTTATGACCACATGAAGAAAGCCTTGTAATGCAAATATTGGGGATGGCAGGAAATAAGGGAGAAGAGTGGTTAGTAATTACTACATTTTTCTTTTCTTCCTTGTAGCTTTCTATTTTTATTAAATTAGCAATGAAAGGCATGTAACAACTTTACAATGAGAAAAACAATTTTAAATGACAAAAAAAACTTTAGCAATAATGTGTTATAAACTCTAGCAAGTAGCCAGATAACTTGTATTGGACTGTTAAACACCTATAAGCCTCTTTCAGATGAAATGTATTTTCAAAACCAAATGTGCATTAGGGACCACCAGTTAGCATAATGGCTATGTTGCTGGACTCTCATATAGTCGACCACGGTTGGAGTCCCAGACCCGGTGGCTTAAACTCACGTTGGACACGTGTGCATGTGTGCCCAAGATCCCAAGAGAATGGAGGAGAAGGGATTGTGGCATGGCCATCCCCCCTGGGGGTGATTTCTCACTTTCTGTCTCTCTGACTCTCTCTGTCTTACTGGCGAGCACAGGCACCCTATAGAGAAAACCTCTCCAAAAAAAGGAAAAACAAAACAAACAAACAAATAAAAAATGTGCATTAGTAAATTAGGCCAAAAGCTATATATACTAAATTGTTTGGGAAAAATATACTTTGTAGCTAGAACATGAGGAGGGAAGGGGAATAAAAAAATCCAATGATATGGTAATTTTCTTTAGATTTGAGATTTTTGATCTTCATCATTTATTATTTGCGTCTTGATCTAGTTATAACATTGGAATTTTGAAAAGGACAGTATTTAATTTAGCAAATGCCTCACATAAATGTGAGGAAACAATTTCCTGGAAACCAATATCTAATTCCAAGTATACTCTTCACCCTTCTGGAGGCCCTTCTTGGCTCGGTTTGGTTTGCTGATTGGTCACCTCTTTTATTCTCTTGTTTTTATTTCCTCATGTTTCTTCCTCACTAACTGGTATCTTTGGGGCTCAATATCATCTTGCTCATTTCTGTCTCTGTTCTATTGTGTGTAATGTCAATTTTATAAGTGCTTGACAGATGCTTTTCTCTATGAGGAAAGACAAGAATCAATTATTAGCCAGATCTTTCAAAAATTCGCTCTATGTATGGGAAAAAAAGGTTGTAGTGACATTAAAAATTATTCAGGTATTCTATAATGTCAACTTTATAACATGCAGCTGAGTGACCACCACGAGGGGCGGGGACAGTGAGCCAAGCAGCGATTTGGCTATCTCCTGTCTTCACGCAGTTGGATTCCTTCTAATCATCTAGGAGCTCAAGCATGACGATCTCAAGTAGCCGCTAATGGGCAGGAAAGCAAGCATCTGCCATGGCATTAGGGGTGCTGGCCTCTGTCTGACAACTCTAGTGCACTAATGGATGAGCCTGAGTTCCCCTGTATCCAGACTCCCTACCTTCAGTTCAGTTTACTCTGGGTCTTCACAGGTCTGTGCTAGCCACATCTTTTCTTTACAGGATCCTTTAGGCTGAGCTTGCCCTCTGCTATCACTCATAAGGAAAAGACACCATTCCTGGCTTCTCTAGTTTGGACTGAAGCAGACTCACAACTTACCTTTGGGCCAAAATGAGACCAACAAAACACGCTTTCACTACATGCTTTCCCACATGCTCTGGATTATCAAAATGGGGATATAAAAGTAGGCAGAGAGGCCAGCAGGTGGCTTGGTGGTTAAGGATGCTGGACTCCCAGATGGCCAACGGTGGTTTGAGTCCCAGACTTTATGCTTTCTCACTCCCCCCACCCCTGTCTCTCTCTCTCTCTCTGTCCCTCTCTGGCCAAATTGACATCTATTAATAAATAAATACAGTTCAATAAAATAATTCTTAAAAAAAAAAAGTAGGCAGAAGTCAGAGCTAAGATGCAAAAATGGCAAATCACGGCAGGTGGGGCTGAAGCGAACAGCAGCTGCAATGTCCATGTCGAATGTACCTAGAGCTTCTCTGATCTTAATAATGAGGATTTTTCCAGGGTGTGGCCAACCTCCTCAGGTCTGTGCAGATCTCTCCCATATGCCAAGATTATGAGTAATACCTAAGGACAGGAATTTTAGATTTGCTGACTTGGGACGGAAATGGGATCTACTTAAAATTAAGATAAAGGTCAGATGTGACTGCCAAATTACAAGGGAAATGGCATTTAATAGTTCAACAAGTTATGAAAGGTTTTTCTGAACAACCATCTGGCATTACAAGTATATTCCTTGTAATCAGAATAAAATTGGCTGCTTTGTTCCAATGTTTCTTCTCTTAGATTTTAAGGGTCAAATTTTGCCTCATCTAGGCTTAAAATCTTCCCTTCACTCCTTCCTTGGTTTATCCTTTTTAAAAATTTTTACTTTTAAGGTTTTTGCTATAGGGAACAAGTGCTTGCTGGAGAGAGACAGAGAGAAAGAGAGAGATGAAAATGAGAAATCCCATCCCCCTACCCCTTCTCCCAGGGAGGATGGTCACATTGCAATCCCTTCTCCATTTTCCTCTTGGGGTATTGGGCATGCACAGACATGCATCTGGTGTGATTTCTAAGAACTGGATCCAGGACTTGAACTATGGTCCACCATGTGGGCGTCCAGTACCTTAAACACCACACCATGTGCTAGCTCTCGCTTATCTTTAATCCCAGACCTGGACTTATAGATCAGCATCAGCTTGGGCCAGCTGTGCATGCTCCTGTCTGTGCTATTTCATATCCATTAGTTTTCTCACATATATATATTTTCAATTCCAGTCATACGGATCATTAGAGAGGATGGTATTTTTTTCTATGTCTTCAATTACCCTCTCTTTCCCCATGTTTTTAAGGTTATATCTGATTGTGGTTTTAATGCTGAGATAATTTTTAGATATGTGCTTCCAGATGGGTATTTAATGAGAACCACTGAATGATCTCATTTATTTTTTGCTGACAAAATTATTTGTGATTATTTTCATTAGTTGCTAATTTTCTGAAGGGGTAATCAGTAATAATTATTATTAATAAGAAGTTCAACAGAATTGCTTTATTGGGGCAAGGGTCATTTCAATCAGGCTAGCCTCACTTTTGGGGCCCATACGATAAAACTTCAGGAACACCAAGAGATAAAAGCATAAAGTCTGAATTATAACATCTTCTAACAAACCTAAAGGATCTCTACTAAGTGCTTTTCTGATGATAGTGCACATGCTTATGTGGCTGGATATCTGGGAGGGAACGAGAGTAAGGATGGAGAAGGAGGGGGGAGAGGGAATAAGAGAGCCAGAGAGAATCTGCACAAAGGGACCTGGTCACATCATCCTCTTCCTTAAGTTCTCCATCTTGTCAGGATTCTGAGCATTTGTGTATGTCTGACATGTTGCTATCAGGGCCAGGATTCAAACTCCAGGTGACCACGTGGGATCCAGCTTCCTCTGCACCGTGCTTAAGGCTGCACTACAAGGCCAGCTCTATTTTTCTAATGATTTTTTACCCCAATTCTGAATACAGAAGGTAAAAGGTATGCACTTTACCAGAAGAACATTTTCAATGGGAGTATTTTTTTTTTTCTTGTGATAAGTGACCTTTCAACAGAACTGATCATACAGTATTCACTGCCTATTTTAGAGGAAACTTTATAATATTGTTTAGTAGGTGCCAGTGTTAAAAAGGAATTTTTCTTACCCAAATCTTCAAGACATGTGATACCCACAGTTGTTTCTAATGTCTATGACTCTCAGAGGAAAACTTAGGTTATTCAGATTGATTGTGAAAAATAATGCACCATCGCAATCCCCAAACTTGTAATAACAGCGAGCTCAGTGAGGGGAGAGAAAGTGATAGCATCCATCAACCATAAAATTCAGTTTGGGATTTTATTATGCATGGCACCATTTGGGGATCATTTGAAGTCTTTATTCACAAAGGTATCAACATAAAGCTTGTCCTATAAATCCCAGCCTAGGCAAGATCGTGAAAGGTTTAGAGATGTTTCTGTACTAAGTACCATCCTCTCCCTTCACTGATGGCACACAGTTAAAATTTTACCTCAGCATGGGACCAGCAGTTGGTGTAATGGCTATCACTGGACTCCCATGTAGTTGACCATGATTCGAGTCCCGGACCCGGTAGCTTAAACTCACGTTGGACACATGTGCGTGGGTGCCCAAGGTCCTGAGAGGAGAATGGAGGAGAAGAGACTGTGGCATGGCAATCACCCCTGGGGGGTGATTTCTCACTTTCTGTTTCTCTGTTTCTTTCTTGCGAGTGCACATGCCCTATAGCAAAAACCTCTTCCCCCCCAAAAAAAAAAAAAAACAACTGAACATCAACCCCTACCCCCCCCCAAAAAAAAAAAAATTACCTCGACACACGCCACCCCCAGCTCCACCCTTGAGGTCACCAAGATAAGCTCCTATGATTAAGTTTTCCTGAGCTCCTTGCAAATCCCTACCCTCAAGCCACTTCCTGCCTTCTTAATTGTCTCATCACCAGTATTCTCTCCCATGTGTTTCTTGGATCTTGAGGAGCCCCTAATCCTTTATTCTGACTCACTTGACGTCAATCATGCCCAGCCATTCCTGGAACCTGAACAAAGAGGCATTTACAAGGGTTTGTAAAGTTGTTGAGCCTTGTTCACTTAATTATGTACAAATGTACAATAAATGAACATACATGCCATATCTCATTTCTCCACTTTTTAAACATAGAAGGAAAATATTGGGGAAAAAAAAAAAAGAAAAAGAAAAACCAAATTCAAAACCCTATTTCAGTTAACTCTGAGGGCTGCTGCACTGATTTCTACAGACCAAGACACCAGTCTTTCTGCTTCAATAATGGGGGAGGTAATTTCTTTAAAAATAAATTTTTATGTAATGGGGAATAAGAACATGGTTCTGTTTTAAGTAAAATATGGATATTTAACATGATTAGAAAAACACATACTGTATACTTGTCCACAGTCTGTTATGTTCTGTTATGATATTTTCAGCAATCTTCTATTTTTGCTATCTTAGAACAACATTTAGGGCTGCTAGATGCCAGATGGAATTTTTCCTTCCACCCCTTCCTATTGCAAAAGGAAAAAAGATTCTTTGCATCTTATATAGAAATCTTTAATAAACACCTTCTCCTCAACTTTATCAACTGAACTATCTGAACCATAAACTTGGGCTGAATCACTATGAGGCAGATATATAACAGAGTAATTTGCAGTTAAAGTGAACATATGTGCCTATATGGTGTTTATTAACAAAAGGTATTTGTGCATGCTCAAATTTGATTCTACAAAACCAGGACTATATCTAAGCCAACCTTTTAAGAAAAAATGATGCTGTAGTATTATATTTTGGGATAAAGCTCATAAATTGGAATTGTGCTATACTTGGACAGTCTGTCTTGACCTGGACTTGAGCTCCTCATAGCAAATCCTTAATGTGTTAGAAAGCTTCGAAAGGGGAGTGACATCTTCCTCTCTTTTAAACTCATTCTCACACTGCAGAAGCAGCAGCTCAAAAAATTTCTGACTAACACCTTTTTCTCATTTGCTTAAATTCTGCCCAGGAGCCTGATTTTGCTCCCATCACATGGTTTGCTAAGCCCCCAAGGTCCCTGCTCTTCTCCCACCCAGCTCCCTCTCCAGCCACCTGCTTCTGCTACTGATGCTGATGCATGTTCTTTGCACCAGCGCCTCACGTCATCACATGGGTTCCTTCCTGTCTAGAATGCACACCCTTCCTCACTTCCCTAACTCCTGTGACCTTTCAGATTCTGTCTTCCCCAAGGAAAACTGTGTGCTCCCTTGACTAGCTGGGGTCCTAGCTAGACGTTTCCATAGCACGTGCATAATAACACTTACCACCCATTTAATTGTGAATTCAGCCTCTAAATTTCTAGCAGAGCATCAACTCTGCAAGGGCTGTGATGTCTCAGGGCAGTGGAACTAAGGCACACTGCAAGTTGCTCCCTACTTCTTGATTGTTTTTCCCTTTTTTTATGCCTCAGTTGTACACAGTTATCATGAAGGACTATCCATCTGTCTACACATTTTTTTCCCTAACATTTCGTCTTAAAGCATCCATTTTAATACCAGATAAAACCAAACCACTACAGGTTTCCTATATAAAATGTTAATACTTACAATTAATGCAAATCTGGCCTTCGTGAGGGTAGAGAAGAAAAGAATATAAGGCCATTTGGGTCTGGAGTGAGAGATACCACTCGGTGGTGGTTGGTGGTTGGAGGGAGGGAGGGCAAACACCAAAGAAAAATAACCCATTTTTCAATACCTCACTTCAATGATTTCCCAACCATATGGGAGATGATATGGCTATTTAAATTTTACAAGAATAATAAATAACCCAATAAACCTAAGAGCCAGCATCTGTGCAGAAGAGAATAAAAAATATCCTTGGATAACATGAGTTTGATAAATCAAACTAACTAAAACAGTATCAATTTTCTTAACTGGGCCTTTTAAAATAAACATGTTCAGAAAAATAAACAGCATCATCACAGTTTTCCTCTCTTTAAAAACACGCAAACTCATTTTAAAACAATGTCAGGACATGCAATGGGTTTCTTGTGAGGACCTAAAAATACAGCTAATGAGCAGATGGCCCCAGCAGACAGCACGAGCACATCGCTGACTTTTAGCAGTCTAGCTGCCATCTCTCTAGAAGGGGGAAAAAAAAACCAACTAGAATTTAAAGAGCACACAGAGTGAACCAAACTTGTAAAACTTGCTCTGAATAAATGAGAAGAGCATAGATTGCTGCAGTTGTGAAATGTGTTTTATCAGGTTGTTTCTCTCTCCTTAAACACCTGTGAAATTGTTTAAACACTTTAATAAATGCTGTCTTGAATGGCTACTATTTTCCACACAGAAATTCTTTCCCCAGCTAGACTGTAAACTTCTTGGAGGCCAGACTAGCTTCTCCTACTTACTTGTTACTCTGGGATCATACGAAGCCCAATTAAAAATGAACTGAGGACTGATGACTCCCATGGCCTGGTGGTTAAGGCAGTTGGAGCCACATGGCCCACTGTGCAGTTCAGGTCTTGGACCCAGTACCTTGAGAAACACATCGAGTGTGTATGTGAATTAGTGTATGTGTGTTTGTGTGTGTGTGTGTGTGCGTGCCCAATATCCCCAAAGGAGAAATGGAGAAGGGATCACAGTGTGACCATTCCCCATGAGGAGTGGTTTCTTACTTTGTCTCTCTCTCTTTCTTGGGGGAGGGCATGCCCCCACTGGCAAGTTAAAAAAAGAGAAAAAGAAAAAAAAAAAGAAACAAATTACTTAAGAAAATCCACTTCCTATGAAAAGATTTAATACCAAATCAACACAAAATCAGGATATTGTTATTAAGAAGAATAACACGGTTTTGGGACCAGCAGATAATATAATGGTTTTATCACTGGATACTCACGAAGTCAACCACGGTTCAAGTCCCAGACCTGGTGACTTAAAATTCATGCTGGGTGCATGTTTGTGTGTGGAGAAGGGATTGCGGTGCAGCCATCCCCTCTGGGGGATGATTTCTTGCTTTCTATCTCTCTGTCTCTGTCTCTCCAGTGAGCACACATGCCCTATAGCAAAAAATCTCTCAAAAAAAAAAAAAAAAAGAGGAGGAGGAGGAGGGGGAGGAGGAGGAGAAGAAGAAGAAGGTTTCAATGTGGTGATTTCTCAGTTGACAGGTTGGCAATTTAATATATTATGAAATACCTATTATATCTGAATTTTGGCTTTTAATTCTAAGCAATAATGTTATAAAGTTCTATTTGTGTTTAAGTAGTTTCTTGGCTAAACTAAATGATTGGTAAACTTTAATGAAGAGATTGCTTGAAACTTTCCTCTCCTGGATATGTAACACAAGTTTGAAAACAGAAGAATAAAGCTATTTTTCCTTTTAGTATTTGATATAGAGTAAAAGAGGATTTCTACCTTATATTTAACTGCCTTCTTAAAAAAAAAAAAAAGTAAGAGACCAAATGAAAGTAGGGAAAAGGTAGAGATCAACTTTTAATACATAAAATAAGTGTGACAGCAACCAGAATACTCCCACCCTCTGCTCCCCTAGTCATCCTTGAACAACGAACTCTTGACGTAGGCAGAATTCCAGGATGAGGCTGCAGGAAACAGGGAAAAGGAAATTCCGGTTGAGGCTGAGTGATAGGGACCCTGCCCTGGCAGCACACTATGCCAAGATTCAATTTCGGAACGTGCAAAATCCCCTTCCCACCCATATTTCATGAGTGAATTAGAAAAGGGGAAGGAAGCTGGGTGGGTCTCCAGACTTAACAAAGGAACTGAAGAAAATGGGGCAGGGAGAGGGAGGGATACAGACAGGACCCCTAGGGAAAGTATCATTGAACATGGTTTTTGTGCACATTTTATAGATCCTCATTTGTATGCCTGGAAATTAGGATTTCAGTTTAGGAGCTATTGTTGGTATTTCTAATCTACAGTTTAATAAACTACAAAATATAAGCTACATCATGAGGGAAAAAAACAGTTTCTGGCAAAAAATACACTGTATTTCAGAAAATAGTAGACACATCTTGACATATACCTTAAAGTAACTTTTTTTTGCCCTTTCAATCTGCTAGAGGGGGTATTCGCTAGCCAGAGAAAAAGAGAGAGAGGGAGAAAGCTAGTGAGCACCCCTATAGGGAATGAGTACGCCACAATTCCTTCTCCTACATTACTCCTTTTGGGATTTTTGGACATGCATGTACACACACATGGGTTATTTCTGAAGACCCTGGGTTGGGAACTTGAACGATGAGTTGGCTGTGGGGGTTCTACTGCCTTAACCACAAGTTGAGCCTAAAGGCGCTGTGAAGAGGAACAGTTTACAAGCTTTTCATGTGGAAGTTAGGACTAAAACTAAACAAGCACGCAAAGGCCCAACACAAATTCCTTTACTATGAAAAGTAACAAAACCAAATACTCAAGGCTTCTTATCATTTCTAGAATGAAGTGAAACTTTTCAGTCCTCAAAATCCTCTACAGTCTGGTTCTAATCTTAATGGCTCATCATATCTTTCTCCTGCCTCACTGTCACCATCCTCTCTCCCTTTCCCAACTCCTGGCATTCCGGCAACACAGAATGGTCTTGGATTTTTGAAAAGCATCTTAGATTTTGACATCTTAGTGCATTTTCTAATGCTATTCTTCTTACTAGGATTGTTTTTCTATTGGAATTGTTTAGATCCATTCCAAACTACACTAAAGTCCAGACCAAACTCTACCTCTGCCATAGAGAGTGTCCTGTTTTCCAGGCATGAACCCTTCTTGTAACTCCTATGTATCATTACCAGGATTCTCTCGTCAATGCCTCCTGGTATCTCACTTCCTTGTGTCAATGTCTTTTCTTTACAAATAGACTGTACTTCCTGAGCATAGAAGCCACCAGTTATTCTCTATCCTCTTACAACCTCATCTTAAATAAAAGTGTAGTAATTGAATGAATGATGAAGTGTATTCTAGTAGAGTAGTACAGTAACACCAAGTCAGACTACACAGGCCAAGAAAGCAACTCCAAAATCCTACTTAATTCTGAACACAGCATACACCATAGCAGCAAATGCCAAAGCTTTGCCCAAGTAAGCCAGTTCATTTGGAGGCTACCAGAGATTCTCTATGCTTAAGCGATTTCAAGGAGTCTTACCTGAAAGAAAAGTTTATGTAGTCCCCATATTGTTATCCAGAACTCCCAACGAACAATTTGTAAAAGAGATAGACATGACATCTAAAACTTACTTCAGGGTAATGAAGCAAGCAGAATGGCTGACGTGACCAACCACTCCAGTGATAAACATAACATTCTATGTCTACCGCTATCCCAAAGAAATGTTAATAAAAATTCAAAAATTCCTTAATATAAAACAACACACATGGCCCCCTTTACGAGTCATCAGATGCTATTTTATTGTTTAAATGACTCTCATTTCTATTGCCTTACATCTCTTACTTGACTTATGACAACAGTTTTCTAAAGGTTCTTTCTAACATCTCCCTTTTCCTCATTCAAATTTCCTTCTAAACCAGTGCCAGACAGATCTTATGAAGACCATATCTGATCATGCCATTTCCCTTCTTTGATGGTTTTCCTTTGCCAGAAAGGCAAGTCTCAATTCCTTAGGTGGTTTACCAGATCTCTCACAAGTGAACTTTAGCTTCTAGTCTAGCCCTCCTTCATTCCTCATGAATCACCCACTCTCTGGTCATGTGACTTCCTGCTGGTCCCTCTGCTGACCTGCTCTCCCCTGCCCTCTGTGACTATTAGTCATCCCTCAAGGTCAAACTTGAAAGTCCCCATTTGGTAACATGAGCCCGTTTCTCTATTGGTAGAATCACAGATGTATGGCTAGAAAATGCAATGCCTACATCAGGTAATTTCTTCAAAGAATGACTAAATGTTAACCTTAATATCCTAATATTTAGAAGACACAGCCCATCTTTCCCTCCTCAAAGTCCTCACATAATAATTTTCAACTCTTAGGAATTAGAGCTGGCTAATTTTGCCTATAGCTAGCACACAGAAAATAGGAAAACCAAGTGCTCCCTGAGAAACTTGTAATAATTACACAGTGAACATTTTTTTTTTTAAATTTCAGAAAACCTTGGCAAAAACACAAAGTTTCTCCAGTTGTATGCATTAATTATGGCACTAATGCCATTAATCATGGGACTTAGCAGTTGAGAAAACATTAAAAATGCCTACTCAGAAAATTCTAATCCAAGGACCAGCAGATGGCAAAATGGTAAGTCGGTAGACTCCCACCACAGTTCGAGTACCATACCAGACAGCTTAAAACTCATGCTGGGCGCATGTGCATGAGTGCCCAGTATTCTGAGAGGAGAATGGAGAAGAGACTGCAGTGTGGCCATACTCCCTAGGCAGGCCATTATTTGCTTTCTGTCTGTCTCTCTATCTGTCTCTGTCTCTCCGGTGAGTGCTCATGACCTATAGCAAAATTCTCTCTTAAATAAAAAGCTCTAATCCCCCATCCATTTGTAGCAAGATATATCAGCAACAAAGGCTCTATTCTTTCAAATGCAAGTCTTTTCTTATGCAGTTGTATTTCAAAGTAGCTTTCTCTCTCTGGCACACACATATAAAAAGGGATGTAGAATTTTAGAACTGGAGAAGCAATGTCCTTTAGTAAA
>NW_006207386.1:1184908-1188477 GCF_000334495.1 Tupaia belangeri chinensis | reverse complement strand
ATTTTTACTCAAATTTGACCATTTTCTCCTTAACTAGCATTTGCCCAGGAATAGGTGATGAGATGGCTGAAGCATTTTAAAATTATGAAAGGAAATCTGTATGCAACTGCAGGGCTCAGTCAGTACAAGAGAGGAAGCTGCAGTTTACTTAACGTAAACTTAGGTCTGCAGTTTCCTTTGCACATGCTGTGTTATAACCAAACTTCCATGCATGAAGGCAGATGACTGCTGCTGAAATGAAATCAAAGGCAGGAAAAATAAAAAAGCTGCATCAGCCTCATGAAGCTGTAAACTTAACGAGTAAGCAAAGGTACAGACACATAAAATGCTCAAGACAAAAAAACTCAAATAAAAAATATCAGGTTGATTTCGTTCTTAATAAATAACTGTAAAAAGTGTAATCATAAGGCTAGCCTTGGTGTAGTGGTTAAGGCAGCTGGAACCCACACAGCCAGCTGCATAGTTCAAGTCCTGGACCAGGGAGCTTGAACGTCATACTAAGGTACACATATGTGCATGCCCAAAATCCTGAGAGGAGAATGGAAAAGAGGGGATTATGGTATGGCTATCCCCTACCCCCATTTCTGTCTCTCTCTGGCAAGCACATGTATTCTATAGGAAACTAAAAAGAAAAAAACCTGTAATTGTCTGGTATAAAATAATTCATCCAGTGGAGCACTATATCATTATCAACATTAAAAACTGATTGATTTGGGACCAGCAGTTAGTGTAATGGCTATGTCACTGGATTCCCATGTAGTCGACTACGGTTTGAGTCCCGGACCCGGTGGCTTAAACTCACACCGGGTGCATGTGCGTGTGTGCCCAAGACCCTGAAAGGAGAAAGGAGGAAAAGGGATTGCGGTGTGGCCATTCCCCCTGGGGTGTGTGTGTGTGTGTGTGTGTGTGTGTGTGTGTGATTTCTTGCTTCCTGTCTCTCTATCTCTCTCTGTCTTTCTGGCGAGCACAGGTGCCCTATAACAAAAACCTCTCAAAAAAAAACCCCAGAAACAAAAACAAAAAACAAAACTGATTGATTCAATTGGTATCATCCTATAGAAGGGATATCACAGAATGGCTGAGTTTTCATTTATCATTAAAGAACAAAGTTCCTTAATAAGTTCTTTTCCTTACTTTAAACTTCACAAGATAGTCTACAGAGAAAAGGTCATAATGTTTATTTAGTGTCTTGCCTCTTAGACGCACAAACATTTTAGCGCCGTTAAGGTACCCATCATATGACGTTCACACAAGAAGTAAGAAAAATCCTAGTGTTCCATTCTGCAAGTTTAAAGGTAACAGAATAAACAACCATGTGTAAAGTTGCAAGTCTTTAACCACTAAATTTCTGTCTCATGTAAAAAACTTTTACAAGGGCTGGTTCTGTCGCATAGGAGCCAGATCTCACATGGCTTACTGCATAGTTTGAATCTTGGCCCCAGTGGCTTGGAAAGCTTGCCAAGCACGTATGTATGCATGCCTCAAATTCTGACAGGATGGAGAAATGGAAGAGAAGGGACTGAGGTGTGACAATGCCCACTTGGGGGTGATGGTGCTCTTTCTCTCTCTCTCTCTGGCAAGTGTACATGCCATCAGGCTATAAAAAAGCAAAATCTTTATACTTATCAGCATCAAGTTCAGACTTTTATAGGGTATTACCATCTCAATACCTATAAATGTAATATTCTGGATTGAACTAAAGATAACACAAAGACAACACAGGTATCATTTTAATAATCCAAAGCTGTTTGTGGCCTAAAGCCAATGGCATGTCACTTTGGTGAAGTGATATTCTACTGTTTGATTTTTAAAAGATCTTGCTGTACCTTGAGTTGTCAGTGGTTTACTAATCTAATCTGAAATCAATGGTAAGATACAACATTCATTTTAAGAGCCACAAGAAAAAAACAAACGTACTCAAATAAACTATGATTTGTTCACATCATCCATTTTTAAGACTCATCTTGATTTCAAAAGTGCTAAAATGTGAAGGAAATGTACATGTTGAAATCAATAAAATATGACATGCAAAAACTGTTGCTCTTCTAATGAAGATAAATCAAAAGAAACAGTGTCTTCAGAAATCTGAGTTATTCAATAGGCTACTCAAGTATCCTAAGGACACAGCAGAGGTAAGACGTCAACCCTGGGGGTACCTTTAACAATTTAAACAAGACCCTGAACTTTCCAGTAGTGCCTCAGCAAAGGGAAGGCTCCTGAGACTTCTACTCATTTGAGGCAATAGTCATTCCTGAAATAGTTCAATCTCAAGGTGTGGAAACTGCCTAATTATTCTCCCCTTTGAGATACCAACCATTAGGATTTGGTGTCTTACTCTGAAGGACATGCTGTGTGATTAAACTAAACGTCCAGTCAGACTTGAATATCTTACCTCCTCTCCTGCTCAGTAAAACCCTATCATTTCTATTGATGAACTGGGAGCAGAAAAACACATGAAACAAATCTTTCTCCCTCGGAAATGGCTGAAAATAACATTTCATGGAAGAATTAAAGTCAGAGGCAGACATGTTTATAAGCACAGAGGAATGTTCCCCTTCGTGAGCACCCTTGGAGAGGGTAGCACCAAGAGTGAAGTCCTACGAACAACAACAGCAAAATCAACAGACAACAATGTGTAGCAGAAGAAAGTGGCTCCATTGTCTCTCCAGCATGACGGCAGCATTCTCCATTCTAAGGCTCAATCTGAATAACTGCTTTCAGGAGAACCAAGCAGAACGTCCCTTTCCTCCAGTTTTAACTGCATCCAAACAATATCACTCTTGTTGGAACACAAGCGTTCAAAAGATACTGGAAAAACTCCCTTCTGACCCTCCCACTTGGTAAGAGCATCTATAATCTGTTCTTCTGTTCTTATCTATTTCTAGTGATTTAGGATGCATTCATTGCACCAAACATAAAAGTACACTGGAATATTCTTTCAAAATTCATATTCTCCAAGCTGTCTTGTGAGGCAAAACTTTTAAAGTCAAACTTGAAAGCCATCAAATTGGGGCATAAATAGACACGCATTTATATTTGCTAAAATGAGTTCTTAAATTTCTGCATGACTTACTTTTGAGAAACATTCTCTTATGAATCTAGTGTCATAAACCACTGGCTTAGAGCTATGAGCACAAGGATGCTTTTGGGGAGAAAAAGAAATCAAAACCTAAAGAATCGAAAATAATGTATTCCTTCCTTCAAACATACAACAAGGCTGAAGCATTTTCCACCCCTTCAAACCTGCATCCCCAAGAGAAGAACAGCTTACATGTTCAGATTTCTCTTGCTCTTTTTTGTCCATCTGCAAAAACTGACAGTTTTCTCTTGCCAGCTTCTGGACCAGTTCAATTCGTCCGATTTCATCTCTCTCTTGAAGCTTGCACATCACTCCTGCCTTAAGAGTTGGAGAAAAAGCGAAGATATACTTAAATCCACAGTCCCAGGACATGACACCGCTGCAAAGTTCACCTTACAACAAGCTCATCTTTTCCACCAACTCGATTAAATCATGATCTTGGTAAAGTGTCTTGTCTTTCCAAAATTAAAATAAATTTTAAGGCAGGAAT
>NW_006207386.1:1182311-1184769 GCF_000334495.1 Tupaia belangeri chinensis | reverse complement strand
CAAATGTTAATGCACGAATGCCATACCAAAAGACCTGAAGTTGAGATTATGTATCAGGCTACTTTATGGGAGTAGAGGGCAGAGCACACTACCTCATTTGCTAGTAAGTGTGTGCCTCATAGGCCACTATTTGTTTGTTCCTGACAGCCTGTTTCCTGTTACATAAGCAAAGCCTAGCAAGAGGTTCAAAACTCATGGGAAAGTTGGCCAGGAACCACTCTGGCAAAAGGGTGAACTGATACAGAGTTCTAAGAATAACAGTACACAACCTCCCAATTCTTTAGTTCCACCATATACAAATACTCAGTTAACCAGAAGATAACTTTTTTTCTCACCTGGAAAATTACTGTGGGGAATGAGTAAAATACTCCCCATAGTGTATTCAAATGGTGGAAAATTTTATTAAAAGTAAGAAATAGATAAGAGAAAGCTAAACATTTTTATTGATCAGTGTTTTGAAATGTCCAAATGCACTATATTTTTCATGAGGCCAAATACCTAAGTAATAATAATATGAGGAGGGAGGTGAATCTAGTCTTTGGAATAGAAAATAATATGTTCATTCCAACATAAAAATTATGAATTGTCTTTGCTCAAATTCTTTCCAAAATGGTTCACACTGACACACCAAGACATGATCTAATAAAGAAATCTGAAGCTATACTTGGCAGAGGCAGTTAAAACTATGGAATCTTTGTTTTACCCAAGACAACCTATAGGGCTTAAATGTATTAGACTTAGTGACATGACCAAATATAGGAAAGGGGCAGGCCGGTGAGTCAGAGCTTCATGGTTTTACAGTTTGTGCTAAAGATACCCATGCTGAGTGAACATCAGAGAAATGGAACCATGTTTGCAAACTAATGATTGAATCTTTGTCCCTAAAGGCAGTGACAGCTCTTTATCTAGCCGTTTCTCTAACTAGAAAGGAAACAAAACAAAAAAACTCATGAAGTGGCCCAAATCACAGACTCCCAGAGGACAGCAAGTGGAATTCCTCTCCCAAAGTCAGTGATTTATTTTTACAACATCCCTTACAAGTGGTTTTCCAGTTCCTTTCTAAAGTTTCCTTGGACAGGAATCTCAGTTTATCTTAAGACAGCCTGTACGTTGTTGGCTAGCCAGAACTGTTGGAAAGTCCCTTATCACACTAGATAAAAACTCTGAAAGCATGTAACTTCAACCTATGAGTACTAGTTTTGCTTTTTAAAGCAGTAGAGACTAAACCTATCTATCCAATATAACAATATTTCAAATGTTTAAATAAAAATATTTACTATATCCTCCTTTTAGCCTTCTCCAGATACATTATCTTTGTTCCCTAAATTACTTTATTAATTCATTAACTCACTCGAGATTTTAGTTGAGCATCAACCTACTACAGGTTCTGGGGATAGAGTAGTGAACAGCAGTAAGTCCTGCGTGTCATAGCGCTTACACTCAATAGAAGATGTAGATGACATAACGCATGAATATAGATATGAACTATCAGGTGGTAGAGTGTACAGGAAGGAAAGTACCAGGATAAGGAAACAGAGGAATGGTCTGTGATATTAAGATGTAAATGTTAGAGAAGGGTTTTCTAGCAGACATTTGGGTGGAGACCTAGAAGAAAGGAAGTGATGTGGATATCCAGAGGAAGCATATTCTTCCACAAAGACCTTGAGGATTAGGTGTGTTTGGGATGTTCAAGAATGAGCAAAGAGGAGAATATGGGTGGAACAGAGTTGGCATGGGGGACTGATAGGACTGGTCAGAGAGGTGGGGGGGAACCAGATCACAGTTTCCTTATAGCTGTATAAAAAGTATGGATTCTGGATGCTTGTGCATGCGTGCCCAAGGTACCAAGAGGAGAATGGAGGAGAAGGAATTGCAGTATGGCCATCCCTTCTGGGGGGGGGGGTGATTTCTCACTCTCTGTCTCTCTGACAAGCACATAAGCCCTATGGCAAAAACCTCTCCAAATAAATAAATAAATAAATAGTACAGATTCTCTTTTTAAATGACAGGGATATATATCCTTTGGGAGGTTTTGGATATTGGGTGGGTATAAGCTGATTTACATTTTAGCAGGACTGTTGTGTGCAGCAGGTTGGGTTGGTGGGGGGGAAGGGAGTTAACACTAGAAGTCCAGTTAGGAGACGATTTTCAAGGCCTAGAACTTGTGGTAGTGTTGGAGATGGTAAGTGGTTAGAACTGGGGCTAGTGGGTGGCATGGTGATTGAGGTGGTTGGACTCCCACATGGCTGAGGTTCAAGTCTCTGACATGGTGACTTTCTCACTTTCGGTTTCTCTCTCTTTCTCTGGTCAAATTAATTAGTAATAGTAATAATAAATAAAAATTAAGTAATTTTTAAAAAGCAGTTTTTAAAAAAGTGGTTAGAATCTGGGTATACTTTATTTAAAGAATTACTTTATTTTATTTTATTTGTTTATTTGTTTATTTATTTATTTATTT
>NW_006207386.1:1177756-1182295 GCF_000334495.1 Tupaia belangeri chinensis | reverse complement strand
AGAGAAAGGGAAAATGAGAAAGTAAGCCACCAGGTCTGGGACTTGAACCATGGTCGGCCATGTGGGAGTTCAGCGCCCTTAACTACCCTGCCACTTGCTGGCCCCTCTGGGTATATTTTAAAGGTAGAGCCAGAAGCTTGGTTGTTTTGGGAAAAGCCTACAAAATATTTGGCCAGACCACCCGGAAGGATGGAAATGTCATTTACTGAGACTGGAAAAATGGAGACAAGAGGTCTGGGAGGGAAGATGCCTACTATACATCCAAGTAGAGTTGCTAGGTTGGCCCTGGAGGTTCAGGGAGAAGTCAGATCTAAATTGGGGTGTCACTGTAGTGCCAATGGCATCCCTCTGGAAGTGAATGAGGTTAACAATGGAGTGATGTAAATCTAGGAACTGAATCCAGTGCTTAGACACTAGGGACCCAAGGGAAGAATCTGGAGAGCAGTGAAGACGTTTTGAAGAAGACAGAGCAAAAAATCATGAAATGCTACTGAAATGTAAGGTAAGATGGGTTCAAAATAACCGACACTGAGTATGATAAAAGGACTTGGTGGGGGCCAGCCATTGGCTTAATGGCTATGTCGCTGGACTACCATGCAGTCGACTGTGGTTCGAGTCCAAGACCTGGTGGCTTAAACTCACGCTGGGCACGTGTGTGTGCATGCCCAGGATCCTGAGAGGAGAATGGAGAAGGGATTGAGGCGTGGCCATCCACAATGGAGGAGAAGGGATTGCATTGTGGCCATCCCCCGGGGTGGTGATTTCTCACTTTCTGTCTCTCTCTGTCTCTCTCTATCTTTCTGGTGAGTGCATGTGCCCTATAGCAACAAAAACCTCTCAGAAAAAAAAAAAAAGGATAAAAGGACTTGGTGAATTTGAATAGAGCAGTTTCTTTATGAGGTGGCTGGGACAAAAAGCTTCATTACTGTGGTTCAACAGACAATGGGAAACAACTCTTTAGAGGAGGAGTTTTGTGACAGGAAGAGAGATGGTGAAGGGAGCTCTGCTGGCTTGCTTGCTGGTCTTAGGTGAGGGGTACTCCCATGTGTTTATCTGCATTAGAAATCACTCAGTAGAGAGGGAAGTCTGATGATGCAGGAGGGAGATGGGGTACCCTCAAAAGTAACATTCTTGAGTGGTAAAGACAGGATAAAGATCTACCCTCAGATAGAAATGTGAATGAGTTTTTCGACTACTGGAACAGGAGGGAAGTGGGGCGTGGCGATACACATGCAGGTAGATTGGCATGTTTGGTGGTAGGAACATGTGGAGAATCTTTCTTTTCTTAGAAAAGTTTTTATTCACGATAGAGTGCACGAGAGGAGGTGTGAGGAATAGAAGCCCCTTCGACAGTCACTTCATGGTGCAATCCCCTATCTCTGGCCCTCTAGCTCCTGAGGATGGATGGACACACACACACACACACACAAGCCCCTTGTTTTTAAGCTGACCCAGGGATCCAAACCGATATTTGGCCATATGGTTTCTAGCACTGCAGTTCAGTTTGTTAGCAACTGAACCACCAGGCTGGGATGGAGATTATTTCCTGAAGGCTTCTACTTCTCATAAAAATAAGAAGTCACTTTATTTACAAAAACAGGCAGCAGAACTTGCGTTGTCAATTCTTCACCAAAGAGAAGAGGAACTGGACAAGGGAAGTATTGGGTTGTCAGAAAAATCATGATTTTTTTTTCTGTGCAAAAATGTGCTATGACTTTTCTGATGACCCAATAGAATAACACTGCCAAGCATCAGGGCCCACTTGATTTTATTTTCAGATCCTTTCCCTATCCTAATCTTCCTTCTTAGGGCATATTTCTTTTTTTAATTTTTTTTTTTTTTGAGAATTTTTGCTTTAGGGCGCGTGTGCTCATCAGAAAGACAGAGAGAGACAGAAAGCGAGAAATCACCCCCGGGGGGGGATGGCCACGCTGCAATCCCTTCTCCTCCGTTCTCTTCTCATGATCTTGGGCCCGCACACACACGCGCCTGGCATAAGTTTAAGCCACCGGGTCCAGGACTTGAACTGCGGTTGACTACATGGGAGTCCAGCGACATAGCCATTATGCTAACTGCTGGTCCCTCTTAGGGCATATTTCTATTTGTTAGGAATTTAATGGAGCCCATAACCTGACACAATGCTAAATATATGGGCCGATCATGAAGATGCTCTTTTAACAATACTAGAGAGGTTCAAAGAGTTGCAGAAGTGTGAAGTATCCTCCTTTAAACTAGGAAGACAAAAAACTATTTTGGGTGATTTCTACTCACAAATGATTAGTATTCTTCAAGTGTTTTGACATTTAAAGGAATAAGTGTCTATTATCTAGAAAATCTCTCTATATATCTAGGATTTCTTCTCTTTTTCCATGTCATCTTGATAGTGTTTAATCTACTGTCCTGCTAGTGCTAATAACCCTCCAACTTGTGGACCTGCTTGGTGGTTCATTCGGTAGTGTGACAGATAGTCCATAGCTCCCTCTGCTCCCCAGGGTTGCCTCCAGTATAAGAGGGGACTGTGTGAGACTGAGGCCCAGGCAGGGTGGGACACAGGTGAGATCACTGTGGAGCAAATTAACTTGGCACATGGAATCTCCCAGCAGCACAGGCTCCAAAGCAACCATACATCTCAAATTTAGAGAAAGTCTTCCCTTTGTCTGTGAATCCTATATTTAAGAGGACTTCAAAAAGACTGTGGAGAAATGGAATTAAAGTACAAGTTTATTTTGATATAAAAAAAAAATTTTTAAATCATGCATAGTTTTTTCTATGAAATTTCTGAAGACTCCCCCCATGTGGTTTTGTTTTTAAAAGACTGATAATAACATCAACAGTAAAGGAGTAAGATTGGTAAGAGGAAATTTAAGAGGACTTGGCTATTTTTTTTTATATGAACGTGAGATGTATTTCCCTTTTCCTCCATTCTCCTGGGATTTGGGGCATGCATGCACATGTCCCTGGCATGTTTTAAAAGCCACTGGGTCCAGGACTGAAACCTGCAGTAGACCATGTGGGAGTCTAGTACCTTAACCACCACACTACCTGCTAGTCCGTGAATGTATTTCTTAAACATAGGCTCTAAACATAGACTTTACTTTCAGGAGAAAAGGAGAATGGAGGAGAAGGGATTGCGGTGTGGCCATCCCCTCTGGGGGGTGATTTCCTGCTTTCTATCTCTCTGTCTCTCTCTGTCTGTCTGGCGAGCGCATGCGCCCTATAGCAAAAACCTCTCAAAAAAAAAAAAAAAAACACACACAAAAAAAGCTGATATGTATATTGAGCACAAAATGCTATTATGTTTTCAAAAGGGTTTCAGACTGATTTACTTATTTCATATTTACTTCACATTTCATAATTTACAAAGGAATTCTGTTGTCTTGGTTTTCTGGTTTCCACTGAATTTCTAGGTGCATTTTCATAACCAATCAATTTTATAGCACTTCTTACATAACAACTATCCAAAGGCTTTCAAGGAGGGTTATAAATGTGTTTTCAATCCCTAGAGAACTTCAATCCCATCCGTCCTAGGTGGTTTGTAAGGCAGTGCTCTTTGGAATCTCCATGCTAAACCAGATGTTCTCTAGGGGTCCCTTTCATAGCTCCCTAATTTAGTGATTTAATTCAAGAAACCCATGAATTTATTAATATATTTTAGGAGCTTTGTTATGACAGGAGAAGTGAGATAACTAATGGCCCCTGCTCTAGACTTTCACATTCCTGGCCTATTGAATTTATCTATGAGAAATTAATTATAAACAGTTTAGCTAACACCACTAAGCCAGAAAAAATAAAAGATTAATGTGTAATTGTCAGAAGAGTTATTTAAGAGCCTTATTTCAAGGTCTATTTTGAACTTCTTTTCTATAATATATAATTAAAGCTATTTATATGACTTTTCAGTATTTGAGAAGAGAAATGTTATGACTGTAAATGAAAAGTCTTTCTTTTACAAATGGAGTCATAAATGCATTGGGTTCATTCCCTTGCTGGTAAAATGAAACTTGGTCAAGAATCCCATGGGAAAGAGCTCAGGGATGATAAATGAACAACCTTTCTGTGACAAAAGGTGAGCCAGTACTGTTATACATATGAAAATATTCGAGGCATTAACTGAACTTGATAAATTACTTATTCTAACACCCAAGTAACATATCATGCAAAAACTGCTATCAAGGAAAGGAAAAACAGGAAGAAAAAGTCTACCTTTCCTGAAAGGAATAACAGACTGCTATTTAATACAAGCGCTATTCAATATAAATTCATGGTATTCAGAAAAATCTTACCAAATTCCACATAACACATTCATTTCATTAAAAATTAAACTTGGGGGGACCAGCAGTTGGTGTAATGGCTATGTCACTGGACTCCCATGTAGTCGACCGCAGTTCGAGTCCCAGACCTGGTGGCATAAACTCATGCTGGACATGTGTGCATGCATGCCCAAGATCACAAGAAAAGAATGGAGGAGAAGGGATTGTGGCATGACCATCCCCCCGGGGGGTGATTTCTCACTTTCTGTCTCTATGTCTCTGTCTGTCT
>NW_006207386.1:1150697-1177721 GCF_000334495.1 Tupaia belangeri chinensis | reverse complement strand
AAAAAATTAAAGTTGGAATAGAAATTCATAGAATAATGTTTTGCTTTTGTATTTTACTTACAGGTTATTTATTTCTTCCATAAGAGAGATGGAAAAAGAGAGAGAGAGAGAGAGAGAGAAAGAAAGAGAGAGAGAGAGAGAGAGAGAAACAGGCTCCCCCAACAGTGCTCCATACTGTGTTCCATCCCAATCTTAGCTGCCCCAGATTACGGGCACACACATGTATGACCTGCATGCTCAGAGAGGTCCCAGGATGCAAACCTAAGGCTTTGCCCATCTGAGTTCAGTTGCAGTACTACTGTGCCACTCACTACCTGGGTCCTTGTTTTGGTATTTTAAATAGAAAATATAAATGAGAGAATAAAACACTGGTGAGTTAATGCTGATATATTACTCAACCATATGCATCTATTGGCAAACAGAAAATATTAAAAAATTATTTTCAGGAAAATTCAGAAGATAGTTCATAGACCAAAAAAAAGTAATAATTTTATTAATTTCATATATCAAATTCCACCAAAAAAAGAAAGAAAACTCTGGGGCCAGGAAGTGGCATGGTGGCTTAAGCTCCTGGATCCCACATTGCTGACTCTGGTTCAAGTCCCAGCCCAGCAACTTGAAACGCATGCTGGGGTGTGCCCAAAATCCCGAGAGGAGGATATAAGAGAAGTGACTGCAGCATGGCCATCTATCACCCCAGTCCCCCAAGAGTAATTTCTCACATGCACATGCACCCTATGGGGGAGAAAAAAGAACTATGACAAAGCTTTTCCTGAATGGGAGAGAAAAATATGGTCTGTGATTATTGAAGAAAGGACTACAAAATATCCACAGTGAAAAATACACATAGTATAAAGTGTGATGGTCAAGGCAAATTTACTAATCCCCAGGGTGTCACCAGTACAGGCCTCAGATACCATGTGGGCACCATGGAGCTTAGGAATCATTCAGGACTCCTAGCCCCTTCACTGCACAATCAAGGCGATGGAAGTTCAAGGAGGATCATTCTGCTGCCCTCCTGTTTTGTGGAACTCTTTGTGTTAATACACAGCCAGTTAGACCCATCCTATATAAGCACTATGTGATCCTACATCCTACCAGAGCTTGCTTAAAGCAGCAAAGGAGCAGAAACACATTTACGTGAACTTCACAACTTATTTCCCTCAAATGTTTTTTAAACCTATTGTACTTACAGAATTTTTTCAGATTAAACTCAAGACATAGCATTATGGCAGATGGCATAAAGGTTATGTTGCTGGGATGGCATAAAGGTTATGTTGCTGGGCTCCCATGTAGTCAACTGTGGTTTGAGTCCCAGATCCAGTGGCTTGAAACTCATGCCAGGTGCATGTGCATGTGGGCCCAAAATCCAGAGAGGAGAATGGAGGAGAAGGAATTGCTGTGTGGCCATCCCCCTGGGGGGTGATTTCTCACTTTCTGTCTGTCTCTGTTTCTCCAGCAAGTGCACATGCTCTATAACAAAAATCTCTCTTTTAAAAACAAAATGTAGCAAAACAGTGTTATAAATTTACGTAATTGGTGAAATAAGGGATTTACTCATTTCATGTACTTGATTCCTTGAACTTTTAGACAAAGGGACACCACCAGTATGTTATCTTGTACTGAACTGAGAGAAATTACATCTCAGATCTGTGTGTATTAGGCAATGAAACTGGAAAATTAACGTAAAAAAACCCCAACTCTAATATACTCCAACATAAAGGATTTAAAAAGATCATCTGTTTTCTATGACTGTCTTCAATAAGAACTTCATATTTTTCAAATCTCATTTTGTGTACTGATAAATTACCAATATTTGGCAATTAATATGATATAATTAACTGTCATTATTTAATATTAAAATAGTTGATTCAGGGAAAAGATGGCAAATGGTTACATTACTAAACTCCCATGTAGTTGACTGCGGTTTAAGTTCTCAACCTGGAGGCTTAAATCTCACACCGGTGTGTGTGTGTACATGCCCAAGATCCCGATAGGAAAAGGGATTGTGGCACGGCCATCTCCCGGGGTGGTGGGGTGGGGTGGTGGTGGTGGTGGTGGTGGTGGTGGTGATTTCTCGCTTTCTGTTTCTCTGTCTCTCTGAGCACATGTGCTCTAGAGCAAAAATCTCTCTCTCTAAAAAAAATAAATAAATAAATTAATTAAAAAATAGCTCATTCAAATGAGGTTATAGGAGACAATGAAAATAATTAATGAACCCAATGTCCAATAGCCAACCAAATCAAGGCAAGAATTTCCAAAGTTTGGCTTAATAGAAATTACACATTGAAGATGTCATTAGAACTCTTAAGCTAGAACCTGGCAAAATTTCAATACATTTTGACAAAGATTCTTCAATCCTTTAATCCTATCTAAGAGTAAAGAGACTACAATATTTTGGGGTAAGTGAAGATACCATAATGGCAGAGAGTAATACTTCATCCCAGCCATGTGAGACGTCTTAAATATTTAAACCAAAAAGCAATGAGATAAGTAATCACAAAGCTAATGATAATAATTGAGAGAAGCTACATTCACTCAGCATTTACTCTGTTCCAGGTACTGTCCTAATTGCTTATAAGCAGTCATTCAATCTTCAAAACAACCTAAGAATTGTCCCCATTTACAGAAGTCAGAAAGGCAGTTTTGCACAGTGGTTGAAAGAAAAGACTGTAGACCCAGATTGTCTTGGTTTGAAACCAAGCTCCACCACTTGGGAGCTCATTCAGAAAGTGGTGGTAATTATACCCTCAATCTTGTGAAGCTTAACTATATCAATAAAGATAGAGGTCAGAAGAGTACCTAGAATGGAGAAAGTGTTGCCTAGACATTAACTTTAAATATGACTATAGACAAGGAAGATGGACCAGGAGAGTGGTGTTAACTTGCCCATGGCAGAGCCAGGAAGAGAACCCAGGCATTCTGGTTCCAGAGGCAGTACTTTTAAACCTCATGTTATGCTGCCAAACACTTACCAAACCTCTCCTATGTGCCAGGATTGGAGACATTTTTTATGTTGCTTCATTTCAATCTCACAACAACCTTTGTAATGTATCTATTTTACAGAGACGAAAGCCATGTATGCTGGGAGTTGCCTAACATGGTGGGTACACCATGGAGACAAATCCAGTCACCTTATAGGAACATCCAGGCTTATAGTATCTCAGAAATGTGTCCAGAGGTGCCAGTTATGAGGAAGAAGGGCTGGGATGCAAACCCAGGTCTACATACTGTTTACTCTGTCCACATATCACAGCTTTAAAACAGAGTGCCTTAGGCTGAAAAGATATTTTTAGTCAAAGAAGGAAGAAAGGAGGCACACATGAAGAATGAACAGAGTTCCCTAGTAGGTAGGAAATCTGTGTTCAATAAAGTCTAGTCTCTTGAGGGTAGTGAGAATCCTCCCCCTTTATATACCCAAAGTGTCCAACAGCGCAGGGGCATTTCCCCCACAGTAACACATTTCATCATGTATGATGAAGGAGGAATGAGAAACCAGGTTCCACTTACCTTGCTTAAAATATAGCCTGGGGTAAAGATTACAGTAATTGAAATACTAACCATGGGGACTAGCATATAGGTATTTAAGCAATCAAATGAATACACACCAAAGATCAAATGTAACTCCTCTCCCCCACATAAACATCCATGAAACATGCATTTATTTCTAATTTTGTCTAGTTCTGAAGTGGTAAAATTCTGAAAGTTTTCTCGCCTCCCATGAATTTGAACTACTGATGATTTTATCCAGAGCTTTTTGTACAGATGGACCTGCAGAATCAGATCAATAAAGCTGGCGGTTCTACTGTGGTAGCACATCAAGCTTTCTCAGACACATCAGAGGAGGTGACAGCTGTCTTCCCTCCTACGCAGCCTAAGCCTGTTAACACTCATAATTATGCCTCCCTGTGAACTTAACTCTTGACTTGCAAACCTAAACAGAATCTATTCTTGATCTAGTTATTGATTCATGGTTATGTTTGGTTTCAAGATTTCTTTCCTCTACAGGTCCTGGAGATGTGTGGTTATGCCATTAGTAGAAAAAGAAAAATCTCAGAACTTCCAAAGAAAAAGATTTGCATATTCTTTTGAGAAATAAAAATAGCATTTGAATACTTTTGCCCAAAGAATAAGTAAAAAACAAATAAAGAACTATAGCACTTTAACTTTAGAAACAGTTTTGCCACTCATAACTTAGGAGTTTAAAAAAACTTCCAGGAAATGTTAAATAAACTGAGCTAGGGAATTTTTGCCCGGATATGCTTAGAAGTTTGAAGTGTAATTTGAATAATATGAACTTGTAAATTATAGTAGGACCATAGCAAAACAGGTTCCTATATGAACTTAGTAAAACATTACAACCTGTGCAATCTTTTTTTTTTTTTTTTAAGAGACACATTTTGCTATAGGGCATGAACACTTGCCAGAGAGACAGACACAGAGCCAGAAAGTGAGAAATCACCCCCGGGAGGGATGGCCATGCCACAATCCCTTCTCCTTTATTCTCCTCTTGAGATTTTGGGCATGCTTGCACGTGCATTGGGCGTGAGTTTTAAGAGGCCAGGTCCAGGGCTTGAACCACAATTTACTATATGGGAGTCCAGTGACATAGCCATTATGCAATCTGCTGGCCCCTGCAATCTTGACTTAAAATGTTCATGTGACTATGATTTAAGTATGCTGCAACAGAACTTAGAGGCAGCTGCTGGAAAAAGCACAGCCATGCCACGATGTAGATACTGAAGCTGGCAGAGGGTCACTGGCAGGTGATGCTTCACGCTAACTTGCCTGACCAAGCCCCAGCTGCTGTGGGTGCTGTCAGCTGTCTAGCTGTCTTTGCTGGCTTCAGGGGACAGTCTTCCTGTGTTACTGGTTCTTCTGACTATTTACTTTCTTTCTTTTTTGTTTAGCAGATACTTCCTTGGACAGAGTCTCGATGATCTCCTCCTCTTGGCCTGGAGGTGCTCCTCACGGTGCTGGTGTGCTTCCTTGGTCTTAGGCCTGCGGGCCCATAGCATGGTCTGCCTTTAGCTATAGATGTGCTCCATGAGAGTCCAGTTATTCTCAACACATTCCTTTCACCTTCAGGTATAGTGATACATGTGGTGATCAGCCTTTTTAGATGCATGGTATCTTCTGAGCAGCTGGCGCAGAATCCTCACTGTCCTCCTCTAGGTCTCCTTCGCTGGTATTCTAGCACTGGCTGTGCCCTTTTGCTTACCTATGCCCAGTGGACTGCCCTTCCGGTGGGCCAAGGCATTCTTCCGGCATCAAGCCCGGGAATGGACAGTCACAGGCTTTGATCAGCTTCCAGATCTGCTGACAGGAGTTGGCATTGGCAATTTCATTAGTCTTATTGGGGTCCGAACAGACCTTCTTTTTGCAACAGTGGAGGACACTAGAGGCAAGCCTCTTCTGGAACCTGAGCATACTCACGGCTGTGGCCGCAGCAGCGAAAGACCTGTTTATTTTCATTACTTTCTCTGGGAAGTAGAGTATGTCTCTCCATCTGACCTTCCCTCATGAATCAAATTATAAATATAAATTAGCAATTCAGGGCCCTTCTTGTAAAATACCTTTATATAAAAAAAAAAATGGAAAGCACATTATTGCCAGTAAATGATGATTTATAGACCACAAAGGTAAAACCTGCCTCAGTGGGTCAGCAGGTGGTGTGGCAGTTAAGGTGCTGGACTCCCACATGGCTGGCTATAACTCAAGTCCCAGACCCTGTGGCTTAAAAATCACACTGTCCATGTGCAAGTGTGTGCCAAAAATCCCAAGAGGAGAATGGAGGATAAGGGAATTGTGGCATGGCTATCACCTCTGGGGGTGATTTCTCACTTTCCCTCTCTCTGTCTCTCTGGCAAGCACATGTGCCCTATAGTAAAAGAAAAAAGAAATCCAAACAAACAAAGAAAACAAACCAAAACCACCACCAAAACCTGCATCATTTGCAAATACCTGCCCTAGCTCCCTGCTCTTAACAGAAAGGTATAACATAGAGAGGGCATCACAGAACTAATCATACCTGAGACTCAGGAACACTTTCTGCTTCTGTGACAGTTACATGTTTGTCACTGTTTTCTTCATCTTGTTCAATTGCTTAAAAAAAAAAGAACAATATTAGACAGGAACACTGTTTCAGATGATTTTCTTTTAGATTTTCTGCACGTTGGTAGAAAAATGTTACATAAGAGTTATATAATGTAAATATCAGCCCTGAGGTTTTTTTTTAGTCAAATGAAAAGTTAACTAATAGCACCAGGTACTTCTGTGTACATTATCTAATGTATTAAATTAATGGCAGTGAAAAAAAGTAATCTCAGTAAACTGGCTGGCAGTTTATATGTCATATAATAAAGGAAGCACAATATTTTATATCTTGGTTGCTTGGTGCATTGTTACCACAAAATTCTAAACTGTAGTCTTGAGCTCACCTCTTTATTCCCCAAGAAGTCCTTATTCACCCTTTCTGTATCAACTACCTACACAAAGTCTGATTCCAGCCTCGCCTTATTCTAATCCATTTGGGGCCCAAATGCTATGATCATCAGTCTCAAGAAACATAAAAACAATGAGTATCATGCCGTGGCCTATGTATTCCTGCTTTCTCATTGTCTAAACTCCTGCTCATCAATGAAAGGCTTCCTTGAACTCTAGCTTCTCCAACTTTATGCTGACATCCAACAACAAAATTATAAATATTTTACTCTACTCTGATCCAAGCATAGCACCTGGCTGTATTCAATCTGCTTTTTCATTTTCAACAAATATTTATTGAACATCTACCATTTGCTTGGCACAGAGGTCATTCCTGTGAAGTAGATAAGCCCCGACCTCATAAAGTACAATAAATTAACAACTATTGCTATATAACTATTGCTATATAAATAATAACAATAATTATAAAAAATAAGATGAAATTAAAAGTCATAATCTTTTAAGAATCCTAAAAGAAGAAACAGAGGCTCATGGCCTGGTAGTTAAAGGAGGTAGATCCCAAATGGCTAACCATGTGGGTCAAATCTTAGACTCCTGGGCTTAAAAAACACACCAGACATGTGTATGTGCATGCATCAAATCTCAACAAGATAGAAAATAGAGAAAGAATTTCAACATGATCATACTCCATTAAGGGGTGCTATATCCCTCTTCTTCCTTTATCTCTCTCTCTGGCAAATATATGTGCCCTTTGGTAAAAGTTTATTTGTTCGTTTGTTTGTTTTCAGAGAGATTTTTGCTGTAGGCCTGTGTGCTTGCCAGAGAAATAGAAACAGCCAGAGAGAAAGCAAGAAATCACCCCCTAGAGGGAATGGCCATACTGTAATCCCTTCTCCTCCATTTTCCTCTCAGGATTTTGGGCACTCATGTACATGTGCCTGGCATGAGTTTCAAGCCACAGGTTCTGGGACTTGAACCATGGTCAACCATGTGGGAGTCTAGTGCCTTAACCACTATACTACCTGCTAGGCCCACCTTCTGACAAATTTTTAAAAAGAAGAAGAGGGGCCACCAGGTGGCGTACAGGTTAAAGTAGCCGTATCCCACATGGCTGGCTATGTGGTTGGAGTCCTGGACTCAACAGCTTTAAAAACATGCCAGTGTATGTGCATGCATGCCCAAGATCCCAAGAGAAGAATGGAGAAGGGATTACAGCATGGCCATTTTCCCAAGTGGGTGATTTCTCACTTTCTCTCTTCTCTCTCTCTCCCCCTCTCTGTCTCTGGTGAGTATACATGCCCTATAGCAAAAAATAAACAAAAAGAAAAAGAAAAAATTATAAAAATAAAGAAGAAGAAATGGGGCTAAGACAGAAAACTAACTAGGGGTTGGTCATTTAGAGAGAAGGCCAAAGACAAGGCTTCCCTAAAGAAATGATACTTAGGCTGAGACCTGAAGGTTGAGATGGAGTTGCCCACAGCAGAAGAACGTGACACATGACAAGCCTGTAGAGAGTGCAGAACATGAAAAATTCAGTTTGAACTTAAGAACATGAAGGACCACTAAAGAATTTGAAATCAGTTCTCGCTTTCTGTCTCTCTCTCTGGCAAATGCATGCGCCCTATAGCAAAAACGTCTCCAAAAAAAAAAAAAAAAATTGAAATCAGGAACTGCATGATTTATTGTCAGTTTTCAAAAGTTTTCTGTCCTCTTTATGGAGAACCGACTTGAGAGAAGTAGGAACACCGGTTAGGATATCGTCCTTCCTGGAGACAGCAATGGCTCAGACCTAAGAGGTGGCAATGAGCAGGAGAAGCATGGAGGACTCGAGTGTGTTATTTATCAATAGACAAGGCAGACCAGCTTTCCAAGGCACTACATGCAGCGGGAGAAGAAAAGGGAGATGAGGGAAAAGCAGCAATGAAGTGTGCCTCCAACATAGACTAAGTTAATCCTTTGGATCCAACAAACCATTTATCCTTTTGCCCTCTCTTCGAAAGTAGGCCAAAACCATACCAGCCTAGCTGACAGTGAGGTCGCCCACTGTACTCAGGAATTCATTCTGCATTACTTTGTGTATTTCAAATATCATGCTCTCTGCTCTGTGTTTTTAAAAATACCATCTCCCGTACCTTTCCCGTTTATATGCCTTCCAGGCCTGCTGTGTGGTGCTTACCCCAAAGCCCAGCTATGACATTGTGCAAACATCACCACTCTGCAAATGCCAACTGGGATGAAGAATGCATGCCCAAGGGACCAAATGGCACTACATGATTACACCTACTCATAAAACAAGTGACTTCTTTTGTAACTACTTATGAAAAGAGAAGGGAGAGAAATTACTCTGTTAAACTCCATGGATGACTGGAGGCACTCCTAATAGCTGAGTCTCTAAGGTAAGGTAGGAACAGTGGAAGAGGGCAGAAGCTTTTCTATTTTCAGGAACATGCTCTATTCATACATGTTCAAAGGGGATCCCCTGTTGCTACTGTTGCCTATTAGGGGAATCTTAAGAATAAAGAAAAACACTTGTGTTTTCTCAGGAAAGTTAGAGACTGTAAAGCTAGAGGTCAGAATGGAAAGTCAAGAATAAAATATAGAATAATTCTTTAAATTCCACTTAAAAATGCAATGAGCTATACAAGTAAGCAACTCCACTTAACTAACTAGTAATATAAGAACTCTTTCCTCATCCTGTAATGGGGAACACCCTTCCTGGAAGGTGAATGGATATTGTAACAATGAGGAACGACTTGCACATGAAGACCAAACGTACTTTGGCTCTGAATTTGTGCTTTATTTTATTTTTTGCTCTCTAAAGTTTCAGTATCAACAAAAATGAAGAAAATTAAATAGTGGAATATTTCAGCCTACTAAATTTATGGTTTTGTTTTTAAAACAATAATGTTCTAGGGTCTAGGCATTTCATTTTCTTAGGGCACAGAACATGTAGAATAATAACAATTTTGGAATACTAATTTTTTAGATTTAGATGTAATTTTTTAAAATTAATTTTATATACTGCTATTTAATTTGACCAGAGAGAGAGAGAGAGAGAAAGAAACTGAGAAAACAAGCTGTCAGGCCCAGGATTTGAACCATGATTGGCCATATGGGAATCCAGCACACCAACCACCACATCACCTGCCAGCCTTAGATATAATTCTTAATATGCAGAAACAGAATAAAAGGAGGACTACATGAGCATAAAAGCAAATTTTGGATAAAAGGTCTATTTCATATTTCTAGCTTATTCCCAACAATAATGCTACACTTACTGTTGCATTTTTAAAAATCTCAAAATTCATTAATGTTTAAGTTAACAGAATGAGAATTATAATTACAAGCAAATGAAGGCTCTTGGCAAAATTAACTCACCATCTACCTCAATCTGCACTTGGAAGAGACATTCAAAGTTTTGCTGGTGTCTTAACCTTAACACTGTGATGGTGAAAACAAATGCTCTTTTCCAAAACATACATAACATTATTTTCTTGGTAATAGTGAAAAATTATAATTACCGGGATACATTTTAGCCAGTGGTTCACATATACTGGTTGAGAACAATAACTTAATTATCTTAGACTACCAAGGATTTATGATTAACTTGTAAGTTATATAAAGGGAACATTCTACTGACTCTTTAAAATGTGGATTAACGTCAAGGACTAAATAAGAAGATGGTTATGTTCTTCAAGCCTCTTAATGGTGAGGCTTATGTAGTAGAAGGACCAAAAAGGGCCCAAATGGGACCAATGGGGACCTGCCTGAGGAGTGATTCTAGTCATCTATGGAGTTTAACAGAGGAATTTCCCTTCCTTTTTTCATAAAGTTACATAACAAGTCACTTATTTTATAAGTAGGTACAGTCACGCAGTGCCATTCAGTCTGTCAGAGAAGTTAGATTTTTAATATTTTTTTCATCTGATCAGAAGGAAAGGTGAGGGAAATTTTCCTATGCAAACACTGATTCTGGGACAGTTCCCTCCAGCAAACACGTACACAGGAATGACAGCTTCTGGGACGAGGAGGGCTAGGAGCCTCACTTTCTGCCAACACAAATCATCTCCTTATCTCTCTACACACAGAGTCTGAAAGCAAGAACTGGCCTTCGAAAACAATTTTCCATAACAAAAGCCAAGGATGAGAGATGAAGCATAGACTTTGAAGAATCAACATTAGAGGCTGTATGAAAACTAAGAAGATAAAAGATTAATTAATAGAAATTTAAGAGTACCTAGTTTAAATGCACCTATTTGTAAATTAGCCAAGGATTTGAGATGAATTATTGTTGACAGCCTCCAAAGATTTTAGAGTTTGTCTATGTATCATTTCTTGTTACCTTGGGGACATCAGGCTTTCTTTTCTATGACTTACTAGGATGGGTGCTAAGAAAGCTCTAAGAGCTCAGCTAATAATATTACTAGAATACAAAAGGGATTGATGCCCTTTCTAAGTTAGGTTTTTTTTAAAAGATTTTTTTTTTGCCATAGGGCACATTACCTCTGAAGGAGAGGGAAATTAAAGAGAGAGAGAGAAAATGAGAAATCACACTATAGGAGAGATGGCCACTCCACAATCCCTTCTTCTCCACTCTCCTCTTGGGATTTTGGGCATACGCGCACACATGCCCTGTGTGTTTTTCAGGCTGCCAGGTCTAGTACTCAAACCATGAAAGGAGCTGACCATGAAGGATCCAGTACCTTAACCACTACACCACATGCTGGCCCTAAATGAGGCTTATTTAATTGCAGCTGATTTTGTAAAGGTAAGAGAGCCACACTAACAGAAAGAACAGAAAGCCTTAAACACACACTGATTAGAATGTATTAGGTAACTATAGTTGAAACTATTCTTTAAAATCTACCAATCTGCTTAGAAAAAAAAGAAAAACCCACAAACCAATTGAAAAATTTACTACAGACAGAAAATTTGCATTTTATGTCTCAATGTGAGAAATCAGCAAACATGGGGGAAATATTTAAGTTTGGGCAATAATAATAATCTCTTACACGTACAGCATTTTGCAAAGAGAAATCTATTCCATAAAAAGTTTTATTTGGGGAATAAGATGGCGTAATAGTTACATTGCTGGACTTCCATGACTCCCATGTAGTCATGATATGGAAGGACCCTCAATTCATGAATAACTCAGAGTTGATAGCTGCCTGAAGTTTCTGCCCTCCGGAAAACTTACTGCCCCTCCGGAGAACATGAAAACCTTGAATAGAGTAGTACCTTGAATAGATTAGACTTCCTGCTTCTCTTCCTCCTACCTTTTATGCTGTGTAGGATGGGTTCTGAGCCCCTTCCCCAATTCCCCCATAAAAGACTGTCCAACACCCAGTAGGAGCCGGAGACTCAGTGTGTTAACTCCTCCGTGCCAGCCATTGTAATAAACAGTTCTCCTGATCTCTCAGAGTGTTGTTTTTCATTCCTTGGTGTCTGATTTTCTGCAACAGTCGACCACTGTTTGAGTTCTGGACCCAGCAGCTTGAAATTCACACAGGGCACGAGTGCGAACATGCTCAAGATCCTGAGAGGTAAATGGAGGACAAGGGATTACATTATGGACATTCCCCCGGGGAAGTGATTTATCACTTTCTGTCTCTGTCTCTCTGGTGAGTGCATGAACTGTATAGCAAAAATCCCTCTTTAAAAAAAAAAGTTTTATCTGATCTTCAACCTAAAGACTTCGGCAAGTAAAATCATTCCCATTTTACAGACAAGGCAACTGACACTGGTGAGGTGAAGTCACCTGAGTTCTGACATAAAATGTATGTATCTGTGGCTACTCTCCTCTGCCTTGGCCAGGATGGAGCAGAACAGCACGGATCAAACTGTACACTGGCAGATCTATTCGTGTGGAGTATGACTAGGCTTTCTTTTCTTTTTTAATGAAATAGAAGAGAATATAACCAGAAAATGAAAAAATTGATTGAAAGGCCAGTAAAACTAGCATTTTTCACAAACATAATGAGATGTGTACTGGGTAGGGACCTTTTATGTATTCTGTGGGTTGTGGACATAAAATGTTAGAAAAACACCGCAGGGTTTCCAGGCCACAGGAGGCAGAGCCCAGATCCTCATTATCCAAATAATCAGCTATTTTTTGTACCATCCTGGAGAAGGTCATAATATTTATTTTAGGAGGCCCCTCAACAACACACCATCCGAATTCATTGAGGAGTATATTCCCCCTGAGAAGGCACAAAAATAAGCTTATGGTTAAAAAAAAAAGCGCACTTATATTAATTTTTGTTACCAATATAAGAAGGGTTTTCAGAAAGTTCATTGAAATGCATATTATAAAAAACTATGCATGGATTTCAAATATTTTTGCATCAAAATAAACCTGTACTTGAATTTCATTTTTTCCATGAGCTTTTGAAATACCTTTGTATAATCACTACTGCTTCCAAACATTCAAATCTCTTTTATTCATTAAAAAGTGAAAAACATAAAGTAGCTGTTATTTTTCACCTAATCATTATATTTTTTTCATGGTGTGAAAGTCTGAAAAATGGCCCAGCCATATGGTACAAGCAGGAGGATGCCCCTACACAATGGTTAGGCCACATAGGAGGCACTAGTTTAGTTCCTAATCACCCAAACAGGCCAGACACAGTAATATGCATCTCTGGTCCTAGCCTGCCTGGGAGGCTGGGATAGGAGGATCATGACATGTAGCAAGACTCTGTTAAAAATACTGCCCCTTCACCCCCTCTTTCTTCCACCTACTTTCTCTCAGTTAAAAAAAAAAAAAAAGAGGGGCCAGCAAGTGGTATAGTAGTTGGGGCACTGGACTTCCAAATGGCCAACGATGGTTCAAGTCCTGGACTTGGTAGCTTGAAACTCACACTGGGTGCGTGTGCATGTGTGCCCAAATTCCCAAGAGAAGAATGGAGGAGAAGGGATTGCGGTGTGGCCATCCCTCCTGGGGGGAGGGGTGATTTCTCACTTTCTCCCTGTTTCTCTGTCTGTCTAGCAAGTACACATGCCCTTATAGCAAAAAATCTCTCTTAAAAAAAGAAAGAAAAAAAGATAGAAAAATAGGGATAGCACTCATACCAAGTCCCTGCATACTGTACTAAAGTCCGACTGATCCACTTGTGGAAAGCTGACCAATGACCACGACTTTTCTGTCCTAGCAGTTTTTTCTCAGCCACTCTGTTCAGCTTGTCAGCTTAACTTGACACTACTGATTTATAACTGTTCCTATGCCCTTATCATCCTTGACCCTCTAAAAATGCAAGTTGTCCCCAGGCTAGCTTTATTCTCTGGGAGCTTCTTGCCTTGGTGATCTTATCTGTTACTATGGTTTCAACTTCCACCTCTATGCGGGTTATTCCCAAACCGCAACTCAATCTGCCCTCTTCCCTGAGTTCCAGGCTCACATTTATAGTTAAATGTTGAGTATTTCCATTTCACAGACTGTTACATACTGCTGTGTGTAAGTTGCTACAGTAGATGCAGTGGTACAATCTCTGTCCTTGAGAAAGAGGAAGCTATTTTGCAGGGTGTGAGGATACCAAGGTCTGGAATCACAGGTCTCTCCCACCTCCTGCGGTCTGTATTTCAGTTCGGATTTCCTCCAAGTGCTGACATAGGAAACCTTAGGCATCTTTGTGATCTTCCTTCCCTTTGGCTCTCATGTCAATGTCACACTAAGTTCCGCCACTTCTCTCTGGGATGTGTCCACCCTTCTTTTCTGTCAGTCACAGCGTACAACCTCATCAGCTCTCAGTGAGGAAATGGTCATAGTCCCCTCCATCCATTCTCTACTCTGTGGTCTAAATTACCTTTCCAAAATGGGAACCTGATCTTGCACTCTTCTATCCCACCTACACCCACTTAGAAAATGTGAGGGTCACAAAGGGGAATGATGTCTATTCAGACCCCACAGCCTGATCCTCAGTGTCCCTTCTGCCAAATGGTTTTGCTCAGTGCTGTGCTGGTTTAAATCTTTGATCCCAGTGATCACCGCTCTCTTCAACACTGGCCATGTTCAGGTGAAAACCCCCTGATGACTGGACCATGAGGCCTCTCCCCAGGTACCTCGCCTGTATTTCTTTGTTTCTGGCCTAGGAGGCTTCCTCCTATCCCACCTTTAACAAGTGACATCATTCTTGTCTTCCTAGTTCAAACACTACCCCTTAGTCAAGGGCATGTTGGGTCTCACTACCTGCATGTAGGCCGTAGACAAAATTAAGAGTCCCTGGCCTAATCAAGATCCTTTTCGGGAACCAGCAGTTAGCGTAATGGCTATGTCGCTGGACTCCCACATAGTCGACCACAGTTCGCGTCCCGGACTCGGTGGCTTAAAACTCATGCCAGGCGCGTGTGCGTGCGTGCCCAAGATCCCGAGAGGAGAATGGAGGAGAAGGGATTGCGGCGTGACCATCCCCCCTGGGGGGTGATTTCTCGCTTTCTGTCTCTATGTCTCTCTCTGTCTGGCGAGCGCACACGCCCTATAGTGAAAATCTCTCCAAAAAAGATCCTTTTCTAAGTAACAATCTATTGACTTAAATAAAAGTGACCAATTCAGAAAGTAATAATTACAAGACAGATATAAATGGGATAAAGTGGCGCATCTGTTTGGGCAGAGGTTAAGATTATAAAAGACAAATTAAGGAAAGGTAAATTCTGATGAGTGAATCAGATGAAAGGGGAGAAGAACAGAAGTGGAAAACTGGCAGAAACAGAGGTAAATTGGAGAAAGCAGAGGGTTTGACACAGGGCCAGTGAGTAGAAATGTAGTGAAATATTAGAATACAAAACTGGAAAAGTTGGGCTTGATGTTAGGCTGAGAAGCACGAAGTACATTTAGCAGCAAGAAGTGTATGAGCAAAGGAAATATCACCATCCAATAATAAATACTGAATGCTCCTGAACTCTTACGGTGTTTCAGACACATGCTAAACTCTTAATCTGGATTTTCCCATTTAATCTCCCCCCTGTATCTCTGGTATAAACAAGGTTGCACTGAGGTATGTGACCACCAGGAGTGGATTAATAATTTCATACCTCTTTATGCCAACATTTGTTAAATATCTGCTCAACATCTATTTAGTAGGGCTAGTAAGAAACAGTTTTTACTGGTAAAATGTGATTACTATTTGCTAGAATTTAGTAATTCACTTCTTTTGAATAATTTTTTTGACATTTAAAATTTTTTAATTAAAATCTTTCACTGTAAATTGACATATAATAGTTGTACATATATTCTGACACTCTTTTAATTCTTAATTTTTCTAACACTCATCATTTTTCCAACACACTAAGGTGAAGTAAATCCCGTACATGGATAAAATCATGCTTCCCAGATTCGGTAGCACCCTATATGCATGATTTGTTTTTTATAAATTCTCAGGAGAGAAAACACACTTCTTTGGTCAAAGTAGGGTCTATTCACATGTTGACAGTTACATGATTCTTCATATGGAAATCTGGGTTAAATGAGATAATATATTTGTTATCCCAGTGATATTTTAGACCAAGTGCATGGTTTTCTCTCTCCTTAAAGCAGGCTGCAAACACTATTATGAATATACTCATTTGGGACCAGCAGGTCACATCGCTGGACTCCCACGTAGTCGACCATGGTTTGAGTCCTGGACCTGGTAGCTTAAAACTCCCACCAGGTGTGCGTGTGTGCATGTGTGCGTGCATGTTCAAAATCCCAAGAGGAGAATGGAGGAGAAAGGCCTGTGATATGACCATCTCCCTGGGGAATGATTTCTTGCCTTCTGTCTCTTTGGATTGCATGTGCCCTATAGCAAAAATCTCTCTTAAAAAAATTAAAAAAAAAGAATATACTGAATATACTCATTTACAGATGGGAAAACTGAGCCTGAGAAAGACAGAAAAAATAGCTTGCCCAATTACATGGGAAGCTAGTGGAGGAGAGGGTTAAGTCCCAGTTCCGCCTATCTGTAACAATGTGCTGTAAAGGTTAAATTGTCTAAAAGGAACTAACCAGGAGTGAGGCTGAAAACAAAGCAAGAGATTTACTGCAAGTAATCTAAGCAAGAACTGACTTGAATTTTCTATTAGGATTTCACTCTCTTTGAAAATTAAGGCCCTGATGACTTACTCATGTCTAAACCATTCCTACCCACTCTCTTCCCACCCCAACTCTCGCCATGCCTCCCAACCCAAGGATTTATAGAGAGCAAATAATAAATGTTTGCTACACAAAAGAAATGTATTACCTTACTAACATGTGAATGTAGGCATGCTGATGTTCTGGAAATCCACAGCATTCAGATGACACAGTAAATCAATATACAGGAGCCTAAATCAGAGATAGCTAGAAAACTCCATCTCCCATCGGATGCTCTGAGAAATGCACACTTGATTATAGGCCATTCAGGCCACCCGAGAAGGGCTCAAGCTGCCTCCCTGCTGCCTTACTGACTGTGATTTATCCGGGCCCTAAGGCACCAAGATTCCATTTCAATTCTTATGTCTTTGTCTCACAACCAAGACCTTCCTTCTCTTCCACTTCTTAGGTGTTTACAGTGTTTTCTTTGAATAAGATTTACTGTAGGTTCAGCCAGTGGAAAAGTCATTCAACAGAGAAAAATGATAATGTCCCTAGAGCAAACTGCATCCAGCATCAGGTTCTTTAATTAGAGCTTAAGTATTTACCCTATTGGGCATAGTAATCAGTACTTGACCTCAGTAGCCTATTTTGTTGCCATTTTTATAAGGGAATAGACCAGGAAACCACAACACAACTTTTCTTTCCATGCAAAGGTAGCTTGCATATTAACCTATTAAAATAAAACCTCGATGAACATGTTTCAGGTTAACCTAAACTGTAATTTTTCTTCAATATTTTTCTTGAGAGGCAGAAAGGCTTTAGATTTTTAAGTGCCTCCCAAGGACATGTTCTGGTTTAAGGACAGATTCTAGCCAATCTGCTATAATCACATGGTAAAAGCTACGAGCAGCAATGATTCTCAGACACTGCAAAATGTTCATTCATTTAAAAAGATCCTGGTGCACTCCCACTACTTTATACAATTTCTTTCATGTATTAGATTTAATATTTATCTCCTCCAGTAAAATAAGAATGGGTTCTGAGC
The DNA here is from genome assembly GCF_000334495.1 of Tupaia belangeri chinensis. Taxonomy (NCBI): domain Eukaryota; kingdom Metazoa; phylum Chordata; class Mammalia; order Scandentia; family Tupaiidae; genus Tupaia; species Tupaia belangeri. The sequence continues at coordinate 1,160,184 of NW_006207386.1, read as the reverse complement.
CTCACTATGTGCCATGGCAAAGCAATTGCTTTATGCCATTTTATTTAACCCCTCCAGCAAGCTCCAGAGGCATGTGTCACTAGCTGCATTCTATGGAATGAGAAAATGAGCCTTTGGAAGCCACACTCATAGAGAGAGGCTGATCCAGGGATGAACCTGAGTCTCTTGATTTGTTTTTCACAGCTGCACAATTCTCTGCCTTACGATTGTTGGATCGGATCGATAAGGAACACTCTTGTTAACTAAGATTTATGGCTGACAATCTACATTTAAAAAAATAATTTCATTTATATTATTATTTTAAATTTGCTACAGGGCCTATATGCTCACCAGAGAGAGAAAGAGAGAGATAAAGCATGCCACCAGGTCCAGGACTTGAACCACAGTCAGCTATGTGGGAGTCCAGTACCTTAACCACTCTACCACTTGCTGGCCCTACTTTTATTTTTTTTTTTTGAGAGAGTTTTTTTTTGTTTGTTTGTTTGTTATAGAGCATGTGCATTCACTGGAGAGACAGAGAAAATGAGAAATCAGCCCTTGCTCCCAACAATCCCTTCTCCTCTTCGTTTTGGGCACACATGCACACACGCATGGCATTGAGTTTCAAGCTGCTGGGTCTGGGACTTGAATTGAGGTTGACATATGGGACAACCACTATGCCACCTGTTGGCCCCGACAATCTACATTTTAAAAATAAAATCTATTACAACCTTTTGCCACTCACATCTTGCTCTTAAGAGGTTCTGTTTATTTTTGAGCAGTGGAGAATTCCATGAAATCTTCCTATTGACAATACAAGGGCATTCTAAAACATACAGAGAAACCTCCAAGAGTTCCCTAAGAATTCTTGTGTTTGCAAGTATATACAATGACACCAAATTGGTCACTCAATAAATAAAGGAAGAGAACAGTCCAACAGGAGTCCAGAAAACAAAATTTGAAAATTTCCCTTAACTCTCATTAAAATCTATCCACCCAGAGTTTAAAAGAATTTCCTTTCATTATACATCCAGGGAAAAAGACATCATTCTTCCTATAGTACTAGCACATGACCTTTCTCAAGTTATGTCAACTTACTAAGTGCCCAGTTCTCTACTTAGATGGGTGTGGTGATATCCACAGGATGGCGGTGTGGAAGGAAGGATGAACAGACAGGGCTTAATCAATGGTAGTGACTTCATAATTCAAAATATGGTAATATGCTTTTTCCTTTTGCATTTTCATCTGTGGATGGTACCATTTTCCTAATCAGACTCATCTACCACTGGGTAGAGTGGAAGATAAGGAATGTAAAAACAAAGTCATAAATATTTATATTTCGATATCAAAGAAAGAATTTCACTGCAAGACAACAGGTTTGAGAGGGTAAAATGTATAAAGAATTTTGCCTGCCTTTTCAGCATCTCAGACCCTTCTTTCCTGTAGTTGGCCAGGTCACAGGCTTGACCTATCAAAGGAGTTCAGGATAATGTGCTGCAAAACCTCAAAGCTGTCTCTATGTCACTTCCAATGGACTGTGAGAAGGGTACAGAGGCAGCAGCGATGGAAGATAAGAGCTGTGGGGTGAAATGTCCCTGACTGGACTTGGGTATGGGAGTGGAGGCCAGATAAAAGGGTGGGGTGCACAGGGTCACTGAGGACAGGAGCACTGGTCTGCACACAGATTCAACTTCGGCACACAGAAAATACTGCCTGGCACTCGCAAGAGTCAGCAGACTCAGTAAGTGAGCAGCAAGTACAGGAAGGCTGGGGACAGATAGGGCAGAGTTTATTTTTCCTGAGATGCTCTGCTTTCCCAGGATGGGGAGTTTCCCAGCACTGAAAAGTTTCTACATGCTCTGGGGACAGGAATCTGTGATGGAGACTTCCTTCCCAAAAGGCAATCTGGATGGTACATGTGGCAAGGAAGCTGTTGGGGAAACAGCTCCAGCAAGATGCAATGAGAGGCTGGACAGCCAGGAAGACCCAGAGACCTGACCCTGCTGAGACAGGCCCCTGATCACCACGCGAGGGCACAGGGGTAGCAGTGACTGGCACAGGCACTTTGCAGCTCCAACAATCCCCGTTCTTCAGGGACTGAGTAATCTAAAATGGGGGATTTCAAACCAAGCTCCACGCAGGAGCTGCATCCTGCACACACCATTTATCACAGAGTGCAAAATAGGAACAGCTAAAATACTGCTCATTGCCAGTAGGTGGACGCTCGTTTCTAAGGACCACAGAGTAACTGTCAAACAATGAACAGGGCATTCCCCTCTGCATTTCAGTGTGGTGAATAATTTTGAGAGCATGCTACACTGTAACTTTCCAGTATCAATACAAATATGCCAATGGCTCAGAAAAGAAAATAATCTCCAGGATCAGCAGATTACATAATGGTTACATTGCTAAACTCCCAAGTAGTCATGGATCGAGTCCCAGACCTGGTGACTTAAAACTCACTCCAGGTGTGCGTGCATGCCCAGATCCCGAGAGGAGAATGGAGGAGAAGGGACTGCAGTGTGGCCAACTCCCCTGGGAGGTAACTTCTTGCTTTCTGTCTCTGGTGTGTGCATGTGCCCTAGCAAAAATCTCTCTCTAAAAAAACACAATCTAAAAAACACACACACACAATAAACAAACAAAACAAACAAAAAAATCTAAGCCAAAAAATACTTAAAAAAAAAGTTTTGATACAGCATTGGTATGCCCAAACTATTTTGTTAATTTAAAATATATTTATTTATAAGAGAGATTTTTGCTATAGGGCATACATGCTCACCAGAAAGACAAAAAGCAAGAAAGGACTCCTTAGATGGTCATGCCCCAATCCTTTCTCTTCTCAGAATTTTGGGTACACATGCACAGGTACCTGATGTGAGTTTTAAGCCAATGGGTCTGGAAATCAAACTATGGTTGACTACATGTGAATCCAGTGATGTAACCATTAATTATGCCATCTTCTGGTCCCTACATTTTTAACTCCCAAATAATAGTTGTATATATTTATTGGGTACAATGTGGTTTTTTATATATGTATACACTATGGAATGATTATTATATTATTATGGAATGATTATGAATGTCTAGTGGAATGATAATATTAAGCTGACATAACCATCACCTCAAATATTTATTATTTTTTGGAATAAAAACATTAAAAAATCTATTACTTTCACTATTTTGAAATATACATTATTATTATTAATTATGGTCACCATCCTATAAGGTGCATCTGAAAAATTTATTCCTCTGCCTAACTGAAATCCGGTCAATGGACTTCCCATTCCCTTCACCCTCACCTCAGTCCCTGGTAACGCCATTCTACTCTACTTCTAGCAGTTTGACTTTTTAAAAATTCTACATATAAGTGAGATCATGTAGTATTTGTCATTCTGTGCCTGGCCCATCTCACTTAGCACATAATGTCCTTCTATCCTTTTTTTTTTTTTGAGAGGTTTTCCCTATAGGGCGCGTGCGCTCGCCAGACAGACAGAGAGAGACAGAGAGACAGAAAGCGAGAAATCACCCCCCAGGAGGGATGGTCACGCCGCAATCCCTTCTCCTCCATTCTTCTCTTGGGATCTTGGGCATGCATGCACACGTGCCTGGCATGAGGTTTAACCCACTGGGTCTGGGACGGGAACCGCGGTCGACTACGTGGGAGTCCAGTGACATAGCCATTACGCTAACTGCTGCTTCCCCTTCTATCTTGTCTAAATGTCAGCATTTCCTTCATTTTTTAAGGCTGAAGAGTATTCCTGTGTGTGTGTGTGTGTGTGTGTGACTAACTTTTTTTAATCTATTCATCCACTAATGGACATTTAGGTTAATTCTATATCTTGGCCATTGTGAATAATGCTGCAATGAACATGCGGTGCAGATTTTTCTTTGACATACTGATTTTAGCTATTTTGTATATATACGCAGAAATATTGCTAAATCATATAGTAACTCTACTTTTAGCTTTTTGAGGAACCTCCATAATGGCTATCTTACTTTACATTCCCACTAGAAATGTATAAGCGCTCCTCTTTCTTCACAACCACATTATCACTTACTTATTTTCCATTAAAAAAAAATTAGTCATTCTTATAGGTATGGAGTAATGTCTCACCGTGATTTTAATTTTCATTTCCCTGATAATTAGTGATGCTGAACATTTTTCTCATATATCTATTGGTCATTCATATGTCTCCATTTGAGAAATGTCTATTTAGTTCCTTTGCCCACAGATTGTTTTCTTACTACCAAGCTGAGTTTCTTAACATATTTTGGATAACTCCTTATCAGACTGTGGTATGAAAATATTTTCTCCCACTCTATGGGTTATCTCTTTGGTCTATTGTCTTCTTCTCTGTGCAGAAACATTTTAATTTGCTGTAATCTCATTTATCTTTATTTGTCTTGTTATCTGTGATTTTGGGGTCATATCCCCCCAAAATATTGTCCAGACTAATTTTGTGGAGCTTTTCCTCTATGGTTTCTTTTGAATAGTTTACATTTGTGGTCTTACATTTAAATTTTTAATCCACTTTACTTAATTTTGTATATGGTGTGAGATAATCCAATTTCATTTTTCTGCATAGGATATCCAGTTTTCCCAGCACCATTTATCAAAGAGACTGTCCACTATGTATATTGTTCAAGTCCATGTCAAAGGCTCTGGGTCATATTTCCTCTTGAATAAGTACATATTTTGAATTTTCACATAAATCAACAAAATAATAGGTTATTTTATCTGACTCACTTTCTTCCTAATATACCAAAGTAAGATGTCCAGCCAATGTGGCACAGTAGTAACAACAGCACCCCACAGTGCTGGAAGCCATTTGGTGACTACAGTTCGGATCCTGAGTTGGCCTGTAAAACACACCAAATGTCCAGGCACCCAGGACCCTGAGGAGCTGGGAAAGGGGATCATGGTGTGAGGGAGACCCTATTTAGGAGAATTTCTCTCTATCTCCCTCTTACATGCATAAGTATACACATATACATAAAAAAAAATACATATTACCAATGTTAAAAAAAAAGGACCAGAGTAGGTACCAGAAAAAGTAGGTACCCTTGGAAGGGTCTACACCACTTAAATAATGTGACCTTTTGATGACACTGTCAATTAGGTTACAAGACTAACCATGAAGTTGACTCAAGCAGGCCTAATGACACAAGTAAAACAAAGCACTTCAATAACTTTGAATTAGGTACAGATGTTAAAACTGAATTTTAAGCCTTCTGTTAGTTTTTGTGATGACTCTGAGTACTGGAGGGTGTGAAGTGCCCAGCATTCAAGCTGCCAGACCAGGTGTGGTGCTGTAATTCCTATGAGACCCAATGACGGAACCTGCCCCTTCCCTGATCAGACTGGGTGGACATATCACTCCCTAGGGACCATAGGCAGCTGGGACAATGGCCTCATTCCTCCAATGTCAGAAGGTTCCCAGAAAATTCACACTGGGATAACTGTTGTTAATAAAAACAAAGTGTACGTTAAAAAAGAGAGAGAGAGAAAGAAAAATGGTGGGAGGAGGCTGGCAGATGGCATAGTAGTTAAGGCAGCTGGGCTCCCACATGGCTGTCCACGGTTCAAGCCCTGAACCTGGCAGCTTGCTTTCTCACTTTCCTTCTCTCTAGTCAACTTCAAAAATATAAATAAATAAATAACATAATGACAATTAATACAATTAAACAGTTATTTTTTAAAAAGAAAGATAGAACACAGTGAATAGGGGTTCTAGGCCAGTGGCTACTGGCAATATGTCCTTTTACTTAATATCCACCACCTACAATCCTCAGGATGGAGAGATTTGCTTTCTTAGTCATGTGGGATACAACTGTAATTGTTCTATAAGGCTCCTCTAAAGAGAGGGGGAAGAACCTGCACTTAGCTTCAATTCGGGAACTAAGATAAAAGAAGAATTTTAAACATGCCAAAAGAAAATTGAAAACAAAAATCGTAAAGATGAGAACCTATAAAATTAAGATGGCAGGGGCTGGCAGGTGGTGTGGTGGTTAAGGGCACTGGACTCCCACATAGCTGAATGCAGTTTGAGCCCTGGACCTGGTGGCTTGCTTTCTCATTTTCCTTCTTTCTCTTTGTCTGTCCCTCTCTAGTCAAAATAAGATAAGATAAAATAAAATAAAATAAAGTCAAATAAATATTAAAAAAATACAATTGAAACTGTCATTATTCAAAAAAAATTAAGATGGAAAATAAAATGCATCGTTCTTTGTTCTCTATTATAGTGAGGGTGGAAGAAGATGGGCAACATTAAGGTTGTAACAATAATCTCAATCTCAAATTTCTCAATGATTCTTCTGCTAGAAAACAATTGCATGACAAGGTGTAAGCATCCTCAACTTGATCTTAATAGGTCTTAAAGTGAATGCTTCACTTTTATTAAATGTTCACATTTTCGATAAATGGAAGTTAGCCATTTCTTGGCAAAGGAGAACCAAGAAGCCTTTTAGATCTACAATTTTTTTTTCTTTCTTTCTTTTTGTTTTTGAGAGGTTTTTGCTATAGGGTGCGTGCGCTCGCCAGAAAGACAGAGAGATACAGAGAGACAGAAAGCAGGAAATCACCCCCCAGGGGGGATGGCCACGCCGCAACCCCTTCTCCTCTCGGGATCTTGGGCATGCACGCACACTCGCCCGGTATGAGATTTAAGCCACTGGGTCCGGGACGCGAACCACGGTCGACTACATGGGAGTCCAGAGACATAGTCATTACGCTAACTGCTGGTCCCTAGATCTACAATATTAATGTGACATCTGTCCACAGTTTATAAGGTAAATGGTTTGGGTTAAGGTGCACTTAACTGGAGCCAGACTCATATCCCTTTTCCTTCAAACCATTGCAAATCAGCTTTAAAAATGTCTTCTAACTTCCACTCAAAAAGTTGAGTATATGGACCAGCAGTTAGCGTAATGGCAATGTCACTGAACTCCCATGTAGTTGACCGTGGTTCAAGTCCTGGACCTGGTGGCTTAAACTCACGCTGGGCATATGTGCATGCGTGCCCAAGATCCCGAGAGGAGAATGGAGGAGAAGGGATTGCGGCGTGGCCATCCCCTGGGAGGGCGATTTCTCGCTTTCTATCTCTCTGTCTCTCTGTCTTTCTGGAGAGCACACGTGCCCTATAGCAAAAACCTCTCAAAAAAAAAAAAAAGTTGAGTATAGAAACTTTAGTCAGAATGTTTGCTTATTCCTGATTCTGCTCACCAAATAAAATTTAGTCATAATTTTCTTAATTTATAAAGCTTTTACTGCCAACGACATTAAAGATTTATAATTCTAGTGTCACCCCCTTGAGAAAATCTCTATTCAGGTAGAGAAACACTGGTGTTAGCCAATTCTATAATAAATGACTCAGTAGCAGAAGTATATTTCTGATTCTACCATGCTTGGTATGTTAGACCCACAAATACCCTTCATAAAATACCAGCTCACTCCCTAAGTCTATGGAGGATACAGACCTTGGAATGTGTGGAAAAGTCTGGCATTTAAATCACTGAGGGTTTAGAAGGTTGGGTAAAATTCAGATGCTAGGGCCTCTATCCACCCTTAAGTGCAGTCCCAAGAGGCAGGGCCCAATGATTATTTCCCACTACTATCAACAAGTACTGCTGGTAATTGCTATGCAAATTACATTTGAGGCCCACTGCTTTAGAAAAACATAATTTTATTTAGTGCAGGGATTTTGATACAGTTGTTTAGAGATAAACCAATGATTATTTTACAAAGTATCCATTAACATTTTTTTATTATTTTAATTTATTTTATACATTTAAGGTTTTCTATTTCCGAACAAAAACACCTATCATCAAAATGTACTACTTAATTTGCAGTTGTACAATATGTGGCTTTACTGACCAGAGGGTGAAAATTCCTCTCATCAATCTCATCCCCAAAACAGATCTCAATCATTGACAGTATTAAAATGCAGCATTTTGGTAACCTAAAATGCAAATAAATAGAATCAAGGTTTGTGTATTCAATTACAAATAAAATGTCTAATTTAGAATCCTCAAATGGAAAGAATAGTATATGAAGTGATTTCACTTTTGTCATAAGCATTACTTCTGGTAGAATTCAGCCAAAATAAATCACGTGCTTTGTGTTACTGCGGAACATTATTTACTTATATTTTCACACACTATGTTCATATCATTTTCAGTTTTACTGAGAAGAGTTCTGTTTTCATGGCTGTTTATACAATTAGACTTTTAATGTGACGAATGATGGACAATAGCTGGGTCATATGGACAGGACAAAGATTTCCCTAGATAGCTCTTACTTGTCAATATAAATGACAGCAGAAAATGTCCCTTGGGGCGAGGGGTGGGGGGAAAGAGGGCCATCTGTAGATTTTCACTAAGTAAAAAGTCAATGAAATGAAAACAGTTTGGGAAGGAAATTAAATTATCTGCAATTATTATTCCCATATTCCTACGGTACAGACAGCGAGGTATCATGGAGAGAAGTGAAGCTTCCTAATACTTGATTTGTAAGACATGACCCTTAGGCCTAGCATTATATTTGAGTCATCAACCAAACAAACATCTTCTTTTATTAAACAAACAAACAAACAAAAAAAAAAATGCGGCTAATGGAAGGCAGAGGTAACACAGTCAAATTTCCAGGTTACAAGCTCAGAATGGCTCAACTGGTTAAGAGCTGTTTACTAGACTGCAGAATTTAAAACTTTATGAAAATAGCATATGGCAAGGATTCTTTTTACGGAATATTTTAGTACATAAGAGAGATGATTATAGCCATTAATAGGGTTTTCCATTTAATTATGTGATCATCATGTTCTAATAGTTCCTTAAATATTTTAATATTTAATACCTTAAAACATCTGCAGATTGCTTTTACTTTGTACCTTAGGGGCATGGAGAGAAGCAGTCACAGAATTAAAAATTCTAGAAATGAATTAGGACCCAATCTCCCTCCCTGCCTTCTACCCATGCACCTTTATTCAAATACACAGAATTAGTCAGATTCAGGGTTTTAAGTGGATATGCATCCTCTTTGGGGCACCTGGTGATTAGCATAATGGCCTCTGGGGCTCTCTTTCTGAATGCTGGGTGGTGTGAATCATATGTTTGTCTGGGAAGCAGCTCCCACTCACCAGAGGACCAAGAACAAAAGAGCTGGCAGGCTGTGGGGGAGAAGGTGCCCAGTCAACAGTGTACAAAAGACACCCATTAGTTGCCTCAATCAGCTAATTAGCTCAACAAATGCAAAACCTAAATCATTAAATAAAGTGGCCCTGATTGCATTGCTGGCTTTGGATTTGATGTCACTAACCTAGCAGGGTGAGGATAGGGTAGTTAGTTCCACTACTACCCTGAGGGAAAAAATCTCTCCACATGGGAACTGCAATGGGATAAGACTTTTTTTTTTTTCCATCAAAGTTGAGCCCTGCCAGGGAGTTTCACTGACCAAAAAAAAAAAAAAGGGGGGGGGGGGAGGGGGGGGGGGAAGTACCCAGGAGACCGC
>NW_006207386.1:1132461-1150489 GCF_000334495.1 Tupaia belangeri chinensis | reverse complement strand
GCGCGCTGGAGGGTTAGAAAAAAAAAAAAAAAAAAAAAAAGGGGGGGGGGTGAGGTGGGGTAGGAAGTACCAAGGAGACCTCTGTGTTTATGCTTTGAAATTTAAATCAATTTAAATATAAATTGCTCTCCCTTTTTGTCATTATGAGAAAGAAAGAAAATGTGGGTTTCAGATCTCTGGTGTGCAAATGGTCATTAACTTTCATTTGACCTTGGGTGTAGAACTAATATTGAATTTATGCACCGGGTACACTCATTATATTCATCTAGTTTCCTCCCAGAAAACATGTTCCCAGGAGCTGCAATGCCAGAAACTGCTTCTTAGCTCGCAGTTAGTTCTCTCATTAATGCCTCTCTTGTGCTTTGCACTCACCTTTCTTCTCTAAACCTCAGGACCCTGCTTCCCCAGGTTTAGCAACCTGTATGCAACATAAGCAACTATGAGAAGTAATCTGAAGGCCATAAAGCCATTGTCTTGGGTCACATGAGAACAGACTAGAACGTGCTCCAAGTGCTATCACCCTATGGATGGGGGCCACCACTGTTCAGTTCTCTTTTCTAGTACCTAAGTCTCTACAACAGGACAAGCTCCCAGTAAGGAGATTTTATGACCTTTGTCTACTGAGGATTACACGTACGACATACCCTCAGTGAAGTACCCTGCAATGTATTTTTGAAAATCATGGCCTCAAAACCTTGCATTCTGGAGTAGGCTCTTCTCTGGTTATAACTGTTGACCTCCTTGGCAAATCAGTTTAATTTCCTATCTTAATGGACATGACCACACTGAAAGATGAGAAAGAAAATCAACTGCCTTGTTTTCTAATTTGCTAAACAATTCCAAATAATTCTCAATGCTAAAGAAGTCTGACTTCCTTTTCTCGATATTCAGATCTCTTGCTATTCAAGGAGAAATCAGTGCAAAGGGCCATTTTATTTTATAGTATGTCATTGAATGCTTATTTATCATCTCAACTTAATAGCTCTAATTACAAAAGACATTGTCAGGGGATTTTTTTTTAAAGGCAATTTTCTTTGTATCCCAGTGGGAGAGTTAGGAAAAATTTACAAAGCATCTGCTGCATGCATTTTCAATTATTCTTGGGTTTTACCGGTGCTATTATTTTCTTGATTGTAAGAATTTCACAGTTTCAAATACTCTTTACCTTTACACTGCATTGAGATTCAATGTTTCAAGATTCTTATTATGGTGTTATTCCATTAAAAAAAGGAAGCTACAAGCTGTCAACCACTGAATTGATCACAGCTCAATAAGAACATGCACTGGGGGAGATGGATGTGAATGGACAAAATCTGTCAGCAAGCAGGACAGATGCACTGTCTCTGGAATGTTAGAACAAGGAGTTATTATAGCAAGGAGGAAGGAGAGAGATTTTACAAACTCCAGCAATCAGTATGGTGTTAGACAAAGCTCTCTCTTCTAGGAAAAACATCCTAGATCATCAATCAATCTGCAAGACAAGAATGTTGTGTTGATTATTTTAGAGGGAAAACACACAGGCCTTCTTTCCTCTTGGTTGACAAACACTACAAGACGCATTCAGAGGGGTTACAAGACAATCATACAGGCCTGTGCTGACCGCAAATGAGAGCAAGGAATGCTGGCAGGCATGCATCCAGGAGGTAGCAAAGGAAAAGAAAAGGACAAAAACAAACCATGTGGAAAAATCAATTTTGAGAGAAAACAGGTGCATCCTTTGAAGATAGGCTTTAAAAGTCTTGGGAAAATTTAGGTGGTTGAAAACTATCACAAGAACTGCACATAATCTCTTGATTACTTAAAATATAGCCAACAGACTTTTGTTATAAAGAAGTGTTTTTTTTTTTGGAGAGATTTTTGCTATAGGGTACGTGCACTGGCCAGAAAGACAGAGGAAGACAGAGAGACAGAAAGTGAGAAATGAGCCCCGAGGGGGGATGGCCATACCACAATCCCTTCTCCTCCATTCTCCTCCTGGGATTTTGGCCAGGTACACACATGTGCCTGGAGTGAGCTTTAACCTGCTGGGTCTGGGACTCGAATCGCAGTTGACTACGTGGGAGTCCAGGGACATAACCATGATGCTATCTGCTGGTCCCATAAAGTAGTATTTCTTTTTTCTTTTTTTCTTTGCTCAGTTATTAGAACACTCTGAGGTTATATGCAAAAAAAATCATTCAAAAGAAGATCACTAAGCTGTTTAAGGCATTTCCTTTTCAAGTTTTTTTCTTCAAGAAAAATCGCCATACGGTATCAGAAAGGTAAATGTTTGAGACAGCAAAAATTGTGCTAGCGTGTGAGCCTGTCTTTGTTGGCTCTCAATTCTATTAAAATCTATTCTAGAATCCCATTTTTGGGTGGGCCCATGGTACTGCAGTTTGGCCCGGTGCACAGGCAGCCAGATCCTATGTGGCCATTGTGGTTTGGGTCCTGGCCCCAGACTTGAAGAACACACCAGGCAAGTGTTCATGTGTGCCCTAAATCCTGATGGGATGGAGAAATGGAGGGAAAAGGAATGTATGTGGGGGAATGCTCTCTCTCTCCCCATCCCACTCTAGTGAGTACATGTGCCCTTTGACATTAAGAAAAAAGAAAAGAATAAGCAAACCTGTTTGGTCATGCATTCTCCTAAATATGATTACATGGTTACAAAAGAATCATGGGAAAATCATATATGGTGCTATATTCGAAGATGAATCTGTCAACTAAAAATAAGTAAAAATTTAGAAGGGCCATAGAAGTAGAAGAAATACCATAGGTTTAAACATTTTTTTTCTTTTAAATGTGCAAAAGAAACAGCCTTATTCTCTAATGTTAAAAATAATCACTCTGGGACCGGCAGATGGCATAATGGTTATGTCGCTGGATTCCCGCATAGTTGACTGCAGTCACCTAGACCCGTGACTTAAAACTCATGTCAGGTACATATGCACACGTGCTCAAAATCCCGAGAGGAGAATGAAAGAGAAGAGATTGAGGTGTGGCCATCTTCCCTGGAGGTGATTTCTCACTTTCTGTCTCTGTCACTCTGGCAAGTGCATGTGCTCTAAAGTAAAAATCTCTGTCTAAAAAGTGAAAATCAGTCTGGGGGCCAGCATATTGCATGACAGTTAAGGCATTGGACTCCCACGTGACTAACTGTGGTTTGAGTCCTGTACCCAGAGGCTTGAAAATCACACTGGGCACGTGTGTGTGCATACCCCAAATCCAAGGAGGCAAAGGGAGGAGAAGGGATTGTGATGTGGCCATCCCCCCTGGGTGGTAATTCTTCACTTTTTCACTTTCTCTCTCTCTCTCTCTTTCTCTCTCTCTCTCTCTCTCTCTCTCTGCCTCCAGTGAGCACATGTGCTCTATGGCAAAAACCCAATATAAATAAATAAATAAATAAATAAATAAATAAATAAATAAATAATCTGTTTCATTTCTCATAAAAAAGCACCAAGACTATCTTTTCCTTGGAGTGTTTCTGCAGGGAATTACAATGTCTCATTTCAATTGTCAGACCTTCTCCCTTACAACTGTCTCACACTATAGTGTCCTGTCAACTCATGATTTCCCCCAATATCATATTCACATACTTTAAAAAGGAGCTTAAAACCACTCAAGTTTCCTAAAATATGTTACTGGTGGCCAGTGATTGTTACTAGGAGTAGATTTTGAAGGCTGGAATGTTCCTAGACTGTCTGAGTGATAAAATCTCTTAAATGGCCTGGCTGTAGTGGCTAATACTAGTTCCTGCTACAGTAGGATAGAGCCAGGATCCATTTCCAGCCCACCCTAAGAACCTGGTGGGGTGGTGCATGCCTGCAGTTCCCTCAACTAGGGAGGCCGAGGCAGGAGGATCATGAGCTCATGGTCATCACAGGAGACACGGTGAGACATGGTTGGAAAGAGCCAGATGTGGTAGTGCACACTAACGGTCCCAGCTGCCTAGGAGTCTGAGATTGAAGGTTCCTGGCATGTTGAGACTCTGTCTTAAAAACAAAAACACTGGAACCAGCAGTTAGCATAATGGATATGTCGCTGGACTCCCACGTGGTCGACCGTGGTTCGAATCCCGGACCCAGTGGCTTTAACTCACGCCGGGCGCGTGTCCGTGTGTGCCCAAGATCCCGAGAGGAGAAAGGAGGAGAAGGGATTGCGGTGTGGCCATCCCCCCTGGGGGGTGATTTCCTGCTTTCTGTCTCTCTGTCTCTGTCTGTCTGGCGAGTACACGCGCCCTATAGCAAAAACCTCTCCAAAAAAAGAAAAAACAAAAACAAAAACACTTTTTTTAAAGGTATTTGTCATAGGACTCATGTGCTCTCTGGAGAGAGGCAGAAAGAGAGGAAGAGAAAAATCACCCCCTGAGGGGATGGGGACACCACAACCCATTTTCTGTCATGCTCCTCTCAAGATTTTGGGTATGCACATATACACACCCTGCATGATTCTCAAGCTGATGGATCCAGACTTAAACCACGGTTGGCCATATGAGAGTCCAACACCTTAACCACCACACCACTGCTGTGCACGTATGAACGCACACCTCTTTACAGGGCTCACATCATCTAAGACTCTACCATGATTATCATATCCAGGGGATGCCTACTTAAATGTTTTACATGGAGTTCAATGTCAAGGTAAATAATAGTGACTAGGTTGTTGATATCATACACCCATTAGAAATGCATATTGAAGATTAATTATGGGATTCGAAGATGATATAGCATATATTTGTTGAACATAGGATTCCAAGATGATGAAACAAACAGGATGATCTATAAGACTAGAGGAAACAATTTGACTCTAATCCAAAACAATGGTTTCTCTCTTGTCCTTTCTAGCCTATTAAAAATAAAATAAAAAAAACCCTAAAACTAAACATGATAATCTAAATCATTTTATATACTTCATATTATATACAATTTAATATCTCAAAGAAATAATAAAATATCTTGATATACAAACAACACTTTAACCTGGATCCATGGATAGTTTATCTTAGAAAGAGATAAAGAGTGCAGTTAATCCAGGGAACCAGCAGTTAGCGTAATGGCTATGTCGCTGGACTCCCACGTAGTCGACCGCGGTTCGCGTCTCAGACCCGGTGGCTTAAATCTCACGCCGGGCGCGTGTGCGTGCGTGCCCAAGATCCCGAGAGGAGAATGGAGGAGAAGGGATTGCGGCGTGACCATCCCCCCTGGCGGGTGATTTCTCGCTTTCTGTCTCTATGTCTCTCTCTGTCTGTCTGGCGAGCGCACGCGCCCTATAGCGAAAACCTCTCCAAAAAAAAAAAAAGAGTGCAGTTAATCCACACCTTAAAACATTTATGCGTTTTCACTCTATTATTTTCCATTTTGAAGAATAAAAGTGGAAAATGGGAATGCCACTTTACAAATTCCTTAATCTCACAATGCTGAAAATGACTAGCCCAGAGGGGGTGTGTCGGTGAAAGTTCTGGTGAGGAGATGGTGGGAAGCCTGGGTTCCATTCTGATTGCAGCCTTCCTAACCTGTGTGAGCACAAATACAGGCCTTCCTTTCTAAATCGTAGGTAGGGACAACACTGATGAGGCCTCCTGTGGTGGCAGTGCTGCTCGCGGGTGCCCAGCAGCCATCCTCCCTTCTGCTAGCTTTCTTGCAGAACCAAGACTGTCCTGGCTTTGGCCCATGTGTTAAGTGGAGCTGACTTGACTTCTCCACTTGTATCATCCCTTTCTGCCGCTGCTCCAGAGCTGGGTGTTTTATTCTTCCAACAATATCCTCACCCGGGCTCGTCCTGGGGCTATCAAAATAAAGGTTCTCTCTTTCTCCTGAGATTGTTCAACTCCACAGATTCCCTGTGTCAATAAATTCCCTTTTTGGTTTTCAGTTGTTTTTCTATCATGTCTATGTAAAATAATCCTGAATAAAGCAATCCCAAGGTTGTGACTACAGTGAAGAGAAAGACTGAAATACTGTTACAATTAAATATTAGTGCTGAAAGGAATCGCAAACTTCCCTATACCAGTCCCAGCATGATACAAACTGAAGTTACGCAACTAAGGTCACAAAGACATTTAATGGCAAAAACAGAGGCTAGAATACTACTTTCTTTTCCATACTTACATTTTAAAATGCGTAACTAGCTATAGGCTAAGCAGTCAGAGTGAAATTTAAAAACAAGGAGATTTACCAGTGTGAAATTTCTGGCTTTCCAGAAATAGAAGCCCATCATGGCACAAACTTCATATGATCTCAAGATAATGAGAGCTAAAAGGGCTTTGACTATGGATTCCCTGAAAAAGGGAAGAAATAGGTCTCCCAAGACACTAATTAGCTAGCATTAGAAGTAAAATAAGCAATCCAACAAAGAGAAAGAAGTACAAGGATATCTGTGCTAATTTTTGTAAAGCTTATGAAGTCTTAAAATGCTATTCACATCCACTAAGGTGAGCTCTTAGAGGAGAAAACTATTTAAAGGCACATCCTAATGGCCTCTTACAAAAAATCACAATGAAATGATTTTTTTTTTTTTTTTTTTTTTTTTTTTTTTTTTTTTTTTTTTTTTTTTTTTTTTTTTTTTTTTTTTTTTTTTTTTTTTTTACTAAGCTAGAGCCTTGAATCATTTATAGAACCTACATTGATTGGCAGTTACTTTTATTTTTGTTTGAATGGTAAGCTGAAATCAAAACTTTTTCTTTTTACTAATGCATGTTTTAATAACCCTTTGCAGTTAGACATAAATCTGGCATGACCACCTGAGCCCTAATTAACAGTTTTACTGCAAGATGGAAGATATTAGGGTAATCAATTCCTTCTGTCGAGCTCCAGATGTACCAACTATCATTTTAATACTTTTTTACGAGATGTATAACAGCTTCTTTTTCTTTTACCTTAAAAAAAATGGAAATAGTGCTGAAAAACAAGAAGCATACATAAAAAGCACCATTCTCCAGCTGAAACTGAATTTAATTAGATCTGTGCTTAATGATTCTGTATTTTATCACTTCCTACCTTCACAATAGTAAGTTCTCCCTTTCAAGCAGCCATTGAATCATTATATATTTTATTTATAAAACATATGTTGGGATTTAAAAACAGCAGGGGCCATATTTGTCCTTGTTCATTTCTGTGTGCCTTACACTGGACTTAGCATAAAGTAAGTGCCCAGGTGATTTTGATAAAGAAATAAATGAATAAAATAAATGCCTATGACATACACGTTCTTCTATTTTGCCATTGTAACTTTTCATCTACTGTCAATGCCAACTGCAGCAGTGGCAGTGTAGGTTAAAACATTAGATATTGTTAGAATTTTTATATTTGGGTTCTCTGGGTATATATCTTTCAGCATATATATACTATATATCTTGTTGGTTATTTTTATCCTTAGTTTGCTTCTCAAATTTACTGTGCACCCAAATTTGTTGGGTGCCAGAAAGAAATGATCTTTGTTGTCTAAAATAATTTCGTTCATTTATATTACTTTTTAAAATTAATTTTATTTTTTATTATTATAGTAAAAATTATGTAACTTTCAACAGAGACCTTACATTCTTTTGTCTATTAAATGTTTCTTTTACTTTTCTAATCTGAAAACATTATATTTAATTGAACTCAGGTACAAAATAATAATACCAGCTATCACTGGTCTTACTCAACCTTAGATGTCAGGACCTTAACTAATGAAATAATGGAGTTAATATGGATTGGTAAAATAGAGTTAAAATAGTTATCTTTGACACATGATATTTGTCCATATAGAAAATTCAAAGTAATTTAAAAACAATCCACTGGAACTCATTTGAGTTCAACATGTATGCAAGATACAAAAATACCAGCTATCACTGGTCTTACTCAACCTTAGATGTCAGGACCTTAACTAATGAAATAATGGAGTTAATATGGATTGGTAAAATAGAGTTAAAATAGTTATCTTTGACACATGATATTTGTCCATATAGAAAATTCAAAGTAATTTAAAAACAATCCACTGGAACTCATTTGAGTGCAACACGTATGCAAGATACAAAATTTAAAAATTCTCAAACAGAAAAAAAAAAAGAGTAAAATAATATAGAAGAGATAATAGATGTTGATATTGATAAACCGAACCTGAAGTTTATATTACGTGAGAACAGGCCTAGAATAGCCAACAGAATATTGAAAGAACAGAGTTGGAGGGCTGACATTTCCTGACTTCAAGACTTACTGTAAAGCTAACATAACCAACACAGTATGGTACTAGTGAAAGAACAGTCAAATAGATCAATGGAACAGAATAGAGAGCCCAAAAGAAACCCACACAATATTGGGTTGTCTGAAAAGAAATGATTCATGCTTGCATAGAAAAAGAGAAAAATACACCATGACTTTTCTAACGACCCAATATAATCAACTAATCTTTGACAAAGGAGCAAAGGCAATATAATGAAGAAAAGACAGTCTTTTAACAAAAAATACTGAAATTGGACATTTAGTTGCAATAAAAATGAAGTTAAAGACCTTATACCCATCAGAAGAATGAACTCAAAATGGATCATAAACTTAAAGCACAAAACTATAAAATTCTCAGAGAACAATATAGGAGAAAAATCTAGATAATCGTGGGTTAGGTGGTGACTTTTTAGATGCGATACCAAAGGCATGATCCATGAAAGAAATGGTGGTTAAACTAGAGTTGAATAAAATATAAAATTTCTTCAAAGATACTATCAAAAGAATGAAAAGATAACCCATAGGCCAGGATAAAATATCTACAAAAGATGCATCTGGTAAAAGACTATTACCCAAAATACACGAAGAATTCTTAAAATTCAGTAAAAAAAAAAAAAAAAAAAAATTAAAAATGAGCAAAAGATCTCTAAGGACAGTAGGTAGGATGGTGGCTAAAGCACCAGATTCTCACATGGTTGACTCTGGTTCAAGTCCTGAACCAGGCAGTTTGCTCTCTTTCTCTCTCTCCTTTTAAAAAAGAAAAAAAAGTGAGCAAAAGTTGTCATCAGACATCTCACTGAAGAACGTAGACAGGTGGTAAGTAAGCAAGTAAACAGCTAGTCGACATCATCATATTAGAGAATTCTGAATTTAAAATAAGCTATCATGGGAACCAGCAGTTAGCGTAATGGCTATGTCGCTGGACTCCCACGTAGTCGACCGCGGTTCGTGTCCCGGACTCGGTGGCTTAAAACTCATGCCGGGCATGTGTGCGTGCGTGCCCAAGATCCCGAGAGGAGAATGGAGGAGAAGGGACTGCGGCGTGACCATCCCCCCTGGGGGGTGATTTCTTGCTTTCTGTCTCTATGTCTCTCTCTGTCTGTCTGTCTGGCGAGCGCACGCGCCCTACAGTGAAAATCTCTCCAAAAAAAAAAAAAAGTAAAATAAGCTATCACTACATATCTGTTGGCCAAAATCCAGAGCACTGACAACAGCACATGCTACTAAGGATGTGAAGCAACAGGAACTCTTGTTCTCCACTGATGGGAATGGAAAATGGAATAGCCACTTTGGAAGACAGTTTGGCAGGTTCTAACAAAATTTAACATATTCTTTCTATACAATCTAGTAATCTAACTCCTTATATTTACCAAAACGAGTGGAAAACTTATATCAATATGAAACCCTGCACACAGATGTTATAGCAGACTTGTTCATAACTGCCAAAACTTGAAAGAACTAAGACATCCTTCAGTAGGTGAATGGATAAACTGTGATACATTCAGACAAAAGAGTGTTACTTTTTTTAAAAGATAGTTATCAAGTCAAAGAAATGAAAGAACTTTAAATGCTAAGTGAAAGAAGCCAGTCTGAAAAAGATACATATATATGATTTCAACCATAAGAAATTATGGAAAAGGCAAAACTATGGAGACAGTAAAGAGATCAGGGGTTGGCGAGAAGGGATGAATTTGACACACCATTTTTAGGCAATGAAACTATTCTGCATGATACTACTGGGTCATCGGAAAAGCCACCATGCATTTGTACATAGAAAAATACATTGTGACTTTTCCAACAACCCAAAATAACAGTAGATACATGCCATTACATAGTTGTCCAAACTCAGAAAATGTACACCACCAAGAATGAACGAAATGTAAACTATGGACTCCAGGTGATCATAATGTGTCAATGTTGGTCTGTGATGACAACAAATGTACCACTGTGGTCTCAGATGTTGATAATCAGGGAGGACTGTGCTATGAGGGACAGAGAGTACTTGGGAACTCTCTGCTCTTGGTACTCACTTTTGCTGAGAACATGAAACTGCCCTAAAAAAATAAAGTCTTTTCAATAAAAGAAGTTTCATGCAAGACAAAGATCAAGGAACCATCACTGAACAAAGAAATGAGGACAACTTAAAATAAATAGGAAAAAATAGTTAATTTATAAAAGTAACAAAAACTCCAAGCTATACCTAAAAATAATACCAAATAAAAACTATACAGACCTTTATGTGACATTTTTTACAGTGTTGAAGAACTGAACAAATGGAAAGATACTCTAGGTTCTTGGATGGAAGTACATAATTATTTAAACTGTCAATTTATCTAACAATCTGTCAGTTGGATACATTTTTTCAAAACCCTGTAGAGATTTTCACAGAACTTGATAAATTAAAACTATGAAGAGGACAAGAAAAGAAATTTGTCTCACTTCTGACCCCCTCAACCCCTGAAAGTCTTATTCTAAAGCTTTGGTAATTAAAACAGGTTAGTGTAGGCACAAAGATCAGTAAGTAGATCAATGGAATACACAGACTAAACTTAAATCCAAGCACATACAAATATAAACTTCACATATGATGGGGTTAGTATTAAAGATCAGTCAGCAAGGAATCCAAATAAAGACAGCTGAGGTAACTGGTTTAAAGAAAACATAAAATTTGATTTCCACCTCATACCATATTTATAAATAAATTCCAGAGGACTTAAAATCCTAAAAGTGAAAAGCAAAATGTTAACATTATCCGTAAGGAGCTATTAGCCCAGCTATCCCATATTAGTAATTGATTATAAAGAAATCATTGGAAAGGGACCAGAAGTTAGTGTAATGGCTATGTCGCTGGACTCCCACGTAGTCGACCGTGGTTCAAGTCCCAGACCCAGTGGCTTAAACTCACACCAGGCGTGTGTGCGTGCGTGCCCAGGATCCCGAGAGGAGAATGGAGGAGAAGGGATTGTGGTGTGGCCATCCCCCCTGGGGGGTGATTTCTCGCTTTCTATCTCTCTGTCTCTCTCTGTCTGTCTGGCGAGTGCACGCGCCCTATAGCAAAAACCTCTACAAAAAAGGAAAATAAAAAGAAATCATTGGAAAAAGGCAAAAAAAAATATATGTACAAGAATATATGATCAGGTCTTTCTATTACTGTATTATTTATAACAGAAAAAATTAAAAATCTAAATGCAAAAAAACAAGAATTAGTTAAATAAGCTGTATTGTATATGCAGCAAATAAAAATGATGTGTAGATCTATATTACTGATATAAAATATAATCTTATAAAAAGTAGATTAGATGTAGGTATGGCAATTAAGACTGTAGTATTGGTGGATACCAGTTTGGCAGTTTGGATACCAATGGAATCTGTTCAGTGAATTAGAACATACAATCCAGAAATATACCCACATGATTTTTTGACAGAGGTGCAAAAGCAATTCAATGGAGGAAAGATGATCTTCTCAATAAATGGAGCTCATAAAAAATTCAATAAATTGAATTTAATCAAAATTGAAAAACATTTGCACTGTGAAAGAATGTTGAGAGGATGAAAAACAAGTTATAGATAGGAAGAAAGTATTTGTTAAACACATAATAAAGGACTAAAATATAGAAGACAGAAAGAACTCTAAAACTCAACAGTTAAACAAAACAAAATATGGAAGCCAGCAGTTACATCACTGGACTCCCACATGGCTGACCATGGTTCAAGTCCTGGACTTTGTGTCTTGAAAAGCACGCCAGGTATGTATGCATGTGTGCCCAAGATCCTGAGAGGAGAATGAAAGAGAAGGGAATACACCATGGCCATCCTTCAGAGGGTGATTTCTCACTTTCCCTCTCGCTGTCTCTCCAGCGAGTGCATGTGCCCTAAGGAAAAAAATCTCTTAAAAAACAAACAAACAAACAAACAAACAACAACAACAAAAAACTCAAAAAATCCTCTAATTAGAAAATGGGCCAAAGTCATGAAAAAAACATTTCACCAAAGATGACTTTCAGGTAGTAAATAAGTTCATGAAAAGATGTTGAACATCATTAGCCCCCAGAGAATTGCAAATGAAACCTGCAATGAGATATCATCACACATTTATCAGAATGGTTAAAAATATAAAAGTGATAATTCCAAATTCTGGCAAGGATGGAGAGAACTTGGAATAGTTATACATGGCTAGAGAGAATGTAAAATGGTACATTCACTCTGGAAAACAGTTTGGGAGTTTCTCAAATTAAACAAACAAACATGCAACTACCACACAATCCAGCAATTGTGCTCCTGGGTATTTACTGCAGAGTAATCAAGACTGAGGTTCACACAAAAGCCTGTAAATGAATGTTTGTAGCAGCCTCATTTATAATAGCCCCCAAACTGGAAACAACACTGATTTCCTTCAATGCTTGAAGCACTGTGGTACATTCATACTGTGGAATATTATTCAGCAACAAAAAGGAAGGAACTTCTGATATACATGACCTGCGTGAACCTCCAGAAAATCATGCCAAGTGAGAAGAGCCAATTCTAAAATGTTATGTACTGCATGATTCCATTTATATAATATTTTTGAAATGACAAAACTATAGACATAGAGAACAGAGTAATAACTGCCAGAAGTTAAGACTGGGAAAAGGGTAGGTGGAAAGATGATGTAGCTATAAAAGAGCAACAAGAGATATCCCTGGTGGAGCTGAAAATGCTCCAAATCAATGTCAGCATCATGGTCATAGCACTGTCCTTGAGCTTTGCAAGATGTTACCAGCGGGGCAGCTTGGTAAAGGGCATTTGGGCTCTGTCTGCACTATTTATTACAACTGTGTGTGTGAATACACAATTATTCCCAAATGAAAGAATGCATATAAGATGATCCCACACTTATAAAATCTAGGCATCAATAGACAATATTAATACTGCATAGTAATAGGAAAGTATCTGGAAATCTATATAAGAATATTAGTGACTGTCTATACAGTTGAGATATGTGATTTTTAAAAATTTCTTCTTTATATATTTATGTATTATAAAAGTTGTTTTCAACAAGCATGCTCTACTATAATATTTTTTAAAAAGAAGTTATTTCCACTATAAGAAAGAAGCAATAAATGCTATTGTACGTAATGTTTTTCACTGAATATTTTACCATATCGATTCTTTAAAACATCATTTTAAAAGCTACTTAACAGTCCATCACATTGATCTATCAATTTTATCATGTCCCTAGGAAGAAGACTGAAAGGATTATTTCCACTTTCTCATAGTTAAAGCAGTGCAAGAGATCTCCTTCTATCTTAACCTTTACATGCATCTCTGATTATGTCCTAAAGTTAGAACTTTAGCCATTGAGTTACTGGTTCACAAAGTTTGGGAAACTGGAACACGCTGAACAACTGCTTTCCTGAAAAGCTATAAATGTATGTCTCCATCATTAGTGTATGTGTGTGAGATCACTTCCCTTACCCCTGAGAAGTTGCCACAATTGTGTTCACATTACAAAATCCATAGATTAAGGAGGGAAGGAAAACACACATGCTAACCTTGTATGGTGACAACGAGGCGTAACAAACCTGCCTTCTTACCAGTCTTTTGCTTTGCCTAACATGCACGAGTCTTGCTTTGTTTCCCTTCGTCTCAGGCTAGTTCCAATTTCGTAGCCAGACACCTAAAACCCACTTGTGTCTGCCTTGTGCACTTGCCTCCAGTCACTCTCACACACCAGACCCAGTGGCCCTGCCCAAATGCTCTAGCCTGGACACCCCCAGGGTTGACTCTCTATTGACTCACCTCTTTATGCAAATATCTACAGGAGTGGTTTTCCTATCCTACTCTATGTAAATCCACCACCCCTTTCTCCAGCTTCATTTTTTATATTTATTGCTCTTTCTCCAATGATACACTGTTTAAGTTTTTAACTATTTCCCTTATTCTGAAACTTTGAAAACCCAAACCCTATCCTCCAAGGTATTGGCATCCCAAATCCCCATATACTGTTTTGTCTCCCTATCATTCTAAGAACAAATGTCAACTCCAGCACAACTCATTTCTAAATCCTCCTCCGTACAATCCCTTATATCGATGGTCTTTCTGCATCCTGGCCTCCACCCCTGCAAATATCTGCAACTGAGGACCCCCGCACTGACGAGCCCTATTGACTCTGCCCACTCTTCAACAACCAAGATAAATGTCCCCCCCCACCCCCCGTCCTTCTCTTCACCACCTTGACAACATCCAGTCTCTATCCAGTCTACATTAGCCAAATCAACAGAGAGTAACATGAATATAATAAGCTAATTCACACTAGAGTGTGTTTAACTCAGAAAGTTCCTGAGGGACCAGCCCGTGGCATGGTGGGGCAGCGGCTGGATCCCACATGGCTGATTATTCTGCAGTTTGAGACCTGGACCCAGTGGCTTCAAAAACAAGCTGAGTGCATGCCCCAAATCCTGCAAGGATGGAAAAATGTACAAGAAAGGACTGCAGCAAGACCATCCCCCATGATATGTGCTTTCTCTACAACCCCCAGCTGTCTCTGGTGAGCGCATGCACTCTCTGACAAATTAAAATAAATAAATAAATAAAGGAACTAGAGCCAAACAAAACAAAATGCTAACTGACAGAAAAGCAAATTCTGAGAGTTTCTAGTTAGAAACCTCTAAAAAGGAAGATGTAAAATGTATGGTGTATCTTCTTAAAACACTTCCATTCCATTTCTTTTAAGTTTTGTCTTCATTTTGATTTTGTCAGTCTTTCCACCTGGAAAGTCTTATTCTAGTTTAACATTATCCAAAAGTACTTCCCTTCTGATTTTCATTCCATTCAGCACTGACCTCTTCCCTCTGAACAGGGAAGAACAGCAAAGGAGGCCTCCTTCTGACATCTCTCCTCTCTAAGCAAGCATTTTTCTGCTTCAGTGAATCTCCAATTCATATTGAACTTAAGCAAAGTATGCTTCTTTTCTCCTTCAAAATGTAGTTGAAAGCCCCCTTTTCCTTTCCATGTATTACAACCAAAGATTATACCCCATAGGCATTACGCATCAGATGCAAACAATCAGTCCTATGAAAAATGCTTGCTTTAAAATGTCATTTAACAATTAAGTTATTTTCAGAAGAAACTACTTTGAGGAAAAATAAAAAATAAGTAGCCTTTAAAAAAGCCACTGTATTGTATCCAGTGTCCTTTATCATTAGGGTAGGTACTAGAAGGGTGGTTTATTTGCTTTGATCATACTTAGAGCTACTGCATGGTTGCAGTGGACTACAGATATATTTTTAATTTTAAATTTCATTTTTCTTTGAAATCTGAAATAAATTATGGCTAACAACTGAAATTTTATTTTAAAGAATAAATACAACATCCTGTGCTATTTCAATGATAGAATGAATGACTTTAAAAATAAACAGTGATATTTCTGTGCATTCTACATCAAAGCTCCCTGAGATATACCCAACCGCATGCTACCAGAGGGTATGCGAGATGTCCCCAAAGAATTAAAATCTAACATAAAAGAATACTCACCAGACTTCCTTGCTTTCAAAGCAATAACAGCTGCTAGCTCTCTCTGCACCTAATAAAATAATAGGGAAAAAATATAAATCATATTAGAAGAAAAAAACTATCAAAATCAGTACTTTGTTTTCAGATATGCAAACTAAACTAAGAGCTATTGCAATTATAGCTAGGTTTGTTGCCATGATTTTTAAAAAATTTTTGTTTGTTTTTAGTACACAGGAAAAAAGCTCTGCGTAGGAATTTTAGGTCAAAAAGTGGAGGAACGTATTGACATAACTTTTTTTTTTTTCCTTTAACTCTGCAGAGGGTTTGCGCCCTTGCTAGATAGAAACAGAAGTGAACAAGCACCCGCACAGGAATGGTCATGCTATAACCCCTTCTCTTCCATGTCTCCATTCTATTGGAATTTTGGGCAGACATGCATATGTACCCAGTGTGTTTTCCAAGCCACCAGATCTGAGACTCCAACTATGCAATCAGGATTCACCTTCCTAAACTGCCAAGCCATGGGCTGGCCCACTGACTTATTTTGTAAAAAGTTATACAGCTGCTAGAAAATATACAAAAATATGGTATGTATGCCATTGTGTTAGAAAGTACCTCAAAAATATAACTATGTAACATTCAGAAATGCTGCAAGTATGAATTAAATTATCAAAATATACATGAGACCATGACAAGGCTATTAAATATTATTTTTCACTCAGAGATGCTAATTTATACAGAAATACTAGAAAAACTGAGATAGTTGATCTTGGTTTAATTGGATCTCTGCTCAAATACAATGAATGTTCATTGTAAGCATGACAGATTTACAGCAACCCTTCTGAATAAAATGCCACATAAAAGCAAGTGTTTATGTGGTGATATTTCTACCAGTTTTGTTGTTCTTGCTCAATGTAGAAGATGAAATGTCTATATATTACAGCTGTATGCATGCTTTGAAAAAGGATACAATACCCTACTAAGATGTACAATGATTATATGAAAACCGGAAATCACACATGCAAACAAAAGCAAGTGTCATCAACTCACAGGGAAGATGAAATGGGAATAGACAAGATAACCTTTAAAAACCCATGTCTTAAACTCCATTTATTTGTCCAAATTTTTTTAGCACTTATGTGTCCTCTTCCCCTCCCCACTTTGAATGTTAAATACCTCCTTAAAAACATTCTCAACGAGGAACATAAAACAGATACAAAAAAGAGAAGCACAGTTACATTTGCAGATAGTATGAGGATAATCTTTGGGAAATCTGTTTAACAGAAATAAAAATTCCATAATGAGCAAGCACATTCCCCTCTCTTTAGGACACGATCTCTGAAGAGTGTGTGTGTTCATATTTGGAGGTGACAGTGGGGAGTCTGGGAGGGACATGCAGCTGAATATATTACAGTAATGACACTTTAAAGGGGGACATGGGAGTTCAAGGTTACACTGCAGACCTGCTATTCGAATTAACTTAATTTATATTCATTTATTGGAAGGTGAAAGGAGCACTGAGCTAGACCTTGAGCCTCCACCTAGGCCGGCCTTCCCAATAGCTAGGGCATTGTTACTCCTCAAGGAGGCTGCTTGCCCCTGCTGTTTTTACTGCTGTGCTTTCCCTGTCTGACTAGTAAGGATGCCATTCAAGAGTGCATACTCTTGATTTAGCTGATTCTCTGACACCTTAAAACTCTCTCAGGAAAATTATACAGTAATGAGAAGATCATCAGTCCCTCTCACTCCCTGTGTTTGAGCTCTAAAAATGCTCGGGGCTAAAATGTTTTACAATTAAAAAACTTAGGGGGAAAATAGAACCAGAAGAGACAGAAGTGATGAGTATCTAGAAGAAAACTGCTATAAATACTTGTATGTGTATGCAAATAATTAAAAAGGAACAAAATGAAACAACAATTACTGAACATTTTATGTGTTTTCAGTTGTTTGTAAGGTTTGCTTTATAATTATCAAGTCTCACTAGGTTTTTCCTCCCTTACAGTGTCACAGATATTAGGAAGTGGGACAGAGATGCAGGCTACAAAGACTTACTGGGATCTTGTCAATGGATTCCTGATTTTGCAGTCTCTAAGGAAAGACCTCACTGGAACTCCAAGATGATGAAAGCAGAGATGGGAAATGATGCATGAAGTGCATCTTTAATTTGCTCACAAAGGATCAAAATAGAGTCACCTCTATCTTCCTCTTTAAGTTTTTCCTATAGAAATTCCCTTTATAAGATCCTCAACTTTTCTTTCACCAGTTAGATTTAAGGTTCAAAATATAAATAGCTCAGGGGAAAAAATGTATTATTCCCAACACTATATAATACTACATCCTTTCAAAGATTTAGTAGG
>NW_006207386.1:1111362-1132100 GCF_000334495.1 Tupaia belangeri chinensis | reverse complement strand
AAAGAAAGGGAGGACTGGGACGGAGGGGAGAGAAATAGCTGCCTGAGGACAGACAATGAAAATTCCAAAAGAAAGTATTCCCCTGTCATAAGCTACTCCCAGCAGAAACCTTCAGAACATACTGGAAGGACTCAAAGTCTCCTTTGTGGTTTATATTGAAAAACTAAAACTCTGAGTAATGGCATAAACAGAGACTAGAATTATTCTCTGGGTACTGAAAAGGGACTTGTTGGTACTGAAAAATAAATAGCATACTCCAGCACCAGTTAAGCCTTCAAATTACCAAGGTCCTCTCTGACATTCTGATTAGAACCTCCTAAGAGATCATGAGACACAAATCACTCAGCTAAGACATTTCCAGACTTCTGATGTTTGAGAGATATGAGGTAATAAACACGTGTTTTTTTGTAGTTTATCGATTTTAGCAAAATTTGTTATGCTGAAGAGTATTTTATAGAACAATGATTATTTCTCTCCTTTTTCTTTCTACTTATGTTGTTGTTTAATCTTAGTTTCTCTCGTACTGCCTGAAGTGGAATGCTCTGCTTAGATCAGGCTTGAGAAGTGTCTTAGCTTGAGAACCATGAGCCATGTTCTGATACTGGCCATTGTTTTTATATAATGAGGATGTTAAACTATTACCTATGCAATCAGAAGAAATACATTAATGGGGCCAGCAGGCGGCATGGTGGTTAAGGTGGTAGATTTCCACATGGCTGACCATGGTTAGTGTCTTGACCTGGTGGCTTCCTTTCTCACTTTTCCTCTCTCTGCCTCTCTCTGGTAAAATTAATCATAATAATTATAAATTAAATTTTTTTCCGGGACCAACAGTTGACATAATAGTTATGTTGCTGGACTCCCATGTAGTCAACCACTGTTCAAGTCCCAGACCCACTGGCTTAAACTCACACTGGGCGTGTGTATGTGCCCAAGATCCCAAGAGAATAATGGAGGAAAAGGGATTGAGACGTGGCCATCGCCCCTAGGGGGTGACTTCTTGCTTTCTGTCTCTCTGTCTCTCTCTCTCTTTCTGGCAAGCTCACGTGCCCTATAGCAAAAACCTCTAAAAAAATAAATAAATAAAAATAAATTTTTTTTTTTCAAAACAAAAAATGCAGAGTTCTTTTTTTTTTTTTTTCCTAAGGGATTTTTGCAATAGAGTGTGTGCATTTGCCAGAGAGACAGAAACAGAGAAATCACCCCCCACACTCAAGGAGCATGGCCAACTGCAATCCCTTCCCTTCCTTTCTCCTCTCAGGATTTTGGGCATGCACGCATGCCCATGCACCCAGCGTGAGTTTTAAGCCACTGGGTCTGGGACTCAAAGCACTGTTGACTACATGAGAGTCCAATGACATAACCATTATACCATCTGCTGGTAACCAAAATGTATTTTTCTTAATTTTATAGAAAAATAAATGATAACCTAACCTTTTTTATTATATCCCTCTCATACTATGATCTGTAACTCCTTTTCTTAACCTACAAGGCTAAATGTATTTCAGAATGCAAAATTTTATGCATTTCAGAAAAGTATCCATTTTACCTCATAACTTCACTGAAGTCTGGGGCATCAACTTGTATGTGGACACATTGATATTTCTGCAATGAAATGTCTGATTGTTCTTACCAAATGGGCTAAAGGAAGACTAGGAAAAGCCTCTGGTTTTGCTACCAAATATGTTCAGTTTCAGTTAAATTTTGCTGCCAAGTAAATTATGAAAAATTTGTTTTTCAGAGCTTTTCTATTTCAGAACTGTGATTAAGGCATTATAAACTGCTACTAATTTTACACTGAAAGTTTCCTTCACTCATCTTTTTCTCATGTTTTTCTTCTCAAATTGCTACTTAGTTACTACTTATTGTCTACTAGGAAATGTTTTCTTTAAATAGCCGGAATTTTCATTTATTTCAGCAGTTTATGAATCTGACTGGATATTAAAATCATTTGGAGAATTTTTGAGAAGTACTGATGCTTGGGCCCCAACTATATTGGAATCCTGGGGATAATGCCTGGGCATTATGTCCAAGCTTCCTATGTGATTCTAGGATGTATACAGGTTGAAAACCGCTACTCTATCCAATGAGATGACTTAATTTCCATAAGATTCCATCTTTCAATCTTACAATCATTTTAAATGGCAGTCAATCTTTGCTTTTTGTTTTCTTCTCTTCTAATTTAGTTCATCTGTAAATGAACGTGGCTTTCATTATGTTTTTGATGTAGAATTATGCTATAATCTGATCAAATGATAAGATTTACTTACTACATCAGCAGCTTCACAGGTGGGGATTATTATTTAAGTACAAGGAAAATTGTAAGAAAGCTCTACTTTATTTATTTATGTTTTTGGGGTTTTGCCATAAGGAACATATACTTGCAGGAGAGAGACAGAGATAAAGACAGGAAAAATGAGAAATCACCCATCAAGAGGAATGACCATATCACAATCCCTTCTCTTCCATTCTCCTCCTGGGATTTTGGCTATGCATGCACACATGCCCAAGTGTGATCCTTTCCTTTCCTTTCCCTTCCTTTTTCCCTTCCCTTCCTTTCCCTTCCCTTGCCTCCTTTCTTTCTTCTTTTTAGAGATGTTTGCTATAGGGCACATGTGCTCACCAGAGAAAGAGAGAGAGGAAAAGCAAGTGATCACCCCTTGGGGGCATGACTACACCACAATCCCTTCTCCATTCTCCTCCTGGGATTTAGGGCATAAATGCACACATGCCCAGCTGAGTTTCAAGGTGCCAGTTCCAGGACTTGAACTGCGGTTGGCGATGTAAGAGTCCAGAGCATTAATCACCATGACATCCACTGGCCCTCTGTATGATTTTCAAGCTGCCAGGTTCAGGACTCAAACCAAGGCAGACCATGTGGGAATTCAGCACCTTAACCATCACACCTCCTGCTGGTCCTGCAAGAAAGCTTTTCTTTTTATAAAGATTTATTTATTTATTTAATTCCATTTGTTATCATTTGGTATTACTACTACTATTATTTTTTAATTTGACCAGAGCGAGCGACAGAGAGAGAGAGAAAGGGAAAGCGAGAAAGTGAGCTGCCAGGTCCAGGACTTGAATTGCTGTAGCACATGTGGAAATTCAGGACCTTAACCACTACACTACCTGCTGGCCCTGCAAAGAAGCTTTTGAAGAAGCTTCAGCTTTAATTTAAAATATAGTTTACACAATATAAAACAATCATGCAATTTAAAATACATGCAGCTGAGGGTGTATTTGTTCTTATGTCTAAACAGAGGATGATAAAAGATTAGGGTAAATCCCAATTTTTTCTGGGTTACCCAAAAAAACTAGAGTCAGAAACTTGTTGAAAAGGTTTTGGCTTTCCATCTTCAATGGAAAGCAGGGGTGTTTCACAAAATAGCCTTGGAAATTCGGTAAGAATCAGAGGTAGTCTTCTAGCATTCTGTCTTCTTTTGATCTGGCATTGTCCTATGTTTTCAGCCCTCAAACCAGAATGCTTGCAAAGCTGTTCTGCATCAAAGCTAAGATTCAAGAGGCAACAGTAAGTATTTAATATAAACTGATTGCCAAGGAGCAACTTATAAGAAAGGTGAGCTGAGAAGACATGAGCAGGCTTCTTGGATGAAGAAGTCCTTAAAAACAAATCATAGCTAGATAGAAAAATCAAGAAAGACTATTTTGCAAGGACAGAGTGATACTGAGGAAAGTCTTAGCTAAACAAAAGATTGTTCCTATAAACTAATTTTAAGGAGTACTGTCAATTCATAAATTTACTAAAGTTTTTTCTGTAAATTTTCGAAAACTTGGAAACACTTAAATTTTAGTGCCATGATGAAAATGTTTTTTTAAAGCATAGAGCCCATTTTCTTAATTTCCTAAGTTAAATGTAGGAAATACAATCCAGTGTTTTTCTGTGTATGGATTTTTTTTTTTTTTTGTAGAGATTTTTGCTATAGGGCACGTGCACTCACCAGAAAGACAGAGAGAGACAGAGAGACAGAAAGCGAGAAATCACTCCCCAGGGGGGATGGCCATGCCACAATCCCTTCTCCTCCATTCTCCTCTTGGGATCTTGGACACACATGCACACGCACCCTGGTGTGAGTTTAAGCTGCTGGATCCAGGACTCGAACTGCGGTCGACTACGTGGGAGTCCAGCAACATAGCCATTACACTAACTGTTGGTCCCCTGTGTATGGATTTTAATAATTCTAGAAAACAATAAATATGTTTCCTCAATGTACAGGAGAACTTCAGGCAGTTTGTGGAAAATGAAATTAAAATGCAAGTTTATTTTGGCACAAAAGCATTGTGAAATTCATTCATAATTCTTTTAATAATATGTGTTTTCCATAAACTTTTTGAAGACCACTCATACTTTTATGAAAGGCACAAACTGAGCAACATGGCAACCAGATTTTTTTCTTATTGAAGAAGTATCCATGGGCTAGGTCACAATTTTCTTTGTTTCTCAGATACACTTTTCTGAGTTGATTATTTTGTTCTAAAGAGTTAACACGGCCACAAGTCTAGCATAAAAATAACCTTGCTAATGTCAACCAATAGTCAGAAAATTAAGAAAGGTATATATTGGTCTACAGGACCAGCAATTGTCGACTCCCACGTAGGTAGTTGACAGCGGTTCAAGTTTCAGACCTGGTAGCATAAACTCACTCTGGGCATGTGTGCGCGCATGCCCAAGATCCCGAGAGGAGAAAGGAGGAGAAGGGATTGCAGTGTGGCCATCCCCCCTAGGGGGTGATTTCTCACTTTCTGCCTCTTTGTCTCTGTTTTTCTGGCAAGTGCACATGCCCTATTGCAAAAACCTCTAAGAAAAAAAAAAAAAAAAAAAAATAAGAAAGGTATATTTCGGTCTAGACACTACTATTCTCCACCTAATAGTCCATTTAGCAAATAGTTGTTTTCTAAATAATTGCTGTCACATCAAAGAAGTGTTTGCTAAGCACGCTGGGATATAAAATACACTCATGCTTACTCATCTGTTTCAAGGTAATTAGGGATATTTTTAAAGCTCTTGTAAAGACTTTTTTGTTGAATGCATACAAACATGTTTATTAACTTTATTATAACTGAGACAACAGCTGGCCATTCAAAGACTAACATACATGGAAGTAGCCTGAAACTAACAAAATGAACTAGAATAAAGTCCTAAACTAAGGCTTTATAAGCCTGCTATTTGAATCAACTATGAACGAGTATGTCTGGTTTGACAGAGGTTTCCATTACAAAGATCTGATTGTTTTGGTTAGTCATAAGCATAGTGTGAGTGAACAATGGAAATGGGATTACTTAGAATGAGCATCAATATTCTTAAGAATATTACTAGAGGAATGACATTTGTATCCCAAAAAGTTTATAATGGACTCTAGATAAAGATCAGCATCTAGACTGCATTGGTTTTGTTGACTATTTGTTTAAATGACTATTGGCTGTCCTCCTGTGGATACTGTTCACAAGGAGTGAATAGGAGGAGTGGGAAGTATCCACAGGACAGCCAGTAGACATTCACTCAATGGACACAGCAGTCCTCACTT
Source organism: Tupaia belangeri chinensis (assembly GCF_000334495.1). Classification (NCBI taxonomy): domain Eukaryota; kingdom Metazoa; phylum Chordata; class Mammalia; order Scandentia; family Tupaiidae; genus Tupaia; species Tupaia belangeri. The sequence continues at coordinate 1,126,557 of NW_006207386.1, read as the reverse complement.
ACCTTGCCTTCCTTGAATGATCTGACACTATTACCCATTCCCTTCCTTTTCACCACTGGGATTCCATGAAAGCATGTGCTCCAGGTTTTTCTCCTCCCTCTCTGACTGCTACTTGTTTTCTCTCAAGGCTCCACTTCTCCTTGGCCTATTTTTAAAACTTGCTGTTCCTTAGTGATTGATCTGTCCTCAGATTTCTTGACCTTCTTCTCTTTTCATTCCCTTGCATTGCTTCAATTACATTTGCATCTTCAGTCCAGACCTCCTGGGCCCTAGAGCACCATACCCATCCACCTTCTGGACCTGAAAGTCCCAGTAGTAACTCAAACTCAACATTTACAAAGGCCACTTTCCTCCACCCCAAGAATCTGCTCTACATCCCATGCGTCTGATCAGTGAGTGGTACCACCATGACCCCAAGGAAATGAGTTATCCCCGGGGATTCAGCTCAGTCTACTACTTTCTTTTGCTCAGACCACTGTCTTTAAATTATCTCTCTCCATGCCACACATTCTTTACTCTGTAGCCAGACTAACCATCCTAAAATGTAAGTTCTATAATATTACATCTCTTCTGGGAAATTCTTCAAAGACTCCCCTATAACACTGTGATAGAGTCCCATGTCTACCATGGCATATGTTGTAGTCTTCTGGTTTGGCCTTCAGTATCATCTCTATCTTCATTCCTCCTTCCAAACCAATGCTCAATTAAAATAAATAAATAAATAAAAATCCATGTTCCAGTCTTAGTAAAATAGAGTCATGCATCACTTAACAGGGATACATTCTGAAAAGTAAGTCACAAGGCAATTTCATTGTATAAACATCATGGAGTGTATTTACACAAACCTTGATGGGATAAGCTACTAAACACCAAGGCTCCATGATATCCCCTTATAGGACCACTGTCATATTTATGATCGTCACTGATCAAAACACTGATATGCAGCACATGACTGTCCTGGGAGTAGTGCTGGGAACCAGAGTCAGAAAGATAAATAAAGGATGTCCATTTCATGTAGTTTGTAACCTGGTGTTGGAGACTCCCAACTGAAGAGGAGAGTTCACTAGAAATCTGTGAAAAGTACAATAACTAAGTATACAACACTACTAGAGCATATGTGAGGACTTTTAAAATCATACCAGGTTATGTGTACATCTGTGTCTAAAATCCTGAGAGGAGGAGGAGGAGAAGAAATTGTAGTGTGGCCATCCCCTGGTGGGGAGGAGAGAGGGATTCCTTGCTTTCGCTCTCACTGTCTCTCTCTGGTGAGTATGCATGCCCTATGACAAAAACATTAAAAGAAAAAAATAAAGCCCACAGTGCCAAACATGCAGTTTGAATTATAACTCCTGTGGCTTATGCATGTGTAGATTGAGGCATGACCATGCTCAATTGGGGGGAGGGGGTGGTGCTTCTTCCCTCTCCCTCTCTCTCTGGTTAGCACACAGTAAATTTTTTTTTTTTCTAAATCATAATGTGGGACCAGCAGATGATGTAATAGTTACGCTGCTGGACTACCACATAGTTGACCATTGTTCAAGTCCCAGACTCGGTGACTTAAAACTCACTCCAGGCATGTGTGCATGCATGCCTAAGATCCCAAGAGGAGAACGGAGGAGAAAGAATTGAGGCATGGCCATCTCCTCTAGGGAGTGACTTCTCGCTTTCTATCTCTCTCTCCTCTGGGGAGTGACTTCTTGCTTTCTGTCTCTCTCTCTCTCTCTTTCTGGTGAGTGCATGAGCCCTATAGCAAAAAATCTCTCTCAAAAAACAAAGAAACAAACAAAAACAAAAAAAATGAAATTGAACTAAAGTTTATTTCATGCAAAAAATTTTCAAAATCCACCCATGGTTTTTTCATAATGTATTCATGTATTTTTGAAAACACATCACAAACAGAACTTTAGTCAGCAGAGAAGGTGAATAGCACTCATAAGTGGGACCTGACAGACATGTAAGTGACAGCTACCAAGAGTGGGGAGGTAGAGAGGCACGTGAGAGGGAATAGCACGTGGAAAGGCCCAGAGCAAAGAAAGAGCATAGCTCATTCAGAAAACTTCAGGTAGTATAATGTTCATGTTTGTGATCAAAATACAAGGAAAGTTTACAGCTGCTGCTGAGAAGAGAAGACTCAGGAAAAAGTATATGGAATAATAATTTCCTTCAGTATTTGAAAGGTCAAGGGCAAAATTCAGATCAACAGAGAGAAGCTGAAAAAGGCATGTTTTATCTCAACCTAAGTAAGACCTTTAAAATAGCTGGAGCTGTCCCCAAGGAAGGGTCCACAGAGGTAAATACCAGAAGCACCCAGACCAAAGAATTGTTCTGAAGAGTGCTCTATGAATGCCTCCTTTCCAGGCTGCCTCACTATCAAAGAGAATAAGCATGTTCTCTTTTAAAACATGGAGGTGTTCACGTCACCTGGGAGATAGTGACATCTGTCAGCCTGCAGTTGAACAGTAGGGATGTGATGGCCATCAAATACACCCGACAGAGATGGAGGTGGGATAAATGTGAACAAACAGATGAAAAATAACTGCTGGAAACCACTTCTTATTGTGAAAATCTCATGAATTCCATGGCACAAAGAACATGAGAAGCTACAAATGTCTGAAAGAAATCTAAAAAGAGCAAGTTAGTAACACTAACATCTTTTCAAAAAAAGATAAATCCACTCCTTCAGTTTTCAAAGCTGTTCTTACAACCTCTGATCGGTGATTTCTCCAAAGCCCTGGTTGCTTCAACATGAATTTCAACATTTAATTCATTCAACATGAATTTGCTGATAAATTAAAATTCTATATGTATGAAATTTATTTAATAAAACATAAGTTGGACATTATGATTTTTTGCTGTAAGGATGAAATAAAAATTATGTTATGTTAACATATTTATATATACACACACACACACAATATGTATATATTTAGGTTTTTGCCATAGGGCACATGTGCTTGCTGGAGATAGACAGTGAGAAGGAAAGTGAAAAATCGCCCCCTAGGGGCATGGCCACATGCAATCCCCTCTCCTCCATTCTCCTCTTGGGATTTTCGGCATAAGTGCACATGTGCCTGGTGGGATTATTCAAGCCACCAGGTCTAGGACTTGAACCATGGTTGACTATGTGTGAGTCCAGCACCTTTACCACCACACCACCTGCTGACCCCTGTATTACTATATTTTTAATTTTTATGTATTGAGTTACCTTTTTCTATTTTCTGGTAAGCCTGGAGTACTTTTCAATCTATATAATATTGCAAAGGATTTCTTCCATATTATATAGGTATTACTAAAGATTATAATCTGTATAAATCTATACAGAATCATTTACTTATTATAATAACCATTTACCCATTATAATAACAGTTTATCTATTATAATAATCATTTACATATTATGATATATAAATGATTATGTAATGGAGTTACATGATACAATTTATTCAACAAAGTATCTGCAATGGCATACTATAAGTTGCAAATTCATGTGTTAATATACCTTTTATACTATATTACATATCATTCTTCACATGGAAAATGTCTTTTCTCAACCATTATGCTTTTTGGAGGTAAGGTTATAAACTATAGTAATAGTATATCTACACCAGCAGTCAAGGCCCAGACATTTTAGGGAATCTTAGAAGGTAGAGGTCTCCCATCTGTAGGGATGCTACATTAGAAACACTTAATACTGAGATGAACTCAGATCAACTAAGACCCTTTTCGATTAGAAAGTCTAACTGTTAACATGGGCTTGACTTGGTGATACAGTGGTAACATGCAGCTCAAGTGATGCTGAAGCCACATGGGATACTGCAGGTTTGGTTCCCCAGTCACCCTGTAAATACCAGTTATACACATCCTTGATCCTGGCTAGCTGGGAAGGCTGGGGAGATCATGACATAAGACCCTGCTAAGGGTGCTTATCTTTCTCTCTCATGAAAGAAAGAAATAAACTTAAAAAAAAAAAAGTGCTAACACGTAAAACCTTCTCTGGAAGAACAAGATTCAGAAATCTAAAATAGGAATAGGAAATTTTCATTTGTTTTATGCCAACCCTGAGAGAAGTTGTACAGGTGCAGATGGTGGGGTGGAGTCACAGCCCTCTACCTCATAGGACTGCGATGAGATTTGGATGAGTTAGTTAATAGATACTAGCATCTGGAACACCGTCTGACACAAACTTCATGCTATTTGAGAGCTAGCTCATCATCCTTACATTATTATAAATAATATAGTGGAGTTGAACAGCAGAATATAATAGAAGAGAGGACATACCCAATCCTTCACTTCTTTACTCTTTCATGTGTTTAAGCCCCTTCTTCTCCCCCAAATTATAAACTCCTTGACCATTGGTATTACCTCCACAGGTTACATTCCATCTCCAAAGCCCACCCTGGTTGCAAATGGCACAAAAGGGACTGTGGTGTTCCATGGAAAAGTCTGGGGCAGTGCTTAAGGTACTTGTATTTTCAGAGTTTACTTTCAAAATAAGTCTTTAGATTTCCACAGAACTCTGAAGCTTTTATAAATGTATGAAGGACAGACTTTAGTGTTAGAAATTCCCTTTGAAACTTCAGAGGTATCAATCAACTTAACCAGCAGTGGCCTGACAGCTTTTGGATTCAAGAGATAACTGTTGTATTATGAATCAAGGGGCTATGAGTATGCACTGGACAAGAAATGCATGTTAATTGTATATCTCTGCTACAGCAAATTCTCACCCATTTAACTGCTTAATATTATATCTACTTATTTCATCATATTTCTGTGCATTGAAGTCCAGATACAGCATGGCTCAACTGGGCCTTCTGCTTAAAATCTCTCAAGGTCAACATCAAGGAACCCACAGAGCTAAGTTCCTTCCTTGAGTCTCTGGGAGTGGAGAGGGGGTGACTGCACTTCCAAGCCCACTCAGGTTGTTGGTGGAATCTTGCATCTCTAGGACTAAAGCATCTGCTTTTCTATTGGTTATTGTCTGGAAGCTGTCCTTAGCTCCTAGAGGCCTCTTTCTGGTTCATGAACATGGGCTCCTACATTTCAGGAGCCACCAATGACACACTGATTCCTTCCCAGGCTTGGAAAGTCTCTCCCCTTTCCTTTTGTCATTTTTCTTTTTCATTCTCCAAAAAGTTTAGTTATTTCTTCCAAAAGAAAGAGAGTTGGAGAGAAAGAGGGAGAGATACCCTCAACAGGTCTTCATGCTGACTCTGCCTCACTCTCAGACAGTCTGGATCATGGACACATGTGCATAAACCCAGTGTGCTCAGGGACATTCCAGGATGCAAATTCAGAGGCTTTCCCATGTGGGTCCAGTTGCATTACCACCTGGCTCCTGCTGTTTTTCTTCGACTTCCACAAAAGCAAGTTCTCTGCTTTTAGGCTCATGTGATTAGACTGGATCTGTGTAGACAATCCAGATTTTTAAAATAATGTTATATAATATTTATAGTCTTTAGAGGACTCTTTTACCTATCACAGAATGATAAGCAGGCCATCAGAGACCTCCTGAAAAATCTATTCCTTGCATGAGTATACAAGCAAACCAACCCAACGCGGACTGCATGTCCAGCGCCCTTCTGCTGTTGAGTTATTTTTACTTATTTTTATTTATTTTTTTATCTTTTGCTAGAGGGACATGTGTTCACCAGACAGGGACAGAGAGGGAGAGGAGAAAGCACCCCCATGGGGAACCATAATGCTGCAATCCCTTCTCTTCTTCCTTTAGGATTTTGAGCACACTCACACATGGGCCAGATATGTTTCTCTCTCCGGTTAAATTCTTAGTGGTTTTGTTCTTAATAATTTGCTAAAGGGTGTGTGTATTAGCCAGAAAAAGACACACACACACACAGAGAAAGAGAGGCAAACCTGTGTTATACAACTAGAAGAACCTAGATACTATTTCTCTAAAGGCTTTATTGTTTATTTTTAATCTTTCTTTTGCTCATTTTTCTGACTCTCAGAACCCCACATATTCATCCCGATTTTCAATACATAGTTTCTTTAACTAGATTAAGTGTTCATATATTTAAGCCTTTCCTACTAGCAGACATTTTTAAAAAAAGTTTATATTTAGTTCTTGATATTTCTACTACATAAATTTTGCTTGCTAATTCTAAATTCAAATTAGGTTAACATGGTGCTTTAAGTTTTGCATGACTAGCATAGGTTCTATTAAACTTGGAAAAGTTGTTATGTTGTCCACTAAGATATTATAGTTTCACATTAGTGTTACAGGTATGAGAATATAAAATGGGATGTGTCCTATGGTCTTAGAATTTCAGCTACAACCCAAAGTTGTTAAGAACAATTGGTGAGGGACCAGCAGATGGCATACTAGTTACGTCACTGGACTCTTACATAATTGACTGTGGTTCAAGTCCTGGACCCAGTGGCTTAAAACTCACACCAGGCACATGTGTGTGTGTGCCCAAGATCTTGACAGGAGAATAGAGGAGAAAGGACTGTGGCATGGGCATGTCCCCTGCGGGTGATTTCTGTGTGTCTCTCTCTTTGTGATGAGTATATGTGCCCTATAGCAAAAATCTCTCTCTAAAAAAATAAGGACAATTGGTGAAATGTGCTCACACTTTGTAAAGATAATTGCAAGGGCCATTGCTACAAGATTCCATTAGCTCTTGAAGCAGCAAAATTCTCTAAAACCACCTCACAACATTCAGCTCTTGACCTACCTCAAGGAGGAGGGATTTGAAGGTTTTCAGGAGGGATCCACAAAGACAATGTATTAAGACAGTTGTTGGAGTAGTCACACACACACACACACACACACACACACACACAGCTCAAATTAAATGAGAAAGTTTTCGATCACTTGAATTGGTTGGTCTTTGTCCCAGAAGTTTAGAGGACAAAGGGATTGCTCTCATCTGAAAAAGCCCAAGAGACTAGCAAAAGGGCACAAGGAGGCAGAGGAAGAGAGAAAAGGCTGTGATGTGTTGGGGATGGCCTGCGTTTCCGTATTTACCAGGACAATAAAATCTTCACATTCTTATATGCCAGAAGGCGATTGATTGGGTATAGGCCATTTTGAAAACAGGTTGCCTGGAAAGGTGAAGTGGATCCAGTAAAAGGAAACTAGGAAGAAGGAAACCAGAGGCTGGAGGGACAGTCCCAAGGTCTCAGGAAGAAGGGAAATTGCTATGGCCATGAAACTGCAATTGGTGGCTCTGCAGGAATAAGAGTTTTCTCCTAATCCACAAAATAACCCCATGTAGAAAAAAAAAGGATTTCTACAACTCTCACACAAGGACATGTGATATCCAGTCAAAACAGCAGCAGTAAGAAAGGTATCTTTTCTATCTAGCCTCTCAAACCACAGCTGAGCCAGGGAGGCAGCACAGTGGGGCAGAGGAGAAGGGAGGGCAGACAAAAGTGAAAAAGCAATGCAGGAAATGGCAATGGAGCAAACCCTGTCCCTTTCCCCAGGCTCAGGCTGTAGCAAAGAGATGCTCTGAACTGGATGAAAGATCGAAGCCCTGATACTGCACTCAGCTGGGCTTTTACTATCTGAAAAACTGAGACTGGAAAATCACTGCATTCTCATAGTTCCCATCATTTTGACATTTACAAATACAGGAAAAGAATTCATGCTACAATCAAGTTATTTCTACCCAGTAGTCAAGTAAAATGTCATTATATTCTAATTTTTACAATATAAGACAACAGAAACTAATGTATTACTTTATTCCATAGCTGCCAAAAAATTTTACCTCAGTAAAAATTTTCACTTTTTTATGCTTCCTGATCCTTCTCCATATATGGATATACTACATACAGCTATAACATTGACTTTAGTATGAAAAATTATATTCCATCTAAAGCAGCTATTAGAAGTTCTATTTTAAATAAAAGCACAAAATGAACCCCAATATGAAGCGCTCAGGGATTATCCTTTCAAAGCTCCATCGGCTTTCCTTAGAAAGGATTTCACAGTAACACTCCATAAACCCATGACTGTCAATACTCACACTGGGAGATGAATGGTATATTTACATTCCTTGTCAATAAAAAAATTTCTATTTTCTACACGTATTACATATTCAAGTGATTTTTTTCCATCTTGGGACTAAATATTCAAATACCATAATATACAAGTACAAACAAACAACTTTCTTCTATTCCCAAGGGATTCATTGAGATGTATGTTAATCTTGAGTAAGTTTTATACAGTCATGCCTTCTTGGACAGATTTTTTTCTTTCTTTTTTTTAAAAAAAAAGAGAGAGAAAAGAATACCTGCAATAGTGTAAACAAGTACATGCTGTGAGTTCAAGCCCTGCAGCACCACACCTGGCCTGTAGACTGGACCAGGAACTAAACCTAGACCTGTCATGTGGCCCCAGCCACGGGAGCAGCATCTTACTTCTTGTGCCGTGATGGCTAGGTCTGAACACATATCTCAAAGGAGATGTCCCTTATATTGATCTTATTTCAGTAGGCAAAGCAGTATGTAACTATTATGATGCTCACCCAAACCAAATTTTCAGAGCTAGAGTTAAATTAGATTATCATATAATCTGGTAGACTTATAGCAGTTTTGGAATTAGAGATGATGACTTAGTCATTAATTTTAAAAAGTTTTGAGGGTGCCCACACCTATGTATGGCATTTGGGGATTTATAACCGAGATGAAGAAAATCATTATGATGTGCAACAGACATAGAAGACACAAGCATCTTTTCTTGACAAAGGATAAAAAGAAGCCACTGGACAATCTATTCAGGTCTTGGCAGCCAAAGGTTGTGAAGTGTTACTACAAGATTCTGCCTGAGGGAAAGTGGAAGAGCTTTAACTGGACTCCAAGAGGTTTCAGAGACCTAGTGTCCACAGCCAAAGGCCCTCCAAACACTCCAGCTGGGCAAGGGTAACACTAGGGCACAAGGAGAGAAGGTGGAATAGGCTCTCTAGCTCCTTATAAACACCAGGAACAAATGGTAATATTCCAGAAACAAGCTACTATTCCAATGGTGCTTTTCTGATGCCCCTTGGAATCAGATCCCTCCTCTCAGGCCTCATGTGATGCCTTCTCTCAAAAACCTCAATCTACCCGGCCCTTCATCAAATCACATAGAATCTTGTAAGCCACTGGAAGGGCTGGAGCCAGCCTGAAGATTCCAAGTAGGAATTTTATGTTCCCTACAGATAAGAAATATAAGGTAACAAGATGTTCATGATCCTGTGGCAGCCAGACAGAAGGTTAGTCATTCTCTGGAGGGGTAACTTACTTTATTCTCTAAACAAACATGCCTGGTCAGGTCTATGATGGGCTGAAGGAAGGGAGATTAAATGCATGCATGTCATTTCTCTATTCCTATAACAGAAGAGGCAGGTGGCCAGGAGAAAGGGTGACTGGAAACTAGGCTTTTATGTTTCAAAAAACATATTTCTAAAGTAGTAAATCATCATCACTTGGTTGTGTTCATTGTATAATCAGCATGACAAGATTCTTCCCACCTTCACTAACCTAAGTTTACTCTTAGATCTTGCTAACTTGACACATAATCTCTTAAAAACGTTTCTAGAATTTTATCTTTTAAAAGATTCATTAAAATCCAAATTGTTAGGCTAGCTGGTGGTATGGTGGTTAAGGCAGCTAGATGCCACATGGCCAACTGAGCAGTTTGAATTCCAGACCTGGCAGTTTGAAAAACATTCAGGGTGGGTATGTGGGTGTACGAGCATGTGGCTCTCTGTGTGTGTGTGTGCATGCATGTACCCAAAATCCTGAAAGGAAAACAGAGGCCAGATTGGAGTGTGGCCATTCCCTGGGGGGGTGCTTTCTCACTCTGTCTCCTTCTAGTGAGCACATACACTCTGCAGTAAATTTTAAAACAAACAAAACACCAAATCCCACGGTATTTCTGCTCCATGAACCAGTAGAAATGAAAGTTCCCAGTCACAAAAGCTATCATATGGGGACCAGCAGTTAGCGTAATGGCTATGTCACTGGACTCCCACGTATTCGACTGCGGTTCGCGTCCCAGACCCGGTGGCTTAAAACTCATGCCGGGCACATGTGCGTGTGTGCCCAAGATCCCGAGAGGAGAATGGAGGAGAAGGAATTGTGGCGTGACCATCCCCCCTGGGGGGTGATTTCTTGCTTTCTGTCTCTATGTCTCTCTCTTGTCTGTCTGGTGAGTGCGTGCGCCTTATAGTGAAAATCTCTCCCCCCCAAAAAAAAGAAAAAAAAGAAAAAAAAAAAGCTATCATATTATTCAGATACTTCTGTTCAAAGAGGAATTTCGCTAATGTATCATATCCAAATCACCAAGAATAAGGTAAAGAAATCCTAATCACTTTACATCTTTCTTGGACAAAGAAAGGGAGGCCTGTGAAAGACATTCTTTAAAGGAAATGACTGATGCTTCAGGTACAAGATGAGACATGGCAAAGAGAGGAGCCTTAAACAGTGAAAAGAAGATTCCAGAATAGGCATTACTAGAGGAATGAAAGAGTTGGGAAGGAGGAGAATCCTGAAATGTCGAGTCTCTGAATTTCATAGTGCCATGCTTTTGGTGGGCATGGAGCAACTGGATGCTCATTAAGATCCCACTATTTGGGGCTCAGTTTAACAAACATTGCCCAGAGGCAAGCCAGTGACATGGTGGTTAATGTGTTGTACTCCCACATGGCTGACCATGATTCAAGTCCCAGACTTGGCAGCTTAGTTTTTTTTTTTTTTTTCTCTCTCTCTCTGGTAAGTGCACATGCTCTATAGAAAATTGAAACAAATACATTAATTAAATTAAATAAGTAATTGGCATTGCCCAAGAGAACTGGAAAGAAAAGAAGGTATGGGTGAAGAACCAGAGACCCATGTTAAATGCAGGCCTTAGCTAATTGAGAGTAAAAACAGATCAGTTTTATCTGTAAAGTGGAATCCCAGGTGAGAAAAGTGAGAAGGAAATTTTTATCAGAAAGGATGCTAGAGGGACCAGCAGTTGGCATGATGGCCATGTTGTTGGACTCCCATGTAGTCGAACGTGGTTTGAGTCCCAGACCCAGTGGCTTAAACTCACACCAGGTGCATGTGTGTGTGTGCCCCAGATCCGGAGAGAAGAATGGAGGAGAAGGGATGATTTCTTGCTTTCTGTCTCTCTGGGTGAGTGTATATATGCCCTATAGCAAAAAACCTCCCCCCCCCAAAAAAAAAGAAAAAGAAAGGATGATAGGGAACAAGTTCACAGTGAAAACACACAGGGAGCTGCATCAAGATCTCTGCGTGCCAGGCAGGGAAGAAGGCTTTTGTGAAGTTGGCTGTGCAGCAGTTATCTGGAGCCACTTCTTTCCAAAGAGATACAGAAGCATAATCTCATAGCAGGTTCTTTGTTCTCTAACACTTTCACCAAAAGTTATATATTCCACATGGCTGTTTGCTTCTTGGAGATTCATCTACTTCCTGAGCTTCTAGCACTTATAGAAGTTGCTTTCTTTTATGAGTTGGGTTTGATTTTAGTAAGACTTTAGTTCAGGGGCTCACCTCATGGCTTGGTGGTTAAGGGAGCCACATCCTATATGGCTGACTAAGCAGTTCAAGTCCTGAACTCGGTGGCTTGAAAAACATGCCAGGCACATGTGTGTACATGCTTGAATCCCAAGAGGATGGAGAATGGAAGAGAAGGGATAGTGGTGTGACCATTCTCCATTGCAGGGTGCTTTCTCCCTCTCCCTCACCCTCTATATCTGGTGGGCATACATACCCTCTGAAAAAAGAAAATTTTTTTAAAGATTTTTGCACAGTGGTATTTCTCAGAAAAGTGAACTTATACCTGAAGGCCCTACAAGAAGGAATTTAGCATCAAGGGCAGAAACTCTACATTGAAATTGGATAACTAAAGAAAATGAACCTGGAGACTCCTGTAAGGAGAACCATACAGATAGAAAAAGCTCAATGGGTAAAAATTATAAACTGAATCACCTCAGAAAGAAATACAAGGGTATGGGACCAGCAGTTAATGTAATGGCTATGTCGCTGGGCTCCCATGTAGTCAACCAAGGTTCCAGTCCTGGACCTGGTGGCTTAAACTCATGCTGGGTGTGTGTGTGCATGCCCGAGATCCCAGGAGAAAAATGGAGGAGACAGGACTGTGGAGTTGCCATCCCCCCTGGGGGCTGATTTCTCACCTTCTGTCTCTCTGTCTCTCTCTCTCTCTTTTTCTGGCAAGTGCATGTGCCCTATAGCAAAAATCACATTAAAAAAAAAAAGAAAAAAAGAAATACAAGGGTATAAGAGTGCCTAGTTACATGGCCCAAGAGTCTCAGATGCTGTTTTCATCCCCACTTATCTCTTTTCTAAATCCTAAACACGTGATGTGTCATTTAAACTCATTTCTCTCCAGATGAGGCCATAACCTCCCTACCACCATCACCACCACCAGGTAAGTATTTTTTTCTAGAAACTAAGACTCTCTTCTCTTCACTATCCAAGTAATAGCTGACCTCACTGGATTAAGTAGCACTGAGGACACACCACATCCCAACTCATCTCTTTATAAGGCCCCTCATGTAACCATCCAAACAAATAGGCCTTGGCCTACAATGTACAATTCACACTTAGCCTAACTCACAGCTCCTCAGGAGCTCAACAATCAGACTACGAATGAAAATCATAAATTTCAATCAAGCCCAGGTATTTATGTTTCCTTATCTGAACAATTTTCATCATGAAAACCCAGTTTTAAGAAACAGAATAGGTTTTGTTTTAGATACTGTTGATTTTAAGTAAACATGAGGCAGAAGGCCAGAATCACTTTTTATTTCGTATTGAAGGATGCCCATATTTCTATTTTTTGTGTTTGAACCCTTCCCAAGTACTTCTCAGTTATTTTCAAAATATATATCCTGAGGAAATATGGCTTTGCAGGCAATAAATAATTCACCATAAAATTTTCTCTATATTTACTTTAGTATCGAGTAAGCAGACCTCTGGATTGTAGTCTGAATATATAAGAGTTGTCTCATCAATTCTGAATACTCTGTCATGAACATTGGAAGAATTCATGTTTAAAAATAAAATAGTGCTCAGAACTTCATGGATGGAACAGGCAGGCTGTGTCATTCAAAGGCCCTTCTTGGCAGACAGCTTTATCAGACCAACAGAGACTCATAGTCAATGAAAGGGAGGTTTTAAAGTTAATAAAAAATTATAAAGCTAGAATATATTAGAAGGGAGGCTAGGAAGGTAGAAACCACACTACAGAACAGAAAATCAAACTGTTCCCAAATAATAATACCTACAGCATTTTATAGACTTTAGATAATGGAAAGGGTCTATCATACCCATCTCCTTTTCCCTTAAGCTGAAAACTTAAGGGAAACTTTAAGGTTTTGTGTGTCAGGCAATTGAGAACATAGCTCTTTCCTAAAAATCACTTGAAACATGGCTGCAACATTTTTATCATTCATGTTTATGTAGATTTAATAATCCTAAACATGATGTCATTATAAAGGCATGCATTATCTTTTCACATTCTTTTAATATAAAAACTCTTATTATTTTCTTCCAGAGTAGAATTTCAGGTATTATATTTTTTATGACGGGCCCTTGCCCTCTGATGAACCTAAGAGAGACTAGGAACTGATATATAAAACTAGGAACTGGCATATAACTAGACCTGGTAGATAAAATTCTGCAGGCCAGTTTTTTTTTTTGTTTTTTTTTGTTTTTTTTTAATGGGGGCCAGCAAGTGGTATGGTGATTAAGATAGATAGACTCCCATGTGGCTAACCCCTGTTTGAGTCCCCGGCCTGGCAGCTTGAAAATCATGCCAGGCATATGTGCATGTGTGCCCAAAATCCTGAAAGGAGAATGAAGAAGAGACTGCAGTATAACCATCCCCCACTGGGGGGGGGGCGATTTCTTACTTTCTCTCTGTCTCTCTCCAGTGAATGCACATGCCCTATGACAAAAATCTAAAAGAAAAAAAAGGTGCAAAAACAAGAGTATGCAGTTAACTGTACTGTACTGCTGGAAACCACTACACCCTTTCTGAAACCTCCAAAACATACAAACCCTCAAAGAGCATGTGAGCAACTCTACAATACAGATGTCACTTGACTTTCCTTTATCATGTTTAGATTAGGGGCCATGGTAAATGAGCACTGTTACCTGAGCAATGTATATCTTCCTTCCTGCCTGGTGTTAACACCTAGTTAACGTAAAGTTTACAAACCATTGCCAACAGGGGCAACCATATTATAAGTAAATGCTGATAGAATAAAAAATGAAATTTTAGGACTTGAAGGAAACTTAAGAGATTGTGTAGTCCCACCACTGAACTTGGCCAAGGTCACTCTATTGAGCAGAAATGAGAATCAAGGTGCTCACTCTCGGTACAGAGATATTTCTATGATTTGGGGTTGATTAATCATCAAAAAGAAAGTTCTCTTCTGCCCTTTATTTTCATTGCCAAATACCATCCTAATACTTTACCTCAATTTATCCCATCTTTTAGCTTAGAGATCTTTCTGGCAATATTATCTCTACCAAATCTATGTGAACACTTAATCTTATCTAACCCCTTCTTTTCAGGGGCTCCCTTGAGTGTGATTCTCAGAGGATAAGTCATTCAGTTTTTTCCCACTTCTTCTCACTATTTTCTCATCTCCCTACCAGCTATTGCCAAAAACACCATTTTCTCCTCTGTCCTCTACAAATGATTCCTATAGCTGTATCTCTGACCTTTCTGAGCTCCAGCCTTACATCTCCAGGTATTTACAGAATATTTTTATATTTATTTACTCAAACTTGAGATGTCTCTCCTCCCCAAATCATCTCTTTCCACCTATTTCATTCAGCTTCCAAAGAGTATCATCATATCTCCAGTCATGCAAGTTCAGAATCTTAGTTTCTGACTCCTCTTTCACCTTTACTCAGTCCTATTAATTTTTTTTTATTATAAATTTTTTTTTTCTCATCACAACACACATATGAATTTTCCATCCAAAATACACTGTGCATTGGCTCAATCAAGCACATCAACATATATGTTCTCAGCAAATGATTTCCCAATTTTTGTGTCCTGCATACCTTGCCTTTTGTTTTGCCATCCTAGGTTCCCCATCCCCACCCTCTGCCATGTCCCATCTTCCTCCTCCATTGTCCCTGACATTCATGATTGCCCTCAATGGCTTCCGCCCCCCCCCATTCAATTGTTCTACCAATGAACTCAATT
>NW_006207386.1:1094486-1108515 GCF_000334495.1 Tupaia belangeri chinensis | reverse complement strand
GTGTTTCCTTTGGACCTCTTTTTTTTTTTTTTTTTTTTTTTTGGTTCCCACAAAAACCAACATCAACTAGGTTTTCATCAGACTTTCAGTCTCCCTACTCCAACTCATTGTCTTTTTAAAAAATCTACTTTATCATGTTATTTAGTTGTTTTTTAAAAAAATCTTTTGGGCCAGCAGGTGACATGAAGGTTATAGCAGCTGGATTGTACACAGAGACTGAGCAGCCCAGATCTGGCAGCCTGAGAATCACACTAGGTTCGTGTGTGTGTTTGTGTGTGTGTGTGTCCAAAATTCCAAGAGGAGATAAGAGAAAGGATTACAGCATGGCCATCTCCCCTGAGTGATGATTTCTCAATTCTTCTCTCTTTCTTGCAAATTGCATACACCCTAAAGCAAACTTTAAAAAAAAAACCAGAACAGAAACAAAAAGAAAAAACTTTTACATTTCTTAACTAGGGCCTTTTTCACTAACCAGGTGGGTCGCTATATTCCCCAGGGTAATGTCTCAATTCTATGCCTGCTCCTAATAAACCCCACAGT
This sequence comes from Tupaia belangeri chinensis, assembly GCF_000334495.1. Classification (NCBI taxonomy): domain Eukaryota; kingdom Metazoa; phylum Chordata; class Mammalia; order Scandentia; family Tupaiidae; genus Tupaia; species Tupaia belangeri. The sequence goes on along the minus strand of NW_006207386.1, from coordinate 1,107,975 downwards.
TAGAATATACATCCCTCTGACTGTCACCTGTTTTAATCCTGACTGAAACAATGGTGTTTCAAATCCAGTGAACCTTTTTTTTTTTTTTTTTGGCCATAGGGTGTGTGCACTTGCCAGAGAGAGACAGAGAGAAGGAAAGTGAGAAATCAACCCTTATGGGGGATGGACACGTTGCAACCTCTTCTCTGTTCTCCTCTTGGGCTTTTGGGCATGTATGCATATGTCTCAGCGTGTCTAGGACTCCAACAGAGGTTGGCCACATGGGAGTCCAGCACCTTAATCACCATGCCACTTGCTGGTTCCAGTGTACTTTTTAAAAAATTTACTATCTTTCTTTTTTTTGAGAGGTTTTTGCTATAGGGCACATGAGCTTGCTAGAAAGACAGAGAGAGATAGAGAGACAAAAAGCGGTAAGTTAGCCCCAGAGGGGATGGCCACGCCACAATCCCTTCTCCTCCATTCTCCTCTCAGGATCTTGGGCAAGCACCCACATGTGCCCAGAGTGAGTGTAAGTCACCAGGTCTGGGACTCGAACCATAGTTGACTACATGGGAGTCCAGCGACATAGCCATTACACCAACTGCTGGTCCCTAAATTTACTATCTATGTACCACTTTTTGATTAATTTACAACTACTTTTTATGTTAATTTCCTAAGTATACCTTTCTTGTCTTCTTGGTTTGGCTGTAGGAACCAAATCTTGCATGTTTTTTGGTCACTTCTGAAACTATTCCAATAACCATATTACACTATGAAAAATGCAGTATAATATTAAAAAAAAAAAAAAAAAACGTGAATAGGAGGAAGAAAATTCTGACTTTAGATTCTGGCATTGTTCCTTAATAGGTGGGTGACCTTAGGCAAGATACTTAAGTTCTATAATCTTTACAATCTTTGCTATCTATGAAATAGCAATAACACTACCTACTTCATAGGGCGATTGTATAGTCTAGCAGGATGTGTGTGTATGCATATTATATACACCACACGATGTACATATAGTATCTCATCCATACTGATTGCTTTTCTAACAGATAGCTCGTAAGATTTCATACAAGGGACCAGCAGTTGGCATAATGGCTATTTCTCTGGATTTCCATGTAGCCAACTGCAGTTCGAGTCCTGGATCCCATGGTTTAAACTCACGGTGGGCGCGTGTGTGCATGCGTCCAAAATCCTGAGAGGAGAATGGAGGAGAAAGGATTGTGATATGGCCATCCCCCCGGGGGGTGATTTCTCGCTTTCTGTCTCTCTGTATCTCTCTGTCTTTCTGGCGAGTGCATCCGTCATGTAGCAAAAACCTCTCCAAAAAAAAAAAAAACGATTTAACACAATAGGCACTCCTGGGAACCAGCAGTTAGCGTAATGGCTATGTCGCTGGATTCCCACGTAGTCGACCGCGGTTCGTGTCCCGGACCCGGTGGCTTAAAACTCACGCCGGGCGCGTGTGCGTGCGTGCCCAAGATCCCGAGAGGAGAATGGAGGAGAAGGGATTGCGGCGTGACCATCCCCCCTGGGGGGTGATTTCTCGCTTTCTGTCTCTATGTCTCTCTCTGTCTGTCTGGCGAGCGCACGCGCCCTACAGTGAAAATCTCTCCAAAAAAAAAAAACACAATAGGCACTCCTCATTAGTCAATATTTTAAACTACAAAGTTCATACTAAATGTTTTTTCATAATGTTCTGTCAAGACTCAATTTCACATGATGTTTTATACCAGTAAGCACCATAATTAGCAAAAATTACTTTTTTGGCCCAGCATAGTGGTGGAGTCAGTAGCTAACTGCTGAAAACTGCTGCTGGGAGCCACACAGCTGACCAGATTCAGATCCCTGCATCGGCTTGAAAATATATCCGAGGTGTGTGTGCATGCCCAAGATTCTGATAAGCTGGAGAGTCAGGGAAAGGAGGCTGTGGTGTGATGAGACCCTGTTGAGGGTGTTTCTTTCTCCCCAACCCATCATGTGCACACATGTGCGCTCTATCACAAATAAAATGTAAAAATAAATAAAAAGTGTCTGGGGCCAGATGGTGGTACAGCAGTAACACAACTAGACTCCCATGGGAAGGTGCTGGGTTCCTATCCCTCGGGACCTCCTTGTATGTGCCAGGCATGTACATGCATGCCTATGATCAGGGTTGGCTGAGACCAGGAGGGGATTACAGATAGCATGAGATACTGTTACGGATGCCTATGTCTCTGTATCTGTCATTGTCATGGAATATTTTTTTAAAGATGATATTTTTCTAAGCTATAGTCCAGATGAGCAAAAAGAACAACTTTCGAAGTGTCCCTAACTTGGCAAGACCTGGTATATAAAACTCTGCAGGCCAGTTTCATTCACATACTTAACCCAATCAAGCATGATTTTCAGCAGTTACTATTCTAATACTAGAGGTTAAAACAGAACTAAAGAATCTTCAGGAAGGAAGATTAGAGAACTTTTTAAACAGCCAAGCCAATGGGTAAAGATTTTATGATGCCAGATTGCTAGAATCTGTTGAAAATTGGAGTGTAACAATTAGCTACCACATTCAGCTCTTCCTATGAAGAAGGGCATGAGATTTCCTTCAGCTAATCAATTATGATTAGTATCTTTAGAAAACAGTGTAAATGTTCCAATATAGTACAGTAAAAACCAATATCCTGGCCTTTAGTTGGCTGAGGCAATTCTTTTTACCCTTTGTGTACCAGGTCACACCTCTTAGGCTAAATCATGCTGTATTAAATTAAAATATCAGATATTATGCCTCCGTGAAGGCTGTAGAACTTTCTACCAGGGAAGTTTCTCACAAGGGAGGCTGCAATAGGGTATAGAAAGTTACAGCCATTGTCTTCCCCTGCCTTGTCTTGTTTGGGGCTCCCATGATGATGAGCAGCTACAGGTCAATCTCTCTATCCCGCTACCCATGCTGCCTCCCTTCGAAGATCCTGACCTCATTATCTCTGCACCCCTAGGCAGGGAAATTGCAAGGTCTTACCGCAGACGTTAGACGAGCAAGAATTTCATCACTGCTTTCTTCAGGGTCTTCAATCTTCTGATGAGACCTTTGAAAAACAAAGAACAACTTTGGTTGTTGGAATTTATTTACCGCTTTAGGGGAATAAAGGGCAAATAACAGCACTGTTGCTATTGTATTAGTGAAGGTACCCACACAGATAGCATCATGTCAATCATGTCACAGGAGCACAACCCTGCTGCTGGCCAACTGCTTCTGCAAAACTGATCGCAAGAATGTGTTTCCAATGCACCAGTTGAATCCTGAGTATCAAGTATTGTTCTCCAAATGATATCACAGAAAAACCCTGACACACCAGATCTACATATATGGGCACGCACACAAGTAGATGTGAATATAAGGTGGCTAAGGCAGAAATCCTTTATTCTAAATGCAGCCTAGATTTGAAAAATATTAAATGTGAATTTTCCACTGTATTTGAGTTTCAGTCAAAACAGAAAGAAATGGTATATTATAGGCTGAATATGATAATGGCAATTATGAGAAATACAAAAAGGATAGGGACCTTGGTTTTTTAATAGACTACAGCCTGGCTGACAAGCCAAGAAAATTATGCGTATGCTAAATAACTAACATGATATGCAACAGCATAAGATTAGTTTGTCTAGGAAAGTCACCTTTTTAACTTAATTCATGAAAAAAAATCACCACACAATTGTATATACTAACTTATGTAAGTACCTACTTCTTAAAAAAAAATCTTATAAATTACATTTTTTTTTCCTGGTTTTGTGAAATAAAAAAAAATAATAAGACTAATGTTAATTAAATACATAAAACTGTCTCCTAGATCTATTTCCACAAGCAAGGCCCTTTCAACACATTCAGTGGACATGGAGGGATTCAAGGTAATTGCCCTGCAGAGCAGCATTATCAGAATCACAGTCCCGTGATTGATTTCAATCTCAGTGACCGTGGTGGGCCAGCTGGAGTGCTAGCCGTGCAGGGCAGGGGGGTTTCTCCCAGCTCACAGGAGACTAAAGAGCAGCTCTTTACGAAGGGAAAGCTAGTTGGATCAATTCTGGCATTGGCTTCTTATTTCTGTAAACGTTATTAAATCCTTTTTCAGGAAAAAAGTCACATCCTTTAAATCAGAGCAATGCATTACAAACCACTGCCTATCCAGGAATTGCAAGAGGCAGATATGAAGCAGTATAGACGTTGTCAAATAACTTCATTACTCATACCACGGTATTTGAAATACTTGTTGACAATCCACTCAATAAAGATGGTAGACACTGAGCGTTATAACTAACATATTTTTTAAAAAAAGGCACCTGGATAGTATTTCAAATAACAAGCCTTATGATTAAAATTCTGCATTCACAAGATTTCTATATAAATGAGGTTTTACTGAGAAGAGATTTGAGATCTTTTATAACCTAAACTATCAAACCTGGTTTCCGTGATTAAGTTGAAGTGACTGAATGGATCTGACAGAAGTTGGGAGGTGAAGGCACCAGAGATAAGAGCCCCAAACAAAGGCCTGCACTGCTTCTCTGTCTCTACAGGGAAGTGTAGGCTCGCGGTGTCTTCCCTGACTCTCGGATCCCAGCAGATACCTGAAGGATTAGTTCATGGGTATGAGGTATTTAATGCTTGGGCAGATTCTGTGATGAATCTATTTTCCATAATCTGCTGAAAGAAACTCAAAATTCCAAGGGACACTCTTGTGCATATGACTGATCACACCTATTTCATGAGTAACAGCTGAGCCATTTCTGTTTTAGTGACAAATAATTTAGTCCCTGTTCAGAAGCAAAACTATCTTTAATCGCTCTTTCAGCACACAACATGTCTTGGCAGAAGTGTTTCTTAAGGAAATATGTGCACCAGAGACAGAAGGATGACCCCTGAGTGCTGACTGCAGGCCACTTTCCGCTTTTATCACCTCCATCACTGCAATTTCCACCCAGAGCTCCCGAGATGTTCTCTAGCATCTAAGTTTCCCCTGTGCTGGCCTTGTTTTCCTATATGCCTTCCCAGTGGCCCTAGGTAGAAATTCCAGAAATTTTATTTTCACCCACTTGGGGATCTCACAAGCAACTCAAACTTGACCTAACTTACATTAAATTCCTCTTGCCTCTCACCCTCACTGTCTCTACCAAGAACTCTCAGGACTCATGGTGTCCCAGTCCCCTGTGTCACTGCTCCCTCTGCAAGCTCTGCCCCTGGTCAGTCGCCAGATTCTCTCCCTTCTTATCCACCTATTCTACTTTCCTCTGATCCCTTTTCACCACCAAGTCTCACTAATGGTCTAGACTCCAACTTCTCTTGAACAAATTATCTTAATCTCTTTCTGACTTATTTGTCTGGTTTCTCCTTCTGCCCAATTTCCCATGGACACCAAGATTACCTTTCTTTTCTTTTCTTTTTTTAAGAGAGATTTTTGCTACAGGGTGTGTGCGCTCATTGGAGAGACAGAGAGAGACAGGAAGTGAGAAATCACTCCCCAGGGGGATTGTAACGCTGTAATCCCTTCTCCTCCATTTTCCTCTTGAGATCTTGAGCATACACACACAAGTGCCCAACATGAGTTTTAAGCTCCTGGGTTCAGGACTCAACTCACTGTTGACTACATGGGAGTCCAGTGATGTAACCATTTCGCCATCTGCAGGTCCCCAAGGTTACCTTTCTAAAACACAGATCTGGTCCTGCTATTCCCCAGACTCCAGAATTTTAGGGACTAGCCCACCGTCCCCAAAGAGCTCTAGAACTCAGAAGTACAGCTCCTTCCCTACTAATGGCCCTCTGCTCCCCTACGTGAGAAAGCACCTGATCTCTACTGGCATAAAGGAGAGTCATGGGAGCAGCACCAGGGGTAATAGGTGATGGGTAAAGAGCTTGAACAGGAAGAAAGATGAGAAAGGGGTCATACTCGGCCACATTCCTTCCTCCCTCATCACTGTGGTCACTTTTTACCTTAAGATCCCTTCCATGTTCTATGTCCCAATGTCCAGAAATACTAGACTCTTTCCTCAGTAAATATATTTTTATAAAAAGTACATAAATTCTTTTTTTAAGTACATAAATTCTGACTTTCTGTGTGTAAATATATATCGGTGCAACTCAGGGAAGGCAAAGTTCCCACTTACCAGGTCAAAATAGACAATGAAGCAGATGGGACAGGAAAGTGATATAAGATAAAGAGAGGAGACGTAGAGTAACCCCAGGATGGAAGATCTATCCTTGAGGGCTTGGGCCTTTAGCGATTCCCATGGCTACTTATCAGGCTCTCTGCTAACCACCAGCCTAAGCCAGACCTTTTCATTCTCCAAAAGAAATACTGAAGCTGGGAGTTGAGGGTGATGTCTTTATAAATTTAAGAGATGTGCAATCCCTAAGGTTGTCATTGTGGGGATGCAGGAATGGCAGAGGCCTACGGCCATCTGCTTTTATCCTTCTTACCATCAAACTGAACACAGTATCGTTCTACTCACCCTCCACTCAAAAATAAAATCAAATTTTAAAAAATGTTGCCATGCTCTTCTTACAGTTTTCCTCACTTTAACAAATGGCAACTCCACCCTTGCAAGGGTAGAAAGTGCCCTTGACCACTCTCTCTTTCATACCCTACACTGTGTCCATCCTAAAATCTGACTGGCCCTTCCTTCAAGACATAGTTTCTGTACCACATGATAACCTCCATCACTACCTCTGTGGTCTGGACCTCAATCTCTCTAGCCAGGAGCCAGAATAGCCTTGCTAAAATGTAAGATAGACTAAGTGTATCCATGGCTCAAAATCCTCCAATGACTTCCCATCTCACATAGACAAAACCAGTCTTGTTTTAATTTTAAAATAATGAATAAAGATTACATATACCCCTGGTGTACAACATTTGATTTACATATCCATTGTATAATGATCATAATCAAAATGATTAACACATCCATCACCACTCATACTACATATGAGATTCCCCAGAACTTGTCCAACTTCTAACTGAAAGTTAGATGTCTGATCCACATCTCATTTCTCCCACCCATAACATCTATATTCTGAACAGATCTGTTTTGCTTAACAAAAAAATTCCTGTAAAAGCAGAAAAAGTGAGATGGTAGATGAGACTTTAAATAGTTTTAGATCTCTGATATCACCAATACAAACACTTGTTTACCTTCTTAGGTGATCATTTTTCATAACATCATGCTACCATTTATAGAGGAAATTTGCCAAAGCACGGTAAATTGTGCATAGACAGGTTTCATTAAGGTCCAGAGTATACAGTTAAGCATTCATTTAAAATAGATTCAAATTAGCTATTACTAATATCTAATTTTATATTTTATTTTGAGAATATGATTAATGCTTAATATTTAAGCAGTTACATTTCAAATGCTAACACAACCAGGTTTAAAAGTCAAACTTTTGCTAACATTCCTGAGCTAGTCTAAAATATAAATATACTCTGGAAAAGATAAGAATTTGTTCCCACACCTGGAAGAAGCCTTGTCTGTAAACAATGGAAATTTTGGAGGACTCATTGTTTTCTCAGGTGAGAGAGTAATAAGCAATAACAAAGACTAAGACCAGCTGAGTTCACGTTTTTTATAAAATCAGTTCAAAGTGATAAATGGGAAGTTTCTTCACCTATGATCCTAACACAAAACTTAAGTTACATCATAAATTTTTTATGTTTTGAAAAATACTCAGAAAATGCTTGTTTACCTATACAGTATTTCCTCCTCTCCATGAGAATCTAATTAGGCAAAGTTAGATGTACAAAGGGTAGGTTTGGGATGTAGAAATAATAGATTTGAACTTGAGCCCCCCAAGTCAGAGGGAGTTAATCCAGAAGCATTTCAGAAATTAAGGATGCTAATGTATTTCTCTTGTTGCTTATGTCAAAAAGGAAAAATTAGGATAAGGAGAAAAAGAGAGCAGAGGTGAGGATTAGTGGGGGATGGTGCTATTTGATTGTACATAGAGGGCTAAGGGGAGACGGAGTCATCATTGTGGAGCTGATGTCACATTTGTGATTGGGGTGGTATGCTCAGAGTAAAGAATAAAAAAGAAACAGAAGTCTAAAGACTAAATTCTGGGGCACTCCTATGTTTAGAGGTCAGTTTTTAAATGTAAGTTTTATGATTATTCAAGTATGATCGGCCTGAATAATCTGAAGCCTGCAGATCAGAAGACTACTGCCATTGAAGAGAGTTTGCTACTCACATGCCACTCCACAAAGAGCCACTAGGAGGAGCACTAGGGTCAGTCAGGAGGCAGAGGAGGGGAAAACATGGGCAAGAACTTTACTGTGGTTTCCGTGGGACAATGCAAATGGGCAATGCAGAGTATGCAGGCTTAAGATTGCTGATTAGAAAAATTACAGCAGGCACTTGTCTGGTACCTGGCTTTGGAGTGATTAGGGCAGGTAGATGGTGGTCCAGAATCGAAAGTCTAGATAAAGGAGGTGGTTGGGGTGTATACTTTGGATTGGTTGGTTTTCATATGAAAGAAATGCTCCAAAATGAGTTATTTACTATCGCTAGGAACAAACTAGCCCTGGAAGGGGCAGCCTCTTCAGAGTCAGCAAGGCTTCCTATGTCAAAGCACTGAACAGCATGGTTAATACAATCAGGAAGAAAAAGAATTAGCAAAGGACCATGAAGAGGAGAAGCCAGTGAGATAGAAGACTAAGAGATATTACTCCAGGGGTCAAGAAAAAAAAGTGCTCTTAGAAGGAAGGGCATGGTCAACTGTGCCAAAACCTGGTGACATGTCAAAGAACCAAATAGTCAGCCACTACATTAGGAGACCTGGAAGACTTTTTTTTTTTTTTTGGAGAGATTTTCACTGTAGGGCGCGTGTGCTCGCCAGACAGAGACATAGAGACAGAAAGCGAGAAATCACCCCCCAGGGGGGATGGTCATGCCGCAATCCCTTCTCCTCCATTCTCCTCTCGGGATCTTGGGCACGCACGCACACGCGCCCGGTGTGAGTTTTAAGCCACCGGGTCCGGGACACGAACCGCGGTCGACTACGTGGGAGTCCAGCAACATAGCCATTACGCTAACTGCTGGTTCCCGAGACCTGGAAGACTTTTGAAACCTTGACAAGGATACTTTCAGTGGAGTAGTGAAGTTGAAAGCCTAAATGGAGTAGATTCAGGAAAGAAGGGGAGAGGAAGTATAGAGGGTATCTTTTGAAGGGTCTTGCTGTAAAAGGGAACAGAGACATTAGGCAGTAGCTACAGAGGGATATAGAGAAGTATTAACACATGCTGACAGGAACAATCAAGGAAAGAAAAAAAGGCTGAGAAAGCAGGAAATACTTAAGAATTCTGAAAAGAGGTGAGAATTTGGGAATTAGCTCACTGAATAGAAGTGCAAAGATGAGATAAGGTCAAGGCACAATTTGAGGGGGTTGATCTTACTTCCAATGTGGACCATCCATCCATTTTTATCAGGAGCCAAAACTGGTGACCACTAGTGCAGATGTAGGTAGATTGATAGATTTAGGGAAGAAAGAATGAAAAAGGTAGTTTCTGTTTCCTTCTTTTTTTTCTTTTATTTCATCCACAAGAGAGAAAGAAAATGGCAGAGACAGAGATTTCACAGGGTCATAGCCAGAAGAAGGTTGACTTGAGTCTCAGATGTGACCTTGGACATTGGACTTTTGTGTTGGAGCTGGAATGGGATGATTTTGTATGCCAGAAGTATAAGAATCTTGGAAATCAGGGACAGAATGCTATTGTTTTCCCCTCCAATATTCCGTATGCTGAGATTTGATTGTGATGGGATTAAGAGGGTGAAAACTTAATCCAGCTATGGTGTTGAAAGATGAGGGTTTTTGAGAGATTAGGATTAAGGTCATTAAGGCAGGGCTCCCAAGATTGTTTCCTGGTGGGTTTACAAGGACGGGAAATGAGACCAGAACAGATACGTGGACACAAAAACATGTGCTTCTGTTCTTCACCATGTTGCAACGCAGCCAGAAGACCCTTACCAGAGGTAGTCCCTTGACCTAAGACCTCCAAACTGTGATGTAAACAAACTTCTATTCTAATACATCCCCAGTTTCAGGTATTTTCTGTTATTAGCAACAGAACAAATTAGAACAGGGATTTTTACAGGTCTTTTTGTTGCTGGTTTCTAGTTTAATTCTGATTTGGTCAGAGAAAAAAAAAGTATTTTTTTCAGAGAAAAAAAGTATTTTTTTAATTTTTAGATTTTTTTCCATAGGGCATGTGTGCTTACTGGACAGAGACAGAAGAGAGAAAGAGAGGTAAAGTAAGAAATCACTCTCTGCGGGGGATGGCCATGCTGTAATCTCTTCTCCATTCTCCTCTCGAAATTTTGGTCACACATGGATAGACACCCAACATGTTTTTTAATGTTTTTCTTTCTTTTTTTTTTTTTTTTTTGAGAGGTTTTTGCTATAGGGAGCGTGTACTCGCCAGAAAGACACAGAGAGACAGAGAGCGAGAAATCACCTCCCCAGGGTGGATGGCCATGCTGCAATCTCTTCTCCTCTCGGGATCTTGGGCACGCACACGCACCCGGCATGAGTTTAAGCCACCGAGTCTGGTACTCGAACCATGGTCGACTACATGGGAGTCCAGCAACATAGCCTTACGTTAACTGCTGGTCTCGACATGTTTTTGAATGTTTTTCAGGATGCTGGGTTCAGAACTCGAACTGTGAAGTTGGTCATCCCGGGTCCACCCCAGAGAATACATTTTTATTTTTCAAATCTTTCAAATATGTTTGAGTTTTTACCTAGAATATGAATTTTTCTGGTGAATTGAAAACGAATGTGTATTCTGCTTTGGAAATTCCATTACAGTTCCATTAGGTCAAGTTGGTAGCTGTATAGTATTGTTAAGGTCTTCTAGATCTTTACTGATTTTTGAATTGACTATTCCACTGATTACTGAGAAAGGAAAGCCTGTAGTTATAGTTATGGATTTGTCTATTTTTCCTTGTAGGCTCTGTTTTTCCTTCATGTACTTTCAAATTTTGTTATGTATATACATAGGATTGTTATGGCTTCTTTATAAATTGACCTTTTTAACAATATGTAATGTTTCCCTTTACTCCTGGTAATATTTCTTGTCCTGAAATCTATTTTCCTTAATAACAACATATCCACTCCAGTTTTCCTTTGATTAGTATTTCCATAGGGTATTTTCTTTCTTCCTTTTACTTTTAGCTTATCTGTGCTTTTATTTTTTCAAAGCAGAGTTCTTATAATGAGCATACAGGTGTCTTGTTTTTTTTTTTTTTAAGTTCAATCTGATAGTCTCTTTTAATTAGTGTTTTGACACCATTTATATTTATGTAATTATTGGCTGGCTGGATTTATATCAACCATCATTTTATCATTTGTTTTCTCTGTCTCCTGTTTTCATCTGCTCTTTTCCTACCTTATTTTGTATTATTTAAATATGTTTTATTATTCTATTTTAATTTTTTTGGCTATATTTTTGGTATCTTCTAAAGCTGTTTCTCCAGAATTCTAGTTCACATGTCTAAGTAATAGAAATTTTAAAGCAATATATGCTTTTTACCCTCCCCCAATTACCTTTCCTGTTACAGTTCTACATCTACTATACCGAAAAGTCTATTAGATATTATGTTTACTTTCAGCAATCACACAGGATCTTTAAAAATTTGAAAATGGGGACCAGCAGTTGGCGTAATGGCTCTGTCATTGGACTCCCATGTAGTCGACCGTGTTTCTAGTCCTGGATTCAGTGGCTTAAAGTCACGCTGGGTGCATGCGTGTGCTTGCCCAAAATCCTGAGAGGAGAAAGAAGGAGAAGGGATTGCGGTGTGGCCATCCCCCCTGGGGGTGGGGCTGGGGGTGGGGGGGCATTTCTTGCTTTTTGTCTCTCTGTTTCTCTCTTTCTGGTGAGCACACGCACCTACAGCAAAAACCTCTCCAAAAAAAAACATTGTGTAGCCCCCATCGTTTCAATTTCAGTTCAGTTTTAAAGTCTTTTTCTATGCTACTTTATAACTTAGGAGTGAAGCCTCATTTCTGCATCTCACATATAAAATTAATGGATTCCTTTCTCTAGCTCTTTCCTTTCCAGAATTCCCCTACATGTTCTCACTTGCAGAGGTCTCCCTGCCCAGTTCTTTTGGTCAAAAAGCAAACAAAATAATAATAATAAAAAAAGGCAGAGTTTCTCATTGTGTTCTAAATGCCTGCATTGCCACCACCACCCAGACAAAGATGCAAGAAAAAAGTAAAGTAAAGACAAAGATGTATCTACCCTGACAGACATAATAACACTCTTTTTCCTGATTCTTCTTGCTGGTAAGGTGGAAATGTTGACACTCATACCACTACTGCCCCTTACTCCATACCTGGGGCCTGCCTTTGTGGCCAAGTTGCAAAATAAAACAAACATGGAGAAAACTCACACCTATATAGGTCACTTCTTCAAGGTTTTGCTTCTTTCCGTAATCTGCCTGCTTTTGTTTACTTTTTGGAGGCCTCAGGTAATTATTTATTGTTTGTATTTTATCTAGAGATTTTAGTTGTAATGAATAAAAGAGATGGGGCTGAACCTGAGCATGAAGCCTAATCAACAGATTATTCACAAAACTCTCCAATGGAATTCATGATTGATCATCTTGTCATATTAAACTTCTCATAAATAAAAGGCCAGAGTCCAGCTTTTCTACCAAAAACTACTAAAAATAAATTAAGAGTAAATGATAAAAATATGAGTCTCTCAGTGCTATTTCTGAATTTAGTAAGATAGTGACAATGAATAAAACACAAAAGGCAGAAATAACCTATAAAAGCAAAAAATAATTTTCCATAGCTGAGAAAACGAGTATTCTGCACAATCATTACTTATTTTTAATGAATTTAGAAATGTACAATATAAAATATTTTCATTTTTTTGAAGACATTTTCCTTTTTTCTCATAGCTTCAGAACTTTTACAATAAGCTCCCACAGGCCTTCCTACTCTGTCATTTGTCTGAATCAGTCTCATTGCTTTAGTACTTGAAAGCCTTGTGTCATTTACCTGTCTTCCTACTCCTCACAGTACCAAGAATAGCATCTCACAAAGCTGATGACCAGTAAATGCCTGTTCAATAAGTCATGCAGCCGACTGCTGGGGACTAGCTTTATGAACATTGGGGGGCTTTTCTTTCTTTCTGACTATTCTGCCGGTTAGAGGCTCATGTAGACAACAAACATCAGAACAAAAAAAAAAAGAAGCTACATTCTTCTTTACACATCTGAATATAGCATCAGTTAAAACTTGGCAATCTTCTAAAAGCCTTTTAATAACAGCATCAATGTTAACTACGCCATAATTGGTAGGCTCTAGTCTTACATATGCAAGGTTCATAGAGAGTCCTACCACCTTTCACCACCTCCCCACAAGCTGGGAGCTGCTATAAAGATAGCTGAGTTGAAATAGTCAAACTTGTTTGCAGTCTAAATTCTCAAACAACTCACTGTTAGAAACAAACTCACTAGTCCCGAAGGAATTATTAAG
>NW_006207386.1:1093532-1094456 GCF_000334495.1 Tupaia belangeri chinensis | reverse complement strand
TCCCTACACTACTATTTCATCCCCTCCCCTGCCTAAAATAAAAGAGTTAAGAGAAAGTATATTCTGGGTAACCTGTTCTGGCTTTCTGCCTGAATGAGATACCATTGTCCTATTTCTCAGAGACATACCCTAGACAACCAATCCACTCATTTCTTCCCAGTGATCTATTCAGTTTGGGTGTAAAAATTGTTTTGTATAAAATAGAAATTCTGATTCCTCCAATGTGCAGCAGCTTCATTCCCTCCCAACAACACTGCTTTAAACATTCTTTTTCAAGTAAGAAAATTCCTTTTTCCTTTTTCTTTTTACAAATGCATCGTACAGTAAGATTTATGTTTATTCCTTTTTCTTTTTACAAATGCATCGTACAGAAAGATTTATTTCCATAGAGACATTAGAAGATTTCTTTAAATTGTTTTCTATTTTTTTCATATTATTTTAAAGATACTTAAGAGAGAAGTTGAGAGATGAGAGAGAGCTACCTACATAGACTTTAGTGGTCTTTATAGATTGAATATGTTACTTTCAAATATTTAAAATGTTTTTCTTTCTTTCTTCCATAAGTAGGAGAGACAGAAAGGAAGAGCTCCCATATACAAATTGTGACACAGGTCTTCCTACTTTGTCAGAGAATGGGAGGCAAAAAGAGAAGGAAAAGAAGGGAGAGAGAGATCTGTAACAGGGTTTTAACACCATGATCCACTCCTACCCTCAGCCAGCTTGTGGGCATGCTTACACCTGGCATGTTCAGGGAGGTCTCCAGACGTGAACTGAGAACTCTCCTATGTGGGTAGACTCAGAGAGTGTTGTGTTATCACTGTCCCTCCCAAAATGGTTATTAAAAGAACCACAGGATTGATTTTCAGGTTATGAATGAACAATGTTAAGAATCAACTTTTTTTTATTTTAATTTTTAGGCCTTAG
>NW_006207386.1:1075315-1093146 GCF_000334495.1 Tupaia belangeri chinensis | reverse complement strand
CCCTACAACAAGGCCATCTTACCTGCTGACATTTCAATTTGCTTTCTGAATGACAAATGGAGGTAGAATAAATCGGGGGGCCTACTTACACACTTATTGCTCTTGCCCTTCATTCCCTGTTACCTGGACATTCCCTGGGATTGCGCACATCTCCACTCTGTGTGCCGGACAGAAATGGCTGAGAAGAGCAGCTAGAAGAGGCCAGTACCCACAGAATCAAGGCCAGCCATAGCCGCTTCTAATTTAAAAGCATGCTACTGCTACTCCTGAGTCTTAGAAAGCTTGTTAAATTTTATTGAAATGCTCCTTGACTTTTCTCAGGACATTTCTGACCTACGATAACAGAAGGTTACAATAAAAAACACTTCCCATACTCAGACCAATTGAGTGCAATCTGAATTTTGGTTTACTATTGCAAGGCTCTTTATAAACAGTTGTAGTGGGAAATCTATAACCTTTCAGAGGTCAGCCTAACGCTTTCATAGCTTCTGCTTGTAATTCTCAGAAGAGGATGCTATATGACCCCATAACTTCTGAGGACACGCTACAGCAAGTGTTAAAAGCATAGGCATTAGAGTTAGACAGACATGGATTCAAACAGGAAGACTCCACTCACCACTTGTGTGACCCTAGACAGGTTACCTACCTCAGTGCCTCAGTTTCCTTGCTTGTAAAATCTAGATAATAGTACCTTTCTTACTGAATTCTTCCAAAAATTAAGTAATGAACATAAAGCATTTAGCACAGTGCCTGACATAGATATGTTCTCTACAACTGCCTTTCTTTCTTCCCCTTTTCTTAAATTTCAATTTATTTTATATATTTAATCATGACATATCACTTAACTTATAAAGTGAAAATATCCAACATGAATACACTTCACACCGGTCCAGTTGAGGATACTATACACATTACCATCAACAGATAATAATCCATTTCCGTGTCCCATAAATGTCTTGCTTCTCTATCTTTCTCCTTAATTTCTTTCCTTACATTTGCCCCCTTCTCCCACCTTCTTAACATACTATAACTGCCATTCTATTAATATAGTATCTCACTAATTTTCAGAAAGTTATTTCTGTCTCTAAAAAGCCTATATTGACTGCTCAGTATTAATTGTTACTGTTAATAAAAAGTGACATGTTTGTTATGGTCACTGGGTACTTTGCTCTCAGTACCTCTTTCTTACCTATAAAATGAGGGCAATACCATATGCCCTGCTAATATCTCAGAAGGGAGAGAGTCCATAATTTGGGCAAGTCTTCTGAAAAATGAAGTGTTCTACATATGTAAAAAGTTTTAACTAAAATTTTAATTTGTAATTTAGAATTCTGAAATAGGCTTGTCCTTGTCACCATGGATAAACAAAGGTATGCCAGATCATAACTCAAATCCTGTTCCTAAGTCTCCTCTAATTAATTTTAATTCATTTTAAGCATATGGTGATTCAGTACCTTCTTTTGATAAATGATTCACATGTTTTAATTTGCTACTAGATTATTTTCAGAAATGTCTACTGAGCTTTCTTAGGAAAGTCACGACTTGGACAGTGGATAAAATGTGAGTTATTTTATCCCTACTTGAGCCCAATCATATGCTTATTCTGAGTTTAGATCATCTACTCATACGGTTATGCTAAAGTGAGAAGCAGCATGGAGCAGCTGGCAAGGCATAGGCTTCTGGGATTTGAATTCTAGTCATTTATTCACTGGATTTAATTTTTAACATTTTATTTTACCTTTCTGAACTTGCATCCGAAAAATGAAAATAGTGTAACTACCTCCAAAAGAGAAACTGGACCAGACCAGCAGATACTATGGTGGTTAAGGTGCCAATTCCCACATGGACGACCATGACTCAAGTCATGGACCCAGCAACTTGAAAATCATACCACGCTCGTGTGCTTGCATGGCCAAAATCCTGAGAGAAAAATGCAGGAGAAGGGATCGCAGGGATTGCAGCACAGCCTTTCCCACAGTGGTGATTTCTCACTTTCCCTCTCACAGTCTCTGTCTCTTTCTGGTGAGAGTGTGTGTCCTATGGCAGAAAACAACAACTATGTGTGAGTGAGTGTGTGTGTGTGTGTGTGTGTGTGTGTGTGTGGAGAGAGAGAGAGAAAGAGAGAGTAAGTGCGCGAGAACCTTAAAGAGCAGAGCACAGTCCCCGGACACACTGAACGGCACAAGACAGTATCTACTTACAGTTCACAGATGCCAGCTCTAGAGGGAAGGAGAGGCACAAGTTGCAGTAAAAGTTTGACACCATTCTGCCACTCCTCTTCTCTTTCAAATTCACAGTACAAGTAGCTACATTCATCAGATGAAAACTGGTAGAAAACGTAAGTATCTTGAAAATACAGATGCTGGTCCACTATTTGAAATAAAAGAGATATGGGTCGGTTTTTAAAAGTGTATTATTCAGAAAGTCATAAACAAAAGAATAAATTGAAAGCCTTAATAATTATAAGGGAGAAGCCAGTGGTAAGACTATAATTATACATTGTAAGCTCACTTATGTTTATAATCCCACTGAATTAAAAAGGACTTACTAACTAGTCTATTTTTATTATTTGAAGCTTTGACCAATATTCACAT
Organism: Tupaia belangeri chinensis; assembly: GCF_000334495.1. NCBI lineage: Eukaryota > Metazoa > Chordata > Mammalia > Scandentia > Tupaiidae > Tupaia > Tupaia belangeri. Next base: position 1,090,552 of record NW_006207386.1, on the reverse strand, counting down.
GCATTTTATAGTTTTCTGCTTCAGAAACAAGTGCAGATGAAACAACAATTTAAAGAAGGTGGAAAGATTTTTTTTTTTTAGTGTACCAAAGTAAACTAATATATTTAATTATTTTAGTGGTACACAAAGACTTGACAATAGTAAGGGTTTTTGTTTAGAGGTTTTTACTATAGGGCGTGTATACTCATCAGAAAGACAGAGAGAGACAGAAAGACAGAAAGTGAGAAATGACCCCCCCACACACAAGAGGATGGCCACGCGGCAATCCCTTCTCCTCCATTCTCCTCTTGGGATCTTGGGCATGCACGCACATACACCCAGTGTGAGTTTAAGCCACCAGGACCATGACTCGAACCGCGTTCGACTACATGGGAGTCCAGCAACATAGTCATTATGCTAACTGCTAGTTCCAGACAATGGCAAGTTTTAGGTCAGTGGTTCTTAACTAGGCATGACTGTGCCCTCCAGCAGACATTTGGTGATGCCTAGAGACATCTTTGGTTGTCAAAACAAGAGGGAAGAGTGCCACTAGTATCTGGAGGGTAGGAAAAGAAATACGGCTAAAAAGTTCTACATACACGACATCTTCTCACAACAAAGAATTTCCTACCCCCAAACTGTCAATACTACCAAGGTTGAGAAACCCTGCTCTGAAAATCAAGAGCTGGAGACTCCTCCCAAAAGCATTCACATACAGCGTTTTGCTAACTAGATGCCTGAACCCAGAAGTGAACTGATAACATCTCCACTATCAAGGCAGCGAACTGATTCTATAAATAAGAGTATTAGGTGCCAGGTATTACTGGCTTTCTAAGATGATGACATCCATGTCCCCATTTGTACTGTCCCTTCACAGTGGGGCTGGTGGGTATGCCCTCAACATTTATTACCTTTAGGAGAAAAGGGCTTCTCAGTAACCAACCAGCACCTGAGAGATTGAACGAAATAAAGAATCCAGACTGCTTGGTTTTTAATCCTTCAATTCTCTTGGCTCAACTAAGAAAAGAGAGATCTGCCATCTATTTTAGTTTCTAGTTAACATCTACTTTCTGAGCTATATAAACAGCTCATTTTCATAGGTCATATCTCTAAGTGTTCATGATTACTTAGTCAATTAAAATGGCATTCACATTCCATTCATAAAATCAGTTTATGATGATTACTCTAAGTACAGCAAGAGAAATCACACATTTAGAGTAACTAAAGATGTCCCTGACTCAAAAAAGAAGTTTGTGAGCAGCAATTTAAATACAGAAATGAGGAATAAGGAAAAACTCTTAAAGGTATTAGTCTATGAATCAACAAGTACCTGACTATTTTTACAAAACATATGAGACAAATAAGCGAATCAAAAGATGGCTTGGCACTTTTACTTAGAAAATAAGACAGAATGCGGGACCAGCAGATGGCAGAATGGTTACATTGCTGGACTCCCATGTAGTCAACAGGAGTTCAAGTCCTGGATCTGGTAGCTTAACCTCACGGTGGGTACATGTGCATGTATGCCCAAAATCCCAAGAGGAGAATGGTGGAGAAAGGATTGCAGTGTGGCCATCCCCTGGAGGGGTAGGAGGTAATGTCTCACTTTCTGTCTTTCTGTCTCTCTGGCAAGCATATATGCCCTATAGTAAAAAGCTCTCTTTAAAAAAAGAAAAAGAAAGAAAAGAAAACAGAATGCAAATATTTTCTTTATCTTTATCTAAAGGTAATTTTCACTAGACTGCAACATTGTCCAGAAAATCAAGTAGATTTTGCTCTGAGAGCATAATAAAATCATGATGCCATGCCTTTGAAATATATAGTACTAACCTGATGACATAATTCCCATGTCCAGGAGGAGCTGCCAGACCCCGATGGCCATAGATCTGCACTGAACAAAAGGACAGTGTTCCAGAAGCCAGTCCACAAGTTCTGACCCAACACAGCTTCTCCTGGACGAAAGCAAAGCCATTCATGGTAAGATACTGTTGCCACTCATTTGCCAAGAAAAAAAGAGAGAATATATTTAATACCATTCCTTTCATTCACCTGCTGTTTCAAACATGAAGCCTAATAAATGGCATGTGCCTCTTAGTAAAGCTCAAATATCCCTTTCTTTTTCTTTCTTTCTTTCTTTCTTTCTTTCTTTTTTTTTTCTGAGAGGTTTTTGCTAATAGGGCACATGCACTTGCCAGAGAGAGAGAGACAGAGAGACAGAAAGCAAGAAATCATCCCCCAGAGGGGACGGCCACACTGCAATACCTTCTCCTCCATTCTCCTCTCAGGATCTTGGGCATGCACACACACACGCACGGTCACGGCGTGAGTTTAAACCACCAGGTCCGGGACTCGAACTGCGGTTGACTACATGGGAGTCCAGAGACATAGCCGTTACACCAACTGCTGGTCCCCAAATATCCCTTTCTCAGAGAAATTTAAGAATCAAATTCTCTTACATTTTTTCTTCAAGTCAGCTAATGCTTAATAATTACATATCTTTCCAAATAAACTATTTTGGGGGCCAGTACGTGGCATAGAGGCTAAGGTGCTAGACTCCCACATGACTCAATGCAGTTTGAGTTCCAGACCCAGCAGTTTGAAACTCATAGAAGGTGCGTGTGCCTGCATGCCCAAAATCTCAAGAGGAGGATGGAGAAGGGAGAAGTGTGCCATATCTCCCCAACCAGGGGGGTGATTTCTCACTTTCTCTCTGTCTCTCCAGTGAGCATACATACCCTATAGCAAAAAATCTCTCTTAAACAAACAAAAAATTCTTCTACTTCCTCTAGAAAATAATTTTAAGGAACACAGGGACTTTTGTGTAACTCACTATTAATCCCCAACTAGAACAGTCCATAGCACATAGTAAGTTCTCAAAATATATATGAATAAATGAAGGAATAAATTTAACAGCCCTAATGATAACGCTTCTGCTTTGGTAAGCCACATACCTCAAGTTGGTGGTGATAAACTTTGGCTTAACCACTTAAGAGATTTTTATCTGGTTTCATTAAGAACAAAATAATTCTGAGGTCAGACAAAATTGGAATCATAGTCAGTGGTAGAGAGTTTTGTTTTACTCTTCAAAGATTAAAGCCTGAAATTTGTTTCAAAGGACAGTAAATGTGATTGTTAATCTTTTTCTAAGCAATCTAGTTAAACGACCTAGATTATAAACCCATAAATCTAGATGTGTATGTCAGATTCCACTAACCACATGAACACAAAATCATCTTTGTAATCTATCTTAAAACATACAACTGTATTTTTAAAAATAATTATTTATTTAACCTTGTTTATTTTTAAAAATATTTTGAGAGAGAGAGAGAGAAAGTAAGCCTTTAGGTCTGGGACTTGAACCATGGTCAGCCATGTGGGAGTCCAGTGCCCTTAACCACCACGTCCCCTGCCGGTCCCTTAAAAATCGTGTACATTGAGAGAGACAGAGAGAGAGATGGACTCAATGCCACAATCCTCTTGCCTCCACAGGTTTTTGCCATAGGGCAGGTGCCACCACGCCCAACACACAACTGTATTTTTAGAATGCCATAATCTGGGTATTACAAGCAAGATCTTCGTGTCAATTTTTGTTTCAGCTTCCAGTGAAAAACAAAGTTTTTTTTAAATACGTTTTTTCATTTGCAGAAATTCCATTACTTTCCCTTATGAGAAAAGGACAACAAAATGTTTTTAAAAACAAAAGATGTATCATGTACTGGTTATATATTTTTTCTATATTCAGGGTTGAAGGACGAAGAGCTAAAACATTTATTTGTATTCCTTTCATTTAAAAGTCCTGCCTAATGAGACCAGCAGGAAGCCATAATGGTTACGGCACTGGATTCCCACATAGTCCACTGTGGTTTGAGTCCCAGATCCAGTGGTTTGAAACTCATACTGGGCGCATGTGTGTGCATCCCCAAAATCCCAAGAGGAGAAGGGATTACAATGTAGATATGGACTCTGGGGATGGGGGGGTTGATCTCTCTCTTTCTATCTCTCTATCTCTCCAGCAAGTGCACGCACCCTATAGTGAAAATCTCTCTCTCTAAAAAAAGCACTGCCTAGTTCACTATCTGTTGTGATGGTAACAGTCACAAACACCTTGGAACTAAGCTACAGCCAACAACATGAAGAGCTGCTATGAGGTGCTACATTTTCTGGGGTGAAGGAAGATAAGACAGTGAACTTTTCTGCTGAGATATTAGAGCAGATATTCGAGCTTTTCATAAAACATTATTATTATTTTTTGGTATGACATCACTGTTTGAAAGCTATTCTAAGGCAATTAAGCCAATTTCAGATGTTCAGTTGCAAGGTAGCATTAAGACAAAAGATTAACAGTCAAATACATGGATTTTTTTTTTTTAAAGAAAATGAGAAAACAGAAGGCAGCAAAGCAGGCAATTAGACCAAATAATCAATATTAACTTTCACTTCTATAGGACACCTTTCATGTAAAGACCCAAGGTGTTAATTAACTAATTAATTCCTCAACACCTCTGTCAATTAGCCAGCATCTTAGGGCTTTAAAAGCACTCCTCCCCCATGCACTAAATACAGTATCCTCTTAATTCAAATTCTCAATACAGTGCAGCTCCTCAGCCTGCCTGAGAGCCTAACATCACTTGGACCAAGGCAGTGCACAACATGTTCACCAAGCAAACTAAACTGCCCACTGCAAAGTGGTTGGCTTGTTTTCCTAGGTGACGTGGAAGCAGTGCCTTAGACCAGGGCTTCTCTAAACCAAGCTCAGGAGCTACGTGGAGAAGTCATTCAAAGAGAGTTTCTGATGCACTAAGGCTGGGAGGATCCAGATTTCTCATATCTACAAGGCTCTGGGATGCTGGAGACCACAGAGGTCCAATCCTGTAGCTCTTCTTTCTCAGTGGGCAGGGCTCACTCTCTTTCCTTGGGCAGGGCTCTGAGTCAATATGCTAAAACACAGAGCCATCATGACAACATTAATTACTAATGGGCCCCGCCTTACAGCAAGCTACTGACCCATTGCACATGGCCCCTTTCAACACTTACCCTAATTTTATCAAAGTAGTGTTTAAATAGCTTTCAACAATCCATCTGCACTAGGGAAGACAACATCAGGTATAAGGGAAAATGCTGATCATTAATATCAACATTGTTACTATCACTAAATATCACACAAAATTAGGTGAGTTGAGTCTGTACTGAGCTTCTAGTCTGACTTGCTAACCAATTCTGCAACAATCCAATTAAAATATCTAAGTACCTAAATGCCGAGGACATAGAAGAGAGTAGTGAGCAAGAAAACAAAAACAGGGGCTAGCAGGTGGTGTGGTGGTTAAGGTACTGGACTCCCACATGGCTGACCACGGTTTGAGTCCTGGATCTGGAGGTTTGCTTGCTGTCTCTCTGTATATCTGTCTTTCTCTGGTGAGTGTGTATTTCATGTAACAAATTATAAATAAATAAATAACTCTTAAAAAGAAAAAAAGACAGCTGGAACAGAACAATCTAAATACCGACCGCAGTTTTTACCCACAGAGTATTTTCAGATTTGTACTCAGTCCAGAAACTGTTCTGAGTACATGCAGATCTAACTACAGCTGTAACACTAGGGAGAACACTGATATGGAGGGAACTAGTTACAAAGCCCAAGTGATGGCTGTAACAGGAATTGTACCAGTCCCTACAGTTGGAAATCTGGTTTCTCTTGACTACCTCCTATCTGTGGTTACATTTTTCACAATTAATTTATGGTAGTACAGACACTAATTTCAAACTTAAAGAGGTTGATTGTGTTCAGTAATTCATGTGTTGAAGGGAAGTGAAGTATCAGAAACCAGTGTGATTCTTTCTATATACTATAAAAGGAAAACATTTCAAACTTTTGAAAGTGAATTCTCATATGGTATGTGGGAAATAAACTTACTAGCAGACAAGTGAAAATGATCCATCATAGGCAATCATATTAGCACTTTGTTTTTAAACCCCACACACTAGGAAGTCCTTAGATTATAAAAGAAAAGTAGTCCTGGTCCAATCATAGCAAAACATATGCCCTCTATTCTTCTCTCACTAAGTTTTTATGTTCTGACTTGGGTGGATGGTGTTTTTTTTCCCATGAACCTGATTAATGTACATCTCGTAATTTCTCATGAAGATCACAAGATAGATAAAAAAAAAAAAACTTACACATTGTTTTATGTAGTAACTAAAATGAATTCTATCAACTTGCTCTCAACTAGACTTGAAGACTTAAACATCACAATTTTAGTTTAAAAAAAGAAAAGCGAGATATGTTTGAAGTTGATATCATCATCAATTTTTTAAAAATGAGGCTCTATGTGAAGTCAGCCACCATAGACCCTCACTCCCTGTCCTATCTATGCGGCCTGGGCTGGAAACTGGGGGTTCTCAGATCTTCAGTTATGAATCCCTGATGAGAAGAAAAGAGTGGACATTGGAGCTTTTTCAAGAGCTTTGAGTCCATATACACAAAAGCAATGCTTTTAAATAGAACAGGTAATCCCCAGAAAACAAGGGCCTTTGCCAGAGAGAAAACACCCTCGAGGGGATGCAGTCATGCCACAATCTTTTTTCTTCCATTTCTCCAACCCATCAGGATTTGGGGCATGCACACACATGTGCCTAGCCTGTATTTCAAGCTGCAAGGGCCGAGATTTGAACCATGGTCAGCCATGTGGGATCTGACTCAAAACGCACAGTGCTGGACCCCTGTGATACAAGGTCACCCTAGTATATTTTAACCTATGGAAATGCTAATATAATTACTTAAATATCTGATTTTAAAGTGTTAACTCACTGTGGTTCCTTCTCACATGTGGCTTTTGCTAAATTAATGGCTTATAAGAATATGGAGTCTGCCAAGTTTTTGATGTTAAAAAATAGCTGCAGATATGGTTACTGATTAGAAAGAGACCTGAAGGAACTTTCAGGGGGCAAGAAACTAGATTTTGACAATAGTTACACTGATAATGAGTACATAGGTCTGTAATAAATAAAAATTCATCAAGCTACATACTTCAGATTTGTGCATTTTACTGCATACAAATTATGCCTCAGAACAAAAGGAAGGGGGTCTTTTTTTTTTTTGGAGAGGTTTTCGCTATAGGGCGCGTGTGCTCGCCAGACAGACAGAGAGATACATAGAGACAGAAAGCGAGAAATCACCCCCCAGAGGGGATGGTCACACCGCAGTCCCTTCTCCTCCATTCTCCTCTCGGGATTTTGGGCACGCACGCACAAGCGCCCGGCGTGAGTTTTAAGCCACCGGGTCCGGGACGTGAACCGCGGTCGACTACGTGGGAGTCCAGCGACATAGCCATTATGCTAACTGCTGGTTCCTGGAAGGGGGTCTTCTTAATCCTACAGTCTGGGAATCACAATCTCCCAAATCCAGGCCAAGATGAAACTTCTCCCATCTGGCACAAATGGAAATAAATAGGAATAGGACTTCATCACAACTTCATTCATTCTTTCGTTTCTTGTTTTTGCTAAAAAGCATGTGTGTTCACCAGAGAAAGAGAGAGAGAAGTCAACCTCCAGGGCTGGGGGAGGCCAAGTCGCAATCTCTTCTCCTTTAGTCTCTTAGAATTTTGGGCATGCACACATACATGCCAGCATGATTTTCAAGCTACCAGGTCTAGGACTCAAATCACACAACTGGCCATGTGGCATCCAGTGCCATCCATGTCACCTGATAGCCCCTACAACTATATCTATTTAACTTAAAGAAACATGTTATTCTGAGAATCCTTCCTATTTTGGGGGGGTGTCATTTATTTTCAGTACTCTTCCTACTCCATACTACAATGTTGTTTCTTTAAGAAATAATAGTGATTTTTTAAAAAGGGAACTGCAGCCAGCAGATGGTGTAGTGGTTAAGGCATGATACTCCCACATGGCCAACTGCAGTTCGAGTCCTGAACCTGGCAGCTTGCTTTCTTACTTTCCCTTTCTGTTTCTCTCTTTCTCTGGTGAGTGCACATGCCCTATAGCAAATTTTAAAAAGTAATAACATACCAAATTAAAAAAATAAATATTTTTAGAAAAGGGAACTAATTTTTTTGTTTTTGTTTTATTTTCATAGTTTTCTTTCAGTATCATTTAGAGTGGCTCAATATCTCTACTGGGCAACATAAGAAAACTAATAATTCACTGTTGTTATTTTCTTAAACTGCTTCATGAAATAAAATTTTATTTTTTTTGAAAGATTTTTGCTATAGGGTGTGTGCACTCACCAGAGAGACAAAGAGACAGAGAGACAGAGAGACAGAAAGCAAGAAATCATCCCCCAAGGGATGCTATGCCACAATCCCTTCTACATTCTCCTCTCAGGATTTTGGGAACACATGCACACAAGCCTGGCGTGAGTTTAAGTCACCAGGTCTGTCACTCAAACTGCAGTTGACTACATGGGAGTCCAGTGACATAACCACTATGCAATCTCTGGTCCCTGAAATGAAACTTTCTAAGGGACCACTCTCTAGATGCAGCTGCACTTTTAAAACTGACCATCACGGGCTGGTCCCATAGTAGTGCAGTGGTTAAGCACTGTGCATTTGGAGCTGATCCCAGTGCCAACAGTGGTTCAAATCCAGGTTCCAGAAGTTTGAAAAGCACATGTGCATGCATGCCCCAAATTCTGATGGGATGGAGAAATGGAGGGAAAAAAGTTTTGCAAAGTGACCACACCCCATGGGGGGTGGTGTGGTGCTTTCTCTCTCTCCTTCTCAGGCTAATGCATGCATCCTCTGACAATAAAAAAATAAACCAAAACTAGCACCTTGTAAGACCTCTGCCCTTATTCACTAGCCAAGCAGACAACTGCCATCCTTATGCCAGCCTGCCTCTCCTCATTTCTTATTGTACCTGAAAAGGAGGCTCACTCTCACTTGGAGAGTTAGAGCAATTCTCTGTCCATGGACCTGCAAGGAGACCTGGTGGAGCCTTGATGAGGTCCAGAAAGAGGAGACATATTTTCTAAAGCCCTCAGTGTAGTGTGGTGGTTAAGGTGCTGGACTCCCACATGGCCAATTGTGGTTCAAGTCCTGGACCTGGCAGCTTGCTAGGACACCCTCCAAAATATGTAAAATATCCTATCTCAGAGAGAGCAGAACAGAAACTCTCTCAGAACCAGCAGTGTAACTAAACAAATGTACAACAAAGTTTAACAAAATGTTTAAAAATCACGTTTCTTCAATGGACAGAACACCACTCTCCTACTACAGAGAGCCTACATCTCTTCGATCAAGGTTACGATTTTAACACAAGTTCATTCATTTTTTTTCCCTCAAAGAAAATATCTGACAAAATATTAGGAAACTGTTTTACCTGTAAAACCCCTTGAGGTTCACTCTGTCCTTTATCAGGTCAGCTGCCTGCACAATAATAATATTCCTCAATGCTCTTCCCGCACAAGAGGAATTCTCTCCATAAATCTAAATTTAAAAGACAAACATTCACTGTAAATGTAGAACAATAATGTGACCATTTCTGAGCTACCAATGGCATGCTATTTTAAAAATAATCATGATCAAGTCCCTAAGCCTGAGACACATATTTTAGCTTATATAGCTACAAAACTATACCTATTTTACTTTAGCTACTGACTCACTTATGCTATTAAGCTATAGTAATTATTTTTACACGTTAAACTGCTCTGTTTAACTACAATTATAAATATTCTCCATTCATGCAGTTTTCAGTATAAAATAGGCATATATTTTAAATACGGTGTTTCCATCAATACAACAAATACAAGAATATATTATATACTAACTCTTCCATTAATAGTTCACTAATACAAAGGTCTTAGAAGATGAGAAAAGAAATACTTTCCTATCTAGTAAACATCATGAACCATGATAATTTGACAGTGGGATGCTTTACTGTAAAGTTTCACTCAACTGCAAAGTTCATTGTTAATTCCAAACATCCTGGCTTTATCTGCTTCCCATGTCTACCTATCAGATAAAAATTTCATTTAACTTGCTTTTTCAGTCTTCTAATTCCCTCACATAAATCTTTTGCTCCTGGAGAAAGGAGGGTATTCATCAGATCTAAAGAAGTCTGGATCCTACTCTATAATACCACCTCCTCCTTGAGGATCAGCACCCTCCTCTACAGTTTCACAGTACTGTCCCACGAGCAGAGGAGGCTATGTGAAATCCAATGGAAAGGTTCTGAGTTTGCATCCAGAGACTCCCTGAATACACTCAGCCCATGTGTGCACACAACCCAAGGCTGGGTGAGGCTGGGGTTGGATCAGAGCACTAGGGCCTTGTCAGAGGTGCCCCTACCCATCTCTCTGACTCATAGAAAAAAGAAATAAAACTTAAAATGAAATTATAAAAAAGAAAATGAACTGCCTCTGTAAAGTAAAGGCTCATGAGAATTAATATATATTGAAGAGGCATGCTTTCTTCATTTTACTTGTTTCTTGATGAACTCTTTTGGTAGCTACGAAATATTTTTTATCTTCTCTTAAAGCAAATACACTGGCTATGTATCAATAATGATTTGATTGTGAACCTGTCAACCCCATTTTTAGGCTTCTTTAATGTGTCTTTTATCAACTCATAAAGAAAACCTGACAAGAAAGCAAGAAGGGCAGTAAATGATTTTTGTAAAAAAAAAAAACAAAGCTTAAACAGGCCAGATGACAGAACATATCACCAAGGACAAAGCATATGAGTCAGCTGACACCTGACTAGTCTTAACATTACACAATGTTCATTCAGTCATTCAAAAGCATTTAATGAGCAAGTGTCAGGTCTGTCCTAGATGTTGGGGACACAGCGGTAAACAAAGTAAAATTGTCTACTAAATTTAGTCTACACTGAAAATATATACTTCCTAACTGCCCTCGCAAAGTTCACAGTCTCTAGTTATTCTAAAATATGCAACTATCTGCTTACTTTTACACACACGATAAATACACCTTCATGTTTCCTTACCAGTGAGCACACAGGGGATAGCTCATAATAAATAACTATAATACACTTTTACACAATATTTTTGATGCAAAATACCTCCTATTTGCAAAACAGTGTTTATATCAACATAACAAACTGAAAAATATTTATTTTATATATGTAATCTGCCATGTTGATAAATGTGTTTCTGTAAAGAACTTAGAAGATGGAAAAAGAATTTTTTTCCTACTTAGTGAACATCTTGAAGTGTGACACAATGATTAGAACACTTCACTATGTTCAATGTACCATTTCTAGTGGAGGAGACATGGGTTTGCTGAATATCCTTCCAGCACTCTGTATGGTCAGGAGCAAAGGGAATGCTATGACAGGTCAGGTTACTCGAGAATGCTATGACAGAAACTATTGTTACAGAAAATGCAGGAGAGAAATGAATCATACCTGGGAGGAAGGGTGTTCCAAGTATGGATTAGAAATTCTTCTTGATAGAGTCTATTTTAAAAGAAAGAAAAGAAAATTAGAACCAAAATGGAACCATTTACAAAAGAGCAAAATGTGTGCAATAGTGGCATGCCCAGTAATTGTCCATGCTTTAAAAATGAGTTTAAATCTCAACTTTTAGGCCTTAAGGGATCAGCATCCCTGGACCTATTCAATGTAAGTATCTGATCAACATTCATGCCAATAAGACAGGATATTCCACTTGAAAAGCTCCCCACCAGAGAGTACCACCAACACAAGTACTATAAAACAGCTGGGACTATTGGGGTGGGGAGGTAGGGGGAAGGAAGGGTATTTGTCTTTTAGTCTTCATACAGTTTGAATTCCATTTCTCCTTTCATTTTCACTTCCATTTTTTCATCATCCTATTCCAGGGCCCTTATCATTATACACCAGAACTACTACTACATCTTCAAGGAACTTCCCTGCCTTCCGGTCACCTCCTTCAGGCCATCCTGCAGATTTCAACTAAACATATATTTCTACCTCACCTCTTTGACTTATAAGGCTCTTGTAATCACTTATGTGAATGAATCTAAGCTGCCTGTGGGCCACCAGTCACTTCCAGCAGGTTTCTAGTATTCTCTCTCCATCTCCCTATAAAGTTTCTTTGACTTAGCATGATCAGCTTGTCAGAAGAACTTGCCACTCTTATCCCTGCCTCTGGTCACACAATTCTCCATCTTCTTTGATACTTCCTTGAATCTCACCAGACTTTGAAGTCCAGGTTTTTGTACAGTTACCTGAGAGAAGCTCCTTTTGCTGGGGTTTGCCTCTTTTCAAAGCTCTTTGTTTTTTCTACTAGTCACAGGGCTATGCCTGGTGCCCTGCACCGTTGGCTATTTTTCCGTACATGCATTCGCCCCACAGAATGCGAAAGTCCTCGAAGAACTGCTGGCAGCTTTTATAACTTGGCTTTCATGGCATCTAGCACACAGCCTTACATATAGATGTTTATTTTACTTTTCATATATTTAGATATTTATAAATCCATACCAACATAATAAGTATTTGCTGAATGATCTGAATTGCAGAAGCTGATTTTTCCCATCTAACAATACAGTCAGCAGCACCATCACCCACAGATGCTTAAGCACAATAGAGAACTATTATCACTTCCCATTGCCATATAGGAAAAAGAACAGAGAAACTAACATTTATTGAGCTTCCAACCTATGTTTAAAAGCTTTGTGCACCTCTATTCCAAGTCTTTCTGTCTTTCAAGATCCCATAGTTTTTAGCCTACCGCCTCCACTTCTTGGAATAATTTGCTAAATTTACGAAATATACCCTGCCAGTCATCACTTTGCTGCATCTGAACCTTCTACCAAACGTTAGTCTAAAAAGAGAAGCCCAGTTCTGCCCCATCCCCATTACACATGGCTCCCACACAACTTGCCTTCTAATTAAACTGAAATAAAATGTATCAACTTGTTATCCAATGCCAATTAATAGTCTACTAAAGATTTGCAACTTGCTTCAAATAAAATACATTTTATAAAGAAGGCAGCACATTTTTAATTCCCATCTATTAAAATAGAACATCCATTCTTCTGATCTAACTACACTCCCAATCAGCCCTCCCTGGGCCTTCTGTCATCTGAGGCTATGTAATACATTCACTTGTTGAAATACTGAACAATTTTAAACTTGCATATGTACTAGATTTATAACATGAAGATGAATCATCATGACAAATTCTTTTCTTGTCCTATACAAGGAGACATTTAAAAATCAATATGGTAGACCAAAACTGACAACCTTTATTACTCATCTAATTGCCCAAATGAGCTCAGAAAAGCAGTATTTCTCATGATGTAGGTAAAGAGAAAGCTTTTAGATAGAAAAAGCTCTAAAGAACTGGGCAGGGGCATTTTCACAAAAGCAAACTACTTGCCTCTGTCTAGTACCAGCCTAAATTTGGCTATCTCCATGCTAGTGTTACACTCACACAATTCCACTTAACAGAAACTTCCCCCATGGATGGCTGGTTTTAAAAGATTGGTAAGGTGAGTAAATAAAGCAATGGGATTCTTCTATACTGAATAGATAACAGTGTTAGATAAGCTACTCGCCCACAGGGAATGGACAAGAGCTACATAATAAGAACTGTCTTTTACAGGACACAACTCCTAGATTTGTTGTCAGAAACTCCTGTGAAGCCCTCTCTTAACTGGTCCCAGGGGAGCTTTGTTTCATTAACACTTGGGGACAGCAGTTCTCAAACTTGTTAGCTGAACTCAGAGGAAGCCACAAAGCTTTTGTGGAGCTCAGTGAAATACTGATGCGTCGAACTTAAAATAACTACTGTAACTATCCTTTAATAGGGACCACTTTATGTATTAACCAATACTTTGAGTATTGGTCAAAAATATCAAAGGTCAGAGACGCAGGGAAAAAAGAACATAGGGAATGTTGCATTTTTACCTCATTTTAACAGTATTGGGAAAGAACTGTTACTTCGTTTTATTACAGGAACACCATGGGTAAAATTACTGCTGCTCCAATTCCCCTCAAGAATTGCTCTCCCAGCAGCCACCTGAAATAGGACCACAGGAACACCTTCGAAAATGGACCCCCTCCATTTTCCCATTCTTTCCTTAATATACATTCAGAAGTTTTCATCTTGTTTTTAAATCCCTTGGCTTTATTTCTCCTCTAGCATTCCAGGGCTTATCATTTAATTTTAGTGGATATCTGACTTTAAAAGGGTAATATATGATTGCTAACCAATTATCCTTTACTATGCCTTAATACCATACTTAAGCTCCATCTTACCGGTACTATGGCAACTTACATCCATTAATTTCACATGAATGAAGTACTTACTGAACACCTACTGAGGCACTATGGGAGTTTCCAGAAACAGAGACATGAACAAGATGCCGTCCCTAATTAGAAAACCCACTGACCAGGAGATGTAGGCTCCAAAGAATTCTTTACACCCATGAATTCCCTTTCTGGATCTTGAGTTTCCTATAGTTTGCTCTGTAATGGTGGATGGCTGCACTACTCGATGCAAAGCATCCTCTTTTACATAAGTCTTAGCATAATATCTCATAAATATGATGCCAAAGTGATGATTCCTTTTCCACCTTTATTTCCAATTCCCGAGAGTTACTTAAGCTGGGTGCAATGATCCCAAAAGACATATACATCTCACAGAGGGAGAATATAACAATATAAATGAATACAGATTCTGCTTCAAATGTATTTCTCCTCTTTCCCAATGGAAAATGGTTTCCTAAATGATTCTAGGAATATTTTATTTATGTTTAGAAAATTCCAATTCTTTAATACTCATAAATGGACTTCCAGAAACAAAAATAATGGCACAACTCAAAGGAATAATTGGTTGATATCCACATAGTACTTTTAAGTTTTTTAAGTTAGGTGCACTAAAATTACACTATTATAGTCCATGAAACTGGGTCTCAACCAGGCATGCAACTCATGTTCCTAAAAATATTTTGCTAAACCATGTAACACACTCAAGACACATTTTTCATCAGCTCTTAAAGAAGATGCCTCAATACTACCCTTAGATTCAATTAAAGTACTCAGGTTACTAAGGAGCAAAAAAAAATGAGAGCAGACAATCACTTCAATCACCACAAAGTGTGACCTATCATATTTCTAACATAAACCAATAAGAACTACCAAGTTTATTGATAATGCAAGAATTCAGCTTGTGAGATCACTTTCTTTTTTTTTGAGAAGTTTTTGCTATAGGGCGCGTGTGCTTGCCAGAAAGACAGAGAGACAGAGAGACAGCAAGAAATCACGCCCCCCCCCCCCCCACACAGGTGGCCACACG
>NW_006207386.1:1063009-1074647 GCF_000334495.1 Tupaia belangeri chinensis | reverse complement strand
CATGCTGCAATCCCTTCTCCTCCATTCTCCTCTTGGGATCTTTGGCACGCACACACACGTGCCTGGCATGAGTTTAGGCCACCGGGTCGGGGACTCAAACCGTGGTTGACTACATGGGAGTCCAGTGACATAGGCATTATGCCAACTGCTGGTCCCATCATGACATAGCTTTCTGTCAACTTCAGCCACTGTTTCTTTTCTCATGCTGGGCAGTCAAACAGAATATGAAGATGGAATGGTGTAATAAGTACATTTGAATGTCTTACTAACCAAGGAAGCCAAAAAGCTTCTAAGTAAGTCTTACACACATATGTTAAGGGAACTTCTAAAAATTAGTGGGAAAAAAATAAAAAAATAAAAATAAAAATTAGTGGGAAAAATGGAATTAAAGTATGTGTTTATTTTAGTACAAAAACAATTTGAAACCTATGCAGCATTTTTTTTATAATATGCATTTTCTGTGAACTCTTTGATGACCCCAGATAGAATAAAAACAATGTGATGAGCCTGCAGTGTGGTAGTTAAGGCAGCTAGATCCTACATAACTGACTGCACGGTCCAAGTCCTGGACCCAGCAGCTTGAAAAACACCCTGGTACATGTGTATGCATGCCCAAAACCCTGACAGAAGAGAGAAATGAAGGAGAAGGGATTGTGGCAGAGACCATGCCCCATGAGGGTGGTACACTCTCACTTTTCCTCCTCTTTCTCCAACAAGGGCATGTAAATAATAAAACAAAACAAAAGCAATAAAGGCTATAATTTATTAAGTTGTGCAATAGACTTCTAAGACTGAGTACTTCTTAAGTACCAGGATAGACTTACATTTCAATCAAAGACTGATCAAGGTTAAAAAGACCAAATCCCAGGCACTTTGTAGGCCTGAGACTTACACGGGCATCACAGGTAAGGTATAATGAAAACTGGTGACATGAGATGGAAGGGTAGGGAATGACAACTCTCCTTCTGTGAGCTTTGGTGGCAATTCAAGCCCACAACCACTTTCTCAGGGCCTCAAGGACATGCCCACAACAGCAGCCTGCCATGGGCACAAAGGTCATTTCTAATAACATCTTCTTGGTATATTGGATTTTTGGGAAAGTCACGATGCATTTTTGCATAGAAAAACTAAAAAATACCTCATGACTTTCCCAACAACCTAATAGCATGGCCACACCAAAGTCAATAATGTTCTTGAAATTATATTTTTCTACTGCCCTGTGATGTGTTAACAAAGTACAACAAAAGGGAAGGCGACAGAAATGCCTATGGGGTGCCTCCTTTGTCTTAGACACTTTCTCAAATCAGCAATTATAAGCAATTATAAGTCTTATTTTGCACATCAAAGGTGTGAGGGTCAAAGAAATGATGCATTTTGCTAAAGGTCCCAGAGTTGGAAAGTTAGATTCAGCACTGAGACAAACTTTGATTGATTCTAAACCCATCACTCTATTATAACATGTGGCGTGTTATTAAATAATAGGTATAATAATCATTGAGATTCTGCCAGTGACTGTATCGAGTATTGTGCATCCATCATACTGCTTAATCTTTGAAAAACTATGAGATAGGTTACTATTACTAATCTTTTTTTTTTTAAGAGATTTTCGTTATAGGGCACGTACGCTCGCCAGACAGACAGAGAGAGACATAGAGACAGAAAGCGAGAAATCACCCCCTAGGGGGGATGGTCATGCTGCAATCCCTTCTCCTCCATTTTCCTCTCGGGATCTTGGGCACGCACGCACACGCGCCCGGCGTGAGTTTTAAGCCACCGGGTCCGGGACGCGAACTGCGGTCGACTACGTGGGAGTCCAGAGACATAGCCATTACGCTCACTGCTGGTTCCTACTATTACTAATCTTACAGACAAAATTAGATGAAAAATAAAGGTTAAAATATATGCCTGAGGGCCAGCCTGGTGGCATGGTGATTAAGGCAGCCGGATTCCACATGGCTGAGTACAGCTCAAGTATCAAACCTGGCAGCTTGGAAAATATGCTGGGTGCATGTGTGTGTCCAAAATCCAAGAGAAGAGATTGTGGTGTGGCCACCCCCTGTGAGGGCTGATTTTTCATTTTCCCTCTCTCTCTGCCATGCATCCTATAGCAAAAACAAAGCAAAAGAAGAAAAAAATAAAGCCTGAATTTGCAACCCAAGTTTATGTTTAGTTACAGCCTCGTGCAGGTATCTATTAACACAGATGACAATGTGTGTAAAAGTACCATGACCGGGACCAGCAGATGTTGTAATGGTTATGTTGTTGGACTCCCACGTAGTTGACCATGGTTCGAGTCCTGGACCCAGCAGCTTAAAATTTACACTGGTCCGTGTGCGTGCATGCCCAGAATCCCGGGAGGAAAATGGATGAGAAGGGATCATAGCATGGCCATCCCCCCCTGGGGGGAGATTTCTTGCTTTCTGACTCTCTGTGTCTCTGATGAGTGCATGCATTCTATAGCAAAAAAATCTCTCTTACAAAAAAAAAAAAAAAAGTAACATGACAAACAAGTACATCTAACTGCGTTAAGAAGATACGAACTGTATTAATATTTGCTAGATCCAGTGGTACCCATGCCAGGATTTAAATAAAACCATCTGGAAAACTAAAGAAAAGCAAACAAACAAACAAAAAAAAACAAGTACCAAGGTCCCACCCAGACCAACTGAATTAGAATCTCTAGGAGTGGAAACTGGCCAGTTTTTCCCCAAGTTCCCAGGCAGCTCTAATGTCCAGCCATGTTTGAGTAAGACTGTAAAAATGAGTGATTGAGAATGTAATCTCTTATTAACATACAATAATTGTGCACATGTGTGGGGTACGAGGTTCCAGGACATGATACAATGTGTAATGCTGAGATCAGGGTAATCAGTACACTCATCATTTCAACCACGTGTTATTACTTTATATTGGGGACATTCTAAATCCTATTTTTTTGCTACTCTGAAACACAGTCAGGTTGTGAACCACATTCATTTCACTGTATTTTATAACCCTGGACACTATTCTGTCAGTAATTTTGTTTCTGTTCATCAACGTCACTCCATTCTACCCAGTTATTCCCCCATCTCTCCCAGCCTGTAGTAGTCATTCCTCAGCTGTCTACTTGCACGAGGTCATTTTAAAAATTTTTCACATACAAGGGAGAACAGAAATACCAATTTCTCTTTCTGTGGAGAATGACAGTTTGAATCTTTCTCATGCACTTCAGCTAGGGGGCTTGGTGTGCTCCTTAAACAGCACCTTCCTCACACTCACCGCAGCGTGAAGGGGAGGTGGAAGTCGTATACCGACAGCACGGGAATCACGGCTGAGCCTCCAAGTGGGTTGTACAGAACAAAGAGTCACTGTCTCAGCAAATTCCGTCCTGCACCTGCTCATGTGGTATGCATTTTCTATAGGCCCCCTCCTAGACACAGCCTGAAGCCAAAGTATCTTCATGTCTGCACAGCAGCACAGCACCCACATACCTTCCGAAAGGTATACTGTTCTCATGGCATCCACAGCATCAAACTGAATGGTGACTTCCTCGTTAAAGGGCTCTATTCTAGTATAAACATGCTTCCCTACTTAAAAGCTAAAGTAGAAGATGGAAGTGGAGTCTATGAGTACTTAGACACATTTCACAATCTTCTCTGCCTGGGGAGAAAAATCAGCAAGAACCAACAGTTTCTGAGAAAACACACACAAGAGGTACAACGAGCAAATCCCAGAGCTTTATCCATTTAATTTTAGTTAGTCCCCAAGAAAATATCTCTTTTTGGCTGTGTTTACAAATAAGAAAATAGTTCTGACTATCAGAGTGGGCATCCCTGCTTAATGTAACCATAGAAAAGTCCCTAACATTTAGGAATCAATTCACTAAAGATTTAGAAATAATGGTTAAATTAGCAAGCTTACTATCTCCCCTTGTCACTAAATCCTACTGATATTACATCAACCACCAGTCAAAACTGGACTCCAACATAGACCCTTCCCATAGCAGACAACAGGAAACAGCTCCCACTGCCAAACACAGGACAATCTGTGCAGCAAAATAAAAGATGAATATATTAAATTATAACCCATATGAAACATATCCATGAGTTCATACTCATGCAAATAAACAATTAAAGAAACAATTAAAGAAACAAACGAATAGGAATAAAGAGGGAGAAAGATAGCCCTTCCTTACAGAATAATTCCCATTAGTAAATATAATAAGAGGAGGAAAACAGGAAATCTCTACTAGTTAAATACCACAGTAAATAACTGTTGCAAAGCAAAATCTCTGATAGATATGAAAATGAGTGGACAAAAAGCATAAGATACATGACATTTGCACACTGTCAAAGTATCTCCCGACAAGATACTTAAGTGTAGAGACAAAAATAGTAAATTCACAGTGGAGCTTAGCAGACACCACCTTAACCAAGTGATAAAAATAATCACCTATCATGAGACATGTTGAGAGTATCTGCTTACTGATACGATGAACTGAGAAAGGCATTTTTATGGTATTTTCATCAAAATGCACAATTGGATTTAATGAGGAAATACCAGACATCCTAAATTGAGGGACGCCTCAAAATAACTGGGCTGTACTCTGCTCAATTTGTTAAAGTTATGAGAGAACAAGAGAAACTGAGGAACTATCCCAGAGTGGACACCAAAAGAAACTGACCATTAAAGGCACGATGCGATTCTGGACTAGGGTAAAGGACCTTGGTAGGACGAATGGCAAAATGTGGATGAGGTCTGTTTCTCAGTTAACAGTGATGACTGCGTTGCAGTTACAGTTAAATGTGTACAAAAGGAAACATTTCAGGAAGCTGAGTGATGGAAGGAAAAGACTCCCTTTGTTACTATTTTTGCAACTTCTAAGTCTACAATTATTTCCAAATGAGTTTAAATAAGTAATGGACTCCTTCCTCCATTGAGACAAATGTAGCCTCATAAAAAAGATATAGATTATTTCAAAATACAGCACGGACTGCTTTGCTGAAAGCTGCACTGCTCTCAGCATAATGTCCTCAGGCCACACAAGAGAACAGCCAGCACTGCCTATCCAGCACCTTCAAATAAACTAGAAATCTCCCAAAACATCTCCTTACACAGCACCCCATCCTTTGGTTTTCAATGTGCCAGAGAGCATATGGGCTCATAGGAGAGAGACACAGGAAGTGACAGAGAGGGAGAGGAGAAAATACCCATCAGCGGACACAGTCCTACTACAATCCCATCTCCTCCATCTCTCCCTCCTTCTGGGCCTGGGGGCACACACTCAGGCACCCAGCACGTTTCTCAAGCTTTCAGTGCCAGGACTCCAACTGCGCAGTCAGTCATGTGCAATCTGGTCACCTTAACCACTAGGTCATGGACTGGCCCCCATCCCATTTTAAAAAATAAAACCATTTTTTAAAATGTTTTCTGTCCCTGAGTGCTCATAAACAACATCCCCAGTCTTTTACCTAGCGTCATCCTCCCTCACTCATCCATAGAGTCCCCATGCACCTCTCTCCTACCCACCAGCCTCAGCCAGGTGGGTGGCACAGTTTTCACAGCACTAAACATGGGCATTCTCACCTCTGTGCCATGACCTCTGTTCTGTGCTCTCCTCCACGTTCTTCGTTCTGCCCTTCCTGCAGTCCATGCAAATGTGGCATGAGCCCCTCCTGGCCCTAAGCCTTCCCTGACTCATCTCATCCTCCACACACTGTAGCACTTACCTTTGTTTGCCACTGAACTTAGCGCTTCCCAGCTCCATTCGTAGGTATGTGCCAGCTCTCCTCCCACAGCCTCATACCCTGCAGAGGGACTCCTGCTGCTATAAACCTAAAACCTCCACAGTGGGTGGCGGGGGCTGACTGTGCAGGTGAATTTTTCCCAACAGCTCCATGTCTGACAATCCACTGAAACTCAGGGCACGTTGTAGAGTATGATATTATCACCTCGAAACCTACAGAGCCCATTGTCGCCACCACCCTGCCACTGCCCCCATCCTTCCTTTTTCTCATCTCCCAAGCTGACCTTAAGTGGCTGTGCATAGAGTATGCATAGACAGAGCGCTGGAGTGTGTATAGGTGGGAACTTAGTTTTAACCACTGACTAACTTACATGCTTGTTTTATTTATTTATTTTTTTGGAGAGGTTTTTGCTATAGGGCGCATGTGCTCACCAGAAAGACAGAGAGAGACAGAGACATAAAGCGAGAAATCACTCCCCAGGGGGGATGGCCATGCCACAATCCCTTCTCCTCCATTCTCCTCTCGGGATCTTGGGCACACACGCACAGTCATCCGGCATGAGTTTAAGCCACCGGGTCTAGGACTCGAACTGCGATCAACTACATGGGAGTCCAGCGACATAGCCAGCATAGAGTATGCATAGACAGAGCGCTGGAGTGTGTATAGGTGGGAACTTAGTTTTAACCACTGACTAACTTACATGCTTGTTTTATTTATTTATTTTTTTGGAGAGGTTTTTGCTATAGGGCGCATGTGCTCACCAGAAAGACAGAGAGAGACAGAGACATAAAGCGAGAAATCACTCCCCAGGGGGGATGGCCATGCCACAATCCCTTCTCCTCCATTCTCCTCTCGGTATCTTGGGCACACACGCACAGTCATCCGGCATGAGTTTAAGCCACCGGGTCTAGGACTCGAACTGCGATCAACTACATGGGAGTCCAGCGACATAGCCATTACGCTATCTGCTGGTTCTGACTTACATGCTTGTTTTTAAACTCAAGATCCATGCTGGTTCTATTTCATGGTCAGTCTGTGAATGCCAGGAACATGCACCCACAATCCTGGCAGGCTGGAGGGCTGCGGGAAGTCACGGCATAAGGCCTTGTTTAGGGGAATGTTCTCTCTCCCTCTCCCTCTCTTGATCTTGCTCTTTCTCTTCCTCCCTCCACCACTCCCTATCTTTGTCCCTGTCTCTCAGTAAAGAATTAAGCTTTAAAACAAACATAAAGATCCACTAGAACACCAATTACTTTATCTGTAGTGGAAAATACTTAAACTGATTTGTTATCAATAGGAGAAAGTTCTTTCACTTCCTATATTACACAAGTCAGAAGTGAGTAAAAGAAAGAAATCTTGAAGTAGCCACTTTTCTTCCCTTCTTTAGCATCTAGAAACAAATTAGGCTCTTAGATGTTTCTCGTCAAGTTGTACATAAATTTTGAAATCTGCACAACCATGAAAGTGCCAAGGTAGAGTCTCCTGGTGGAAGTAAGAATTTAGAAAACTAGTTCTACTTTAACTTTTTCAATTACTCAGCAAAGATGAACAAAAACTTCAGAAATGTAGCACCGAGAAAGGACCTCCTGGTCACTTGGTCCATTCTACACCCTTCATCTAAACTGTGAATCAATTGGGAACACAGATTCGGGGCCCTGGGACCAAACCCAGTTATCTATTTTCATAAGTAAACTTTTATTGAAACAAAGAATGTCATTTTGTATATAGCAGCTATATAGCAGCTCTGGCCATGACGTGGACCCAGTTAAGTAGTGGTCGACAAAGTCTAAAGTACTCATTCTCTGGCCCTTTTACAGAAAAGGTTTACCAAATTCTGGTCTAGATTACCAAAGTTTACAGAGCAGGGAGAGCTCTATAATCTCCCCTAGAAAGTAATTTGGTGTTTATTCAGTTATTGGTAAAAATTCTTTTCATTTCGAACCAAAATTTTCTCCCGCTGTAATTTAAGATTATTTCCTCCAAATCTGTTTAAGGCAAACTTCCATCTTCACTTACATTACATAAAAGCAAGAAATGGTAGTCCAAAAATGCTTCGAACTAAGATGAAAACAGACAAGAACTGGAAGGGAGGGGTACTGGTCAAGGGATACAAAGCTCCGCCTATCCAGGAGGGGAAGCTGTGTGCTATGTCCTGTGTGGAGCGGTGCACCCGTAGTGAACACGGCAGGACGGTGTACGCAACGTGCTCAGAGGGTAGATCCTATGTCAGCTCTTCTAATCACAAGGGAAGAAACTTGTCAAGGTGACGGTGAGGGCTATGGCCTAGATTGTGCTGATGGTTTCATAGGGGTACACTCGTTTCTAGACCCACCAAGTTGTATATGTTAAATACAAGGATACTTCAAATATTCTTGGGAGGTGGAATTAAAGGACAAGTTCAGGCCTAGCCTAGGGGATGCAGTCTGCAGTGTCCGGGACCACAGTGCTAGAAGCCACATGACCCACCACAGGTTCAGATCCCTGGTCTGGTCAACCTGAAATGCATCAGGTTGCTCAATATCCTAATGAGCCAGAGGGTTGGAGAAAGTAGGTCATGGTATGGCCAGACCCCATTGAGGGTGCTTCTTTCTCTTTTTCTCATAAGTACATGGGTATATGTGTTATCTACCTTAATTTTAAAAAGGAAAGATTAAATAAAGTACAAGTTTATTTTGATACAAAATTATTTAAATCTATGCATAGTTTCTTCACAATACTCTTCTTTCACAGATTTTCTTTTCTTTTTTGGAGAGAAATTTTTATTATAGGGAGAGTGTGAGACAGAGAGAGACGGAGAGACAGAAAGTGAGAAATCAATCCCCGGGGGATGGCCATGCTGGCAATTCCTTCTCCTCCAGTCTCCTCTTGGGATTTTGAGCATACACGCACACATGCCTGGTGTGAGTTTGAAGCTACCGGGTCCAGGACTCGAATCACAATCGACCATGAGGGAGTCCAACAACGTAACCATTATGCCATCTGCTGGTCCCCAGATTTTCTTGAAGTTCCTGCTTAAGTGCAACTTTTTGTATGTCAATCATACCTTACTAAAGTGGTTATAAAACAAAAAAGGAGTAATTACTTTTACTTACTCCTTTCACATTGGGAACTCCCAACCTATACTAGAATTTAGACAAGTCTAGACTGATGCTAAGGGCCATATAGTATACAAAAATGCTAGTAAATCTAGGCGTACAAGATGTTGTTTCAAACATCTTTTTCACTTTCCTTCTCTCTCTGTCTGACCAAACTGAAAAATAATAATAAATGAATTTAAATAAAGTAATTATTTTTAAAAATTACATAGAGAACTTAGAATAGTGCCTACTATACAGTAAGGGCTCAGTGACCACTGTCAATGCTGAGAGCTCAGCAAATTTTACTACATTAGGTACATGAATGTGGGTCTCCCCTACCAGACTGTAAGCTTCTCGAGGCATGGGACTGCATCTTTTTAACCCACATCCTAAGGCACGGTGAAGTGCCTGGGACAAAGCAAGGCCAGAGAGTAGAACACCAACAGAAGTCTCTGTGTGAGAAAGAAAATCCTCTTATTGGCCACATTGCTCGGTTAAGTTTTACACCAAGCAATTTTTGGACATGGGCTCATTTATTCACCACTTGGCACGTGAGGGTTAGGTCCTATTTGCCACACTTGGGAGTCTAGAAGAGCTAACTTGAAATTGCTCAACTGTAAAAAGGTTTTGGGAACCAAAGTCCTTCCCTGAATGGTATAGAGACTCTAGCTTCTGTCAATGGCAACAATCTGCCACTGCCACTGTTTAGACAACCAGATACAACTGGAGTTCTATAAGCAAACAACAAACAGAAAACCTGTAATCCATTCTAAACCTATATAATTTTTGGTTATAAATATACATACCCAAATATTTCAGTAATTCATTTTGCAATTCAAGAGGATTGACATTAACCTTAGCAGTCTTCAATTTCACAACTTGTAAAGCTCATGACACACTTCCAGGGATGTGACACAGATCCTCCACAATTTTGCAAATAACCTAACAGACGTGCTGTAATCTCACAGGCAGACTTCTAGTATCATAGAAGGCTCTCCACCCCCTTTGATTTAGCTCCTGTGAAGTCCTTTAGGGTAGTTAGAAACTCCACCTCTCCCCTTGTGCAATTCCAGTTTAAAAAGTTAACCTCTTGACAGAGGTAAGAACAGTATCTCTTGTAAGTCGACACCTTACTATTTGTCACAAGGAGTAGGCTTGTGCCTTCCTTCTTTTGGGCCCCATCACAGATAAAGCTGTTAGCTTTGTTATCCTTACTTATTTCACAAGTCCTCAGTTAGCTGGTCCTTGCATCTTGCAGGCTTGTGAAACTATCCCAGGTCACACTTCCCTCCTTCCTCTTATGTACACATCTTTGTAGAATCTGTGGGTCCCACTGAAAGCTCACTTGAAAGCTACACCAGCTTCTCTCACTCCCTTCTTTTAGTGCATTTGAAAGTCTAGTACACTGAAAGTTTCCTTCATATCTTACGCTACATTTCCAGCTATGCTACCGAAACTATCACTGCTTTTAGATTGCTTCTTCTCATCTGTCCAGACAGCCTTTATTTTTGCCTAATAAGTCATCATACAGCCTTTCCTCAAATTGCTACCCGCCTCCCCACAACTTCTCCCTCTGCCACAAAGACCCAGTATAGTCCCCGTAAACATAACCAATGATCCCTTCAGCCAGAATGAGAAATACAGCACATACCCGCTGGTCACCGGGGTGTGTTCAGGTGTTCTGGAATTCAAGGGGATCTTCTAGATCTCTGGCTTTCCCTGGAAATTCCCTTGCACAGTAGCAGGCATCAGCACCTGCCAATCTGTTCTCCCTGATCTTTAGGAACCTCCCACAGAGACTCCTGAAATGCCACTAAAGCCACCTGGCAAATGTTACCCTCCTCAGGCCAGCGTGACTCATCTCCAGATGGTGCTAATTAGCGGTAATCTACAGCCTCCTTCCCGGTGTGGTCTGTGGACAGTGGCACCAGCATCACCGGAGCACTTCTGGGCATGCAGTCTCCAGCTCTATCCCAGCCAGACCCATGCAAACAGGATATCGAGCTTCACAATATCCCCAGTGCTTCCCATCACAGTAACATTTGAGGAACACTGGTCTATACTACCTAGACACTCAATTCTGCTTCCTGCTCCAAATGCGTGCAAATTAAAAACAAGCAAACAAAAAATTATATGAGCACAATGAATTTTAAAGATGCTTCTTACATCATTCTCTTTCCTTAAGTATGAAAATTGTGCCTAAATACATTACAGATGTTAAAGACTTCCTACAGTAAATAAACCTGTCTAATCTAACATTTCTCAAACACATTTGAGTAAGGAATTTGTAATATTTATTTATTTGTTTACTTAGGTAAACATCTGTTACCATCTCAAAAGCACAACTATTGGTGTTAACAGGAAAAAGTATATGAAAAAGATGCCCCAGGGACCAGCAGATGGCACAATAGTTACATCGCTGGACTCCCACATAGTTGACAACAGTTTGAGTCCCAGACCTGGCGGCTTAAACCTTATGCCAGGCACATGTGCATGTGTTCTCAAAATCCTGAGAAGAGAATGGAGAAAGGATTGTGGCGTGGCCATTCCCGTGAAGGGTGATTTCTCACTTTCTGTTTCTCTGCTTCTCTCTGTTTCTCTGGTGAGTGCATGAGCCCTATAACAAAAACTCTCTTGGGAACCAGCAGTTAGCGTAATGGTTATGTCGCTGGACTCCCACGTAGTCGACCGCGGTTCGCGTCTCGGACCCGGTGGCTTAAATCTCACGCCGGGCACGTGTGCGTGCGTGCCCAAGATCCCGAGAGGAGAATGGAGGAGAAGGGATTGCGGCGTGACCATCCCCCCTGGGGGGTGATTTCTCGCTTTCTGTCTCTA
>NW_006207386.1:1060530-1062589 GCF_000334495.1 Tupaia belangeri chinensis | reverse complement strand
GCGACCGACCGCGCCCTATAGCGAAAACCCCTCCAAAAAAAAAAAAAAAAAAAACTCTCTTAAAACAAACAAGCGAACAAACCAAAAAACCAAAAACAAAAACAAAAAAACACTACCCAAGTGTGTAAACACCTCCACCAGATAATTACAAAACACTGCATTCACTTCTGCAAACCTTTCCTACAGTCCTCACCCCACTGACTTACCAGTATATATAATATACAGATGATTACATCTTCAGGTTCAGGTATGATGTTACCTCTTACTTTCTTGATTGGGAAGATCAAACAGAAGTCAGTATTGGCCCCCCCAAATAAGGCATTCTACAGCCACAGTGAACAAGGAAAAGGGTCAACCTTGAGTGACCTAATCCTTAGACTGAAGCAACCTGTGAATGTTCCAAACCTTCTGGACAGGTGTTACTCTTACTTTTTTTCATTATCTCAGGAGAAAAGTCACAGTCAGACTCCCATTTACATGTATTCTGCTATCAATGGTCCCAAAGTGTTTACTCTTCCTCTCTAAGCATAATGACTGTAACAGGTATTTCATGAAGGATTTCATTTTTAGAACTCGCAATTTTCACTTTTAACCAAACTTCATTTTAGACATCTGTAATTGTACTCTCTTTCTGCTTTCTATCTGTATGAAATTTGGTAATAAACAATTTCTTCTCTAACTTTATTTAACTCAACAAGAGTAAACCACAACCCTACTTTTAAAAAAAGAAGCCCTATTCAAACTACATTAACATTGATTGATAACCTGTTTCTAATTGAAAGATCTTGGGGGCCAGCAAATGGTATACTGGTTAGGGTACTGGACTCTCACATGGCTCTCTCTGGTTCAAGTCCCAGACCTGGAGGCTTCAAAATCACACTGGGTGCAGGCGTGTGTGTGCCCAATGTCCAGGAGGAAAATAGAGAAGGGATTGTAGTGTGGCTATCCTCCCTGAGGGGTTATATCTTGCTTTCTTTCTGTCTCTAATTTTTCTCCAGCAAGTGCATGCAACCTATGACAAAAACCTTAAAAAAAAAAAAAAAAAAAAAAGATCTTAAGTGAATAAAGTGTCCTACATTACAAAAGTAGGTGAGTAGGAAATCAGCCAACACAGTGTGTATGAATTAGAGAGGAAGATATCTTTTGTAGAGTGTGTTTACTACTGAAGAAGGTTTTATTATCTATGGTAGTGCAAAAGTACTCCACTCCCTCTATTCTCCTTAATCCCATCCTTCTCCTTCCTGCACCCTGGTCCAGGTCCATGATGAAATACCATGAAGCCATTACAAATGTTGTAAAGAACTTGTAACACATGGAAGTATTTTGGTGGATAGTGAAAAAATAAAATAAAACTGAAGAGACAATGTAAGATCAACAGTACTTTATATAGAAAGGAATATACCAAAATGCTAATATCCTAGGCTCTGTGGGGTAAGCTGCTGGTAGATTTTTGTTCCTTTCTCTACTAATTTTCTCTCCCAAATTTTCTATATAAAATCTATTTTTAAAGAGTTATTTTATCTTGACTTTATTTATTTATTTTTATTTTAACTTGACCAGTGAGAGAGAGAGGGGAAGGGAGAAAGCAAGTCACCAGGTCTGGGATTTGAACTGCAGTCGACCATGTGGGAGTCCAGCACCCTCAACCACCCACCGCCTGCCAGCCCCAGATTAAATATATTACTTTTATAACTAGGGAAAAACTATAAAACAAGATAAAATCCTGCCTCCTACCGCCTCCTGCCTCTAGCCCTACAAAGGAAAGGCAAAGTTCACAGATGAACGTAGTGATTCTTTATACGTGCAGGATAAAGTACAGCCAGAAAGAAATCCCAACTGAAGTGAGCTCTCATCAAAGGGCATTCATGGGTGGGGGAAAGTGAGAAAGGCCTGAGAAGACAAATCGAGACTAAAGGTTCTCCAGGAAGGAAGTTTTTACTCGCCCGCTTTCTGCTCAGAGGAGTCCATTTAGCCACTCTCCTGCCCGCACTGAAGAGAAGAGTGTGCAGGAGACCATGGAGCTAAGCAGGATAGAAGGAGCCTTTAGTGGGAAAAGGGA
>NW_006207386.1:1048519-1060499 GCF_000334495.1 Tupaia belangeri chinensis | reverse complement strand
CAGTGAGAGCCTGTTGTAGGGGAAGTCACTGCAGGGATGAGGCAGCCCTATATGGGTAAAGGACACAAATTAGGCTCTCCCCAATGATCCTGTCCCAATACATCAGTGCTCACAGTGTCTGCTTTGTGGCCCATTTGCAAAAGTGGCTAGGATCACCTTCTCTGGCCATTAACCTCTGAATATTGATATGTGACATCTAAAGAAAACAATTGAGGAAGTAAAACTCCAAAGTCAACAGTCAATAATCTGGGAGTTCCCAGCATTTGGATTTAATTGTCGGCCCTCAAGCAGGTTCTGTAGCAGCTGCAAATGGAAGAGGCAAGACATGCAGTAGGGTTAGATATGACAACTATGTTTAGACATGACCTAAAGGCACATGGCCAATGTAGTTTCTAGCAGAATCCAAACCCCCCTCTGCCCCAGAGTACAGGTATTCATTGCCTACTTCCAGATTCTTTAATTAATCCTGATCCTCTCATATAGGGCACTGGCTTCACTAGTGCCACAAGCAAGAATTAAACTTTGCCCTCTGCCTATTTTAGTTTGTAATGCTAATAACAAATACCTGAGTGTGAGTAATTTATAAAGGACAGAGGGGCTGGCCTCACAGTGCAGCAGTTAGGAATCAAGATCCCACATGACCAACCAAGATTCAAGTCCTGACCTTATCCGCCTGCAAACATACTGCATGCACAAGTACATGCCCAAGATCCTGATGGGATGGAGAACTGGGGGAAAAAAGACTGTAAATGACCAGGCCCTACCCAGGAATGTACATGCTATTTTCCTCCCTTCCTTGAGCAGGCACATTCTGACATTAAAAAAATAGAGAAAGGAAGAAAGGAGGGAAAAAAGGAAGGAAGGAAGCAAGGAAGGAAGGAAAGAGAGAGAGAGAGAGACAGAGGGAGAGAGGGAGAAAGGAAAGAAAGAAAGAGAGAGAGAGAGGAAAGGAGGGAGGGAGAGAGAGGGGAAGGGAGGGAGAGGAGAGGAGAGAAGAGAAGAAGAGTAGAGAATAGAGGTTTATTTAGCCATGGTTTTGGAGGTGTAAGGTCAAGGAGCTGCATCTGGAGAAGGTCTTCTTACTGGTGGAGTCCCAACGCAGCACAGGACATTCCAGGCAAGAGCTTGAGCAGAACACAGCATGCATGCACCCATGCTCCCTTACAAACACATAGGTATCTAGTCACCAGGGCCAGCCTTAATCTTCTCCCAATGACCCCACCTCTCAATACCACAGTCAGATCAAGTTTTCATCCTTTTAATTCCATCACAGTCAAATCTCAGCACATGAATTGGGGTACAGGGAGGCATTCGAATCATAGAACTGCCTCATGGCCCCTCACTGTCCATCACATCCTTCCTGAGTCCCAATTGCCAACTCTCCAGGTTGATACAAGAGACTGCTGGTCCTCAGGCTCAACATGCAGATAGGGGTAAAGTGAACAACTTATAGGAGAAAAAGCATTTTGATTTTTTTTAAAGACTCTGTGTCCCGACCCGCAGGACAGTCGAACAGGTTTCCTGAGGGAAGGAGTGAGAGATGAACGGCGCAGTGTTACAACTCTTCAGGGTTGTCCATTTATTGTGGGCAGCATGGAGATGACACAGTGTTACAACTCTTCAGGGTCCTCTGGAGGGTTGTCCGGAGACCGTGGTTATATACATGTTGGTGGGCGGTGATTGGTTGTTCTATATATAAATGAAGGATTGTAAAAGGTGGGTTATGATTGGTTGCTTTTGTGGACTAATCATGAGGTGCCGAATATGCAAATCTGAGGGATTCTAAACTCACCAATTTGCTAAGGGAAGTGGCCAATCAGAGCATGGTTTTGAAGGTGAGGTTTTGAAGGGGAGCCAATCATGGCCTTTGGCATTGTGTAATTGTTTGCTGAGAAACCGAAACCCAAGGGCGATATTCACTGGTGCGCAGCCTCCCACAACTCTGAAATACATATTTAATTAGCTACTTTCCACACAGATTGACTTAAAGATGTAAGTCACCAAGACAGTTGTTTTCAAAGCAGTTCAATGCCAGTTCCATAGCTCAGCAGTAATGCACTCTCACGGTAAGCTGGATCCTACATGGCAATGTGCTTTGAATCCCTGTCCCTAAAATATACCAAGCACACTCTATTAGTGGTCAAGATCCAAGGAGTGGGAAGACAGAGATTATAGCATGACCACACCACACAGAAGGTACTTTTCTCTCTCATGTGTGTACACATACACCCTATCATAAATAAAGGAAGAAAATAAAAGCAGTTTTTAAGCTATACTGGAAATTATTTTCCAACTCACAGCTGATGGCCAGTCAGTAGCATGGTGGTTAAGATGACTGGATCCCATGTGGCCAACAGTATGGTTTGAATCCCGGACCTGGTGGCTTAAAAAACACATTGACATGTACATTCATGCCCAAAACCCTAAAAGGAGGGACAAATGAAGGAGAGGAGATTGTGGCATGACCAACTCCTATAGCAGGTGCCTTCTCACTTTCCCTCTCTTTCTCTCTCTGTGTCTCTCAGGAGAGCACACAGGACCACTGGCAAATTTTTCTTTTGGAAAGGTTTTCGCTATAGGGCGCGTGCGCTCGCCAGACAGACAGAGAGACACAGAGACAGAAAGTGAGAAATCACCTCCCAGGGGGCATGGTCACGCCGCAATCCCTTCTCCTCCATTCTCCTCTCAGGATCTTGGGCATGCATGCACACACGCCCGGCATGAGTTTTAAGCCACTGGGTCCAGGACACAAACCGCGGTCGACTACATGGGAGTCCAGCAACATAGCCATTACGCTAACTGCTGGTTCCCCTGGCAAATTTTTTTAAAAGACCAAAACTCACAGACAAAACATAAAATTGAATGATGGAAGCCGTTTTCTTTTTTCTAAGTGATAAACACCCATGGAATCTTGGTATTTTACACACTGTTTAATTTTATATGTGTCCCTTGCAATGAAGAGCAATACCCCTTTAAAAAGCTACGGGAGGGGGCCAGCAGGTAGAATGGTATTTTAGGCACTGAATCCCACATGGTCAACTCTGTGGTTGGAGTCCTGGACCTAGTGGCTTAAAAAACATGCACGGCACAAGTGTATGCATGCCCAAAATCCCAAGAGAAGAATAAAGGAGAAAGGATTGCAGTTGACCAAGAACTTTCAAGACAGAGGGAATAGGAGGGTCCATAAAGGTACATGCATTTCATGAAAAAACTGTGCATGGATTTCAATTTCTCTGCACCAAAATAAACTTGTATTTTAACTGCTTTCCATGAACTTTTTTAAAAACCTTGTACATTCCAAAAGGGGAGGAACAGGTAATCAAATATTTCCTTCTATTTCTACTACAGAGTTCAAAAGTCATAAATTACAATAAACTTGTTGTGGAGACAGACAGGGGTACAGCAGTAAACAGATACTTTGCAAGGTTGACCACATGAGAGGGCTCTGGGTTAACATCCAGAGACCTTCCAGAGTATGTGAGGCATGTGTGTACTCAGGATCCAGGGCTGGCCAAAGCTGGGGGCAGATCATGGTATTATGGCTCTGTTGGAGGTACCTGTCTGTCTCTCTCTCGCTCTCTCAGAAGGAGTAAAAATAAAAAAAAAAAAAAAAAAAAAAAAAGACAAGAAACGAAACTTGTTAAAAGTAATGGCAACACTCAGAACCCTAAATATTGTTAAAATCCTAGGGTAAAATCATACTTATAATTAGGCTTTTTGTACCCTTCCAGCTTTAAAACTATGTATCATGTAGATATTGGTTGTACGATAACATCAATGTACTCACACTACTGAACTTTATAGTGAAAAATGGTTAGGACAGCAAATTTTATGTGTATTTTACAATGAGAAACAAAGAAATTTACAATTGTCTTTGATATATCCTGAAATTCCAAATACACTTACAAATGGTAGTCTCCAAAACTAACTAAACCTCTAAGGGAGCTTCCAGGTCAGAGGTGCTCTCCCAGGGGCTGTGACTTAGCCTGGGAATGTCTGTGCTTTTATGCCATATGGAGATTTAATGCCTGGTCCCACTTACTTCCTGGGCTCAGTGAGGTTTCAGATGCAATGTTAGAAATGTAATCATGAGCAAATGAAGCTCCAGGAGTTAATGAACACAACTGTGTGGCCATGTGTTCTTCTAAGTGTACTTAAATGGAGCACAGAAGTCACCCATGAGTCAAGTCTTAAATATAAAGGGAAAAATGAGACTCTTCCACATACTGGGAACGAAGCTCTTTCCCCGAAAAGCACTTTCTCCCTCTGCTTTCGCCCACATTTCTTAGGAAAGAGTCAGTGCTGAGGTTTTCAACAGCCAATCCACATTTCTCACTACTGACAGGGTCTGACACACAGGGGGACACTTGATTTTGACAGCTTTGCAATTACAAATTAACTCCATGACTCCTGGCAGATAATTCCTTTCGTATAACCCTCACTTCAGTCCCATGTATCTCAAGCTAGACAACAAACACTTGCACCCATCCCTGTCCTGTCAACCAACAGGTGATGCATCACATCTACAACCACCTTCCAACTGGCTTTCCCACGCTCTTCTACACCTGGGGGAGCAACCGACCATGTGGTGTACAGAGATGCACTTGGAAGAGGCCATGACTGTTTTCTTAAACCCCTGGCATCTGAGCTTTTTAACAGTCACCGGCAGAAAGAAGTGTATTTGTATGGTTACCCAGGTCACACAACATACAAGAATATGCACATAATTAAAACACTCCTAATCATCCCCTTATCCTGCCTGCCAA
Source organism: Tupaia belangeri chinensis (assembly GCF_000334495.1). Taxonomy (NCBI): domain Eukaryota; kingdom Metazoa; phylum Chordata; class Mammalia; order Scandentia; family Tupaiidae; genus Tupaia; species Tupaia belangeri. The sequence goes on along the minus strand of NW_006207386.1, from coordinate 1,055,733 downwards.
GTGAGATAAACCGAGTTCATTAAGTTATGTGCTATAGAATACATTTACATTAAATGCTAACATTTCATTATAACAATTCCACAATCCTCATGCTAACTGTGAAATGAAAAAAACCTACGTTAAAAAAAAAAAATTGTTACAGGGCATGTTCCCTCACTGGAGGGAGACAGAAAAAGAGAGTAAGGGAAGATGAAAAAGCATCCCTGGGGGAGTGGCAATGCTGCAAACACTTCTCCTCCATTTTCCTCTTGGGATTTCAGGAATACATGTGTCAGGTATAAGATTCAAACCATGCTGTTGGCCATGTGGGATCCAACCTCTTTAACCACTATGCCACTGGCTGACCCAGGGGGAAAACAAAGTAAAACAAAACACACTTTTTAAAAGCTACTTTGAGTCTTCAAAATGTTCAATAGATAAATATTTAAGTACTTATACATATTTAAAATCAGGCTGAACTCCGTAACTATGAATAACTATTGTATACCTATTGTGTGTGAGAGAGAAAGACTGTAACAAAACTCCAAACCCAAAATAGCATATTCAATGCATGAAATCTGTTTTTTTATTTTTAAAGAAAGATTTCTCATAAATAGACTGTGCTGTGATCTTGGTTTGCTGGAAAAACCAACACTAATCATTTTACCTTAGGAAAAAGACTGTTTCAACCAAGGAACAGATAGCTGTAATTCTTTTTTGAACCAAGACAAAGAAGGAAATAGAAAAAAATATATTACTGAAATCTCCTGATTTTTTATATTTATAAATATTAACTCTACAACTGTTTTTTAAAGGAGAATTTCTAAAAAATTTCATACAGGTAGGATGGTTTGTCTTATACAAGAGTTTCCATTTATCTCTTTTTTGTTTAACAAAATAACAAGAGGAAAGAGAAAAGAGGAGTTAATAATGGTCACAAAAGCAAAGTATTAAAAGAAAAACAAAGACACAAGGTGGCAGAAAAAAAATTTAACTAAACTATTCTTGAGTAGTGGAATAAAGTTAAAGCCCAAAATGTAGAGACCAAGATCTTTATGTACCTTTCACTGTTAATAACTTTCCCAGAACTGATGTTTCTAAGGAAGCCATAAAGAACGAAACAAACCCTAGAAAAAGACAGGCAATTTGTGATAAGGAAAAAGTTACTGCAAGCAGAGAAGAGGTTGTGGCATAGAAAGAAAGTCTGGAGCCTAGACATCAATCTGGCATCTTTAAACAGCATTTCCCAACATACTAGGGGACTTCCAAAAATTTGTGGGAAAATGGAATTAAAATAAGAGTTTCTTTAGGTAAAAAAATTTTTTTAATATTCATGCATAGTTTTTTTTTTCCAATACTGTCTTCTGTGAACTTTCTGAAGATTCTCCACGTATACTCCCCCCCAACACACACATGTATACACACAAGCTTAATCTGTAATATGTATTTACCAGATTTATATATGTAAACACACATACTACATATTTTTTGCCAGTCAATGTCCTAAGCACTTTTTACAAATATGAATGCATATTTTATTAATGACTATCTTTGGAGGCACAGAGAGGTTAAGTAACTTGCCTTCAGTTATTCAGCTGGGGAGTGGCAGAGAAGCCTTCCTTGGCCAACTGAAGCATTCACATTCTATGACTTCTCTGGAGGAATCCCACAGTTCCTGCCGCTCCAGCCGCCCAACCATGCTGCAAGCTGACCTGTATCCTAACATCCTTCCATAATCTCAGAGTTGCTTTCTTCTGTTTACAATCAAGATTCTGTGGTAGGCAGTTAGCTATGAGTAGCGGGCAGCCCTAAGAGAAAAGCAAAAGGCTCACGTAGCCCCAGGCGCCAGGAGGGCGAGGCAATTTGCCATCTTTCCTCCTTGGGGCCTGAGGGAAGCATACAGGGATGATTCTTAGATTTTTCTCTTATCAAAAAGACCCAACCAGCATTTTGCTCAACACCCTAATCCCCAAGTAAGTGTTTTGGTCAACGCCCTAATTCCCACCAGGATGATGAATTAATTAGGTAGTCTAATTAAACAACCTGGCTCCCACTGAGTATGATCAATAAGGTAATCAAATTCCTCATTTCTTACTTGTGAGAGAAGTGCGCAAGCGCAGGAGAAAATGCAGGAATTCAAATTCAAACGAAGGAGTTAGGTCGTATGACAGACCTCCCACAATGAATATTCATGATCACCTCTAGTAATAAAAGTAACAATTAACCAGTATCAAGCACAGTTGCCACCTGGCAATCTGCCCGCCCAACAGCCTTTTTGGGTATACTTTCCTTTCTTTCCTATTAAACTTTCTTTTCTACCTACTTCATTCGTGGTTGCGGTTTCATTTTGCGCCTAGGGACAGATCTCTAATTTTAGTGATCTGGACCCAAAGAACTAAGGACATCACAACGCAGCTCAACACTTTCCCATCCGTTAACAATTCCTGACTAACTCAATCCCAGTCCCATGATAAAAGAGAGGATGTAAACACAAAAGCCTCCACTGTGCCCTATTCTGCAACAGGTCAGTGAAAAGGGGAGGTAGGCATGGGTGGGTAGACAGGTGTGCATGTCATAACTGAGCCAAATCCTCATCTTAATGGAGATATCAAGAGCTCAGGTGAGATGATGGAAGTAAGAAATAGTGGTGTTTGGGGACCAGCAAATGGTGTAATGATTATGCCCCTGGGCTCTCACACAGTCAATAGCAGTTAGAGCCCCAAACCTAGCGACTTAAAACTCATGCCAGACACATGTGCATGTGTGCCCAAGACCCCAAGAGGAGAAGGGAGGAGAAGGGATTGTGGCATGGCCATCCCCCCTGGGGGTGATTTTCTACTTTTTGTCTCTCTGTCCTCTGTCTGTTTCTATCTCTCCACTCCAGCGAGCACATGCACCCTATAGTGAAATCTTTCTGGGGGGGGGGGGGAAGGAATAGTGGTGTTTGTTATTCTCAATTTCTAGAGGGCAGGTGACATTTGTGTGGCCTGCCACAGAAGTTCAGTTTTCTATCTGTCTTCTGTGAAAAGCAGCTATGAGGCTCTTTAAGCCACAAGTCCCTGGACTTTCCACACATTGAAATTTAAGATCTGAAAAAAGTCAGGAGTGGGATAAAGAGCATAAACACTCCCCTTCATTTCCAGTCAGTTGCCTCTCTTCCCACACAGGCTACCTTCCACCTTATCTTCCTGCACCCAACCCAAGGCTGAGCTTCCGGGCAACTGGCACCTTGCTTATCCTGCACTGAGGGTGGAGACCTGGCATAGGGCAGGTGTAGCCTGAGGACAAGGAGATGGGGGTGGGACATCCAAGTCCATATACCTGGAGGCCAAAAAGCACTATGGACTCTGGGGTGGGGGATGGGGACATACCAGAACAGTCAGAGAGGCCACTTAATTCTCTCCTCCCTGAACCAGAAAACATCCTAGAGGCAAATACCACCATTCAGTCAATTACAAAGCATCTCCTTAGCCCAGCTGTGGTGGTACAGGTCGTAGCAGCACTGCTGTGTGATGCTGGAGACAATGTGGGGAGGTTTGGAGTTCAAGTCCTGGGTCTGCCTCCACAGATTGGGCACACTTGTGCTCTCAGCTGGAGGAAGGATCATGGTGTGCCTCTCCCATCTCTCTCTTTCTCTCTGGAAATAAGCTTTTAAAAAAGGAAAAATGAAAGCAGTCAATGCTTGACTATAACTTTACAAAAAGAAAAGAAAGAAAGCATCTTCTTTCCCCTCTTTCTCTCACGTAAGGTAACTTATGCAAGTGGACACCTTTTCATTCAAACACATATACATACATAATCTAACTCATGTTTTCTCAGGTAAGACTCTTGGGAATCTAGGAGACTTTCTGTATAGAATTAAGACAATCTTTGGTTATTTTTCTAACCAAGTGATATTCCTCTCACCACTGGGAACATAATTTGCACTGTTGACCTTTAACTGCTCACTAAAATAAAAAGCAGGCCCAGCTCCGACGGATGATACGGAGTCCATATAGGAAGGGTTTATGTTTGGTTTCTGAGTCTACCTGAATGCACCAGACATGGGGCACTGCAGGTGGCAAGACCCTTTCAAAGGTACCTTTCGCTCTTTCTCTCTCAATCTAATTATCAATAACCAAACTCAAGGAAAAAACAAAAGCAAAAAGCAAATCACATAGCTTCCATTCCTTCCCAAACTTTCAGATTTCTCATTCCCGATACCTCCATCTTAGAATAGGCCAAGCTTTGACCCCATCACCTGGGCTCCAATCCAGGTGGACTGCCTGCTTTTAACCTCTCCTTTCTCCATTCTGTGTACCACTGACTATAGTCATATAATCTATTTTTTTTAAAGATGTTTGCCATAGTGTGTGTATACTCACTGGAGAGAGGCAGAGAGAGAAAAAGTGAGAAATCACTCACCCACACACAGAGGGGGACAGCAAGCATTCACACACTCCCAGCCTGTCTTTCAAGCCACAGGGCCTAGGACTCAAACCACAAAGTCAGCCATGTGGGATCCAGCACCTTAACCACCACGCCACCTGCTAGTCCACAACTAGCAGCTAGCTAGTTTCTAAGGAAACGCTTCCATTGACTAATCGTGACTGCCACCTTACATCTGGTAAGTCTCTCACTTTTATTCTGCCCGTAAAACCATAGAGCTACTGCATGAAATGTTTCCCAAATGCTAATGTGAGATATGATAGGAGTAAGATCCACTGAAATAAGTGTTTTTTATAAAACAAAACTTAATTAATTATAAAGTTTACTTTATAAAGAGCAGTCCTTCATTCTCATAATATAGAAATAGGTTATATGCTAGTACAGGAAGACTGATCATAAAATAAATTATCAACCATTTGTGTTAGAAGGTGGCTGAGGAATAGGACACAGGGAGGAGGTAGGTGTTGCCATCTCAAATATGGTGGCCAAGAAACTTCACCTAGAGAATAGCCTGTGAGCCAAGACTGGAAGCAAGTGAATGAGTATCTGGAGAAAGATGGTGTCAGATTGAGAAAACAGTAAGCACAACGGCCTTGAGGTGGAGAATGCCCAACATGATGGGCAAGAGGCCTCCAGTGCAAGAGGATAAGAGCATGGTTTCATTATACCTGAGGAAAGACTGCCTACTTTTGTCTGTAAAGCACATTCTTTACAATATTAACATATCACTCACATTTAGACCGAATGTAAAATATGTCAGAATCTCTGGGCAAATCAAAGTACTCTATGTATGACCTGTGTTGCCTAATAACTAACCTTGATTGTTATTTTACACTTGGCTTTGTTCTGTTCATACTGTAACAGCAAGTTTAAATTTTGAGATCAAAGAACTGTCAGTAGCATAATTGCTCAGTAAAAGTATTTTTAGCAAGTCTTCATTAAAAGGATATGCGTATGCTGCATTTCATTTTAACTAGCAGATCTGTTCTGCTGCTGACAGATTGCTTTCATTTCTTTCTTAAGGTCTCAAAGAACAGGTAAGCCAGTTTCTTAGAGCTGTATTTATAAATTAATAGTTTAGATGTTATGCAGCACATAAAATAAGTCAGAAAACTCCTTTACCAAAGTGATGTAGAGTCAAACCTGGTAAAGTGACAATTATCACCCCTACACTGGAATTTTCCTCTTGTTCCCAAGCAAAGGGCGGTAGATTCTACACCTTTGTGGTCCTGAAGAATAGGTTACATTCAAAAAGTTCGTGGAAAATGTATAGGATGCATAGATTTCAAAAATTTCTTCACCAAAATAAACACTTATACTTTAGTTCTATTTTTCTGTAATTTCTTTAAATCACCTTGTCCTGTTATATCACAGTATTTGTTATACTAAGTATTCTGTAATTTGTACAGTTCTGTAAAATTAAATTGTATTATAATAATATTGGTATGTTTACCTCCACTGGGCTTCGAGAGTCTGAGGACTGGGACTTTACCTTTATTCATTTCTGTATTCTCAGTGTCTAATGACTAAGGCATCACTAATATTTGTGCCTCTCTTCTTCAAGGTTCTTGGAAGAATGACACTTCCCTGTGCTTAAATGGGTGAGGTCACATGACTTGCCTTGGCCAATGAAATGTGAAGAAACGTCACTTTGGGCAGAGCATTTATAAGCCAGAGTGCAATTCTCTGTTCTTTCTGCATGTCAGTCATTGTAAAAGAATACGTTGACTTGGAAATGTCTTAAGATAGAAGCAAAGTTGCTACTTGGAGGACAGCTAACCCTGGAGAGCACACAGAGGCAAAATGTTCTTTTGTAAGCAAGAAATATACTTTTGCTGTATTAAGCAATGATTTTGGTGTTTTCTTTGTTGTTACTGCAACAAAATTTAGGACTACTCTGACAAACATATCAGATAGTAGGTGTACAACAAAGACTTTAGAAGAAAGAAAAAATACCAGGGAAGGCAAAAATGAGGTGACTACACTGGATGGCAGCTTGGATGTGAGGGACAGAATTGCATCACAAGAAACTGCTTTCAGTGAAAAAAGCAAAAAACAAAAGTAATCAATTCACTTCAGTTCGTTTTACGTTTAGCCTTTTATCCCCAAAGCTACCATTTTAAATAGAAGGTTTTTTTTTTTTTTTTTTGAAGAGGTTTTTGCTATAGGGCACGTGCGCTCGCCAGACAGACAGAGAGAGACATAGAGACAAAAAGTGAGAAATCACCCCCCAGGGGGAATGGCCACACCGCAATCCCTTCTCCTCCATTCTCCTCTCGGGATCTTGGGCACACGCGCACACGCACCCGGCGTGAGTTTTAAGCCACCGGGTCTGGGACGCGAACCGCGGTCGACTATGTGAGAGTCCAGCGACATAGCCATTATGCTAACTGCTGGTTCCCTAAATAGAAGTTTTTATATTTATTATAGTCATTCAAAAAATGAAACTGGTTTTAAGCTTCACAATCTTACTTCATTTTTTTTTATTTTATTATCATCATAATCTTCTTTCTATTACACTAGATTACATATAACTTTACATTGACTTCCATTGCTTTTTCAAAAGGGAATGCCATACATGTCAGTCAATACAGAGATATCAATCTCCCCGCTTTATCATTCAATATCTTTTCCATGCTTTTCCCAATAATTTTTATTCTAATTTTTTAAACAGTCAATCACTATTTCTCATTTTGCTTATTAAAGAGACTTCACCCATCATGAAATATTTCCCAGACCGGTTCAGTTGAGAATACTATACATGTCATCATCAACAGGTAATAAACCATATCTATTTCTCATTAACA
>NW_006207386.1:1044041-1046721 GCF_000334495.1 Tupaia belangeri chinensis | reverse complement strand
GGCTTCCTCAAGAATGGTAGAATAGTTCCTGTTCTTCCCTGAGGCAATGTAGGGCTGGTAACCATCATCTTCCCACTGTCCATAGTCCGAGGAATTCTCCGGTATCTGGCTTCCTCTAGAATGGTAGAGTAGTTCCTGTTCTTCCCTGAGGTAATGCAGGGCTGGTAGCCATCATCTTCTCAAGCTGCAAGTTCTAAAACCTTGTTTTCCGCTTCAGCTTGCTGTTCCAAAGGCCACACGCCGGCCCTGGAGAGGCTCCTGCTGTTGCTGTGTGCCGGGGGTGTGAGCCCCCGGGCCGTCTTACGTTGGCGGGCGCCGTGGCTGCTGCTTCTGCTGCTGCTGCTACGCGCTGGGGGGCGTGAGCCCCCGGGGTCTTCCTCTGTTTGCCCAGAGCAATAGCTTCTTTATATGCCCTTTGACCAAGGTCAAAGCCCCTATTTAAAGAGGGTAGTTTTGAAAATGCAGTGCTCATCGGCAATCAATTTATTTGTAAACTCTCCATTCCCTGATGCTGACCAGTGAAATGGTAGTTACTCAAGCCCTTGAAATAGTTCTCTTTGGGGCCAGCAGGTGATGTGGTGGTTGAGGGCACTGTTCTCCCACATGGCTGACCATGGTTTGAGTCCTGGACCTGGCAGCTTGCTTTCTCACTTTCTCTCACTCACTCTCTCTCTCTCTCTCTCTTTCTCTCTCTCACTATCACTCTGTCCCTCTCTGGTCAAATTTAAAAAATGAAATAAATAAAGAAATAAAGTTAAATAAAATAATTATTTAAAAGATAAATAAATCTGTAAAAAAAGAAAGAAAAAGACAGGAAGAAAAGAAAGAAGTAGCTCTCTTGGGAATCAGAGGTGGGAGAATTTCAATCATTTAAACAAAATTTAAGGGAGAGTTTGGGTTGGATGAGGACTTCTCTGAGTCTTAGCATGCAAATGTGGACTTTCATCACCCAAATCTCCTGGAAATAAATGTTAAATAGCATTTTCATATGAACCAGAGCCTGCAGCTGAGGCCAGGTAAACAGACACATCCTGCAAGGATGAAGCAACAAGAGGGCTGTGCAGTGAAACAATGGAGCCAACAGTGGGATGAGCTGATTCAGAGAAGAGGTGATGGGAAAAGAGCTCATCAGAAAAGCCTTGAGGGAAGAGGAGCCGGGGGAGGAAAATGAGCAAAGAGGAATGGCAAAACCAAAGGAAACCAAACCCAAAATGAAGATAACAGCTCATCCCAAGTAATGAGTAAGGAGATGATGAATCTTCAAAAACCAGGAGAAATGCTAAGCAGAGATTTCTCAGGACCAAACCAGAGAAGGAGATGCTAAACCCAGAAAAGTAGACCCGAGTCTGGGGACCAGCAGATGGTGTGATGGTTACGTTGCTGGACTCTCATGCTGAACTCGCAGTTCAAGCCCAGACCCGGCAACTTAAAATTCATGCCGTGAGCATGTGGATGCTTCTGAGAGAACAGAGGAAAAGGGATTGAGACATGGTCATCCCCCCAGGGAGTGATTTCTCACTTTCTGTCTCTCTGGCAAGTGCACATGGCCTTATAGCCAAAATCTCTCTTAAAAAAAAAAAAAAAGTAGATCTGACTCTGAACAGCAAGGGCCCTTTCCCCAGGTGTAGGGTAGGAAACATCCATTCTAGACTAGAGGTGAAAATCAGAGCGATTACAAGAACTACTGTCAGGACAGAATCTGAGAATCCTGTGACTAGGAGCCCACCTGGCACCTCCCGTGCTCCTCTTATCCCCTGACCAGGACATGGCCTTGCTCACCAAGGGCATTTGCACTAGAACCTTTTCCTTTCCCTGGTCCATTCACAAGAGCTAAAGCTCAAGCACTTCTGGGAAACCTTATTTAAGAAGGCTCCATCCCTTTCCTGGCAGATTTAGGTTCCTTTCCTCTGGACTTCCACTGGCTTATCTTCTCTGGGGACCCAGCACTCAAGCCTTTTTGCAGAAATTGCAATGATCCCCCCTCCCCGAGAAAGAGGGGGAAACGTACAAAAATGAAGGAGTCATCTGCTTGAAATTGGCACCACACTGAGGAACATGAGGTCTGCCTCAAAGGGAAATCCTACATCCCTGACTCTATCACACGTCCATGTTTTCTAATACACAAATATATTAAAACCCAGAAAGAAAGAAAATTCCAGATTTGGTTTGTCCTCACAGAAAACATTTCTCTGGGACCAGCAGATGGCTAAGAATTTTAACAACAGAAAATTTGAGATCGAGGTCTTGCTTTGCCTCTGAATGTTTCATTTATTAAGAGGGACATTCAGATGTATCCAACCTTTCATAAAAACTGTGAAATAATTCCAACCTGGCATGACATTTCAATCTAAGAGAACAGATAAACACACAGACTGTATATGAGTATGCATTGTGATTCTGCTTTATGGTGAGGTTACTGTAGAAGATGATTTGGCCCTTGGGGCCAGCAGTTAGTGTAATGGCTATGTCGCTGGACTCCCACATAGTCGACCTTGGTTCGCGTCCCAGACCCGGTGGCTTAAAACTCACACCCGGCACATGTGTGTGCGTACCCAAGATCCCGAGAGGAGAATGGAGGAGAAGGGATTGCGGTGTGGCCATCCCCCCTGGGGGGTGATTTCTCGCTTTCTGTCTCTGTCTGTCTGGCAAGCGCACATGCCCTATAGCAAAAACCTCTCAA
>NW_006207386.1:1041381-1044031 GCF_000334495.1 Tupaia belangeri chinensis | reverse complement strand
AAAAAAAAAAAAAAAAAAAAAAGATGATTTGGCCCAATACCAAAACCACGAAAAAAATATTTTTTATCTTATTGACACACCCATTATTGGAACCCATGGGCAAAGGAACTGAAGGTGTAATTATTCTATTCAACCATTTGCTACTTGGTGAATGTAGTTTTGGCAGGCATTTCAGAACATGTTCAATACACTGTGACAAAATTTAGCAAGATCAAAGTACCACATACAGGCTTTAGAACTCCTATGCATAGGCTGATACTGCTCAGGGTATCTGGGGAAAAAGCAAGTACAGAAAAAACTGGCCAAGCTATTGTAGAAAAGGAATGCAAAATCCCTGTGTAACAGCTTCTCTGGGTCTGCACCGTAGCCATCCAAGTTCCTGCACAGGAATAGTGCCTGGGTCACGTTTGAGCACAGACATCCAGGGACCTCTCAGGATTCTCCATGGCTGAGCCCAGCATTTCTGCAAAAGCCAGGCTCCCGCAAACCTTCACTGAACTTTGGGGAGAGGCTGCTTCCTTGCCTTGCCCACTGCCAATTTCTACTCTATTCTGGAGCTTCTACTGTCCCATTTTCCAGCACTCTCTTACCTGGGCTCTGACATCAGTCACGAGTCATTCAGAACAGAGCCCCTTGGAGATGTGGGGCAGAGTCCAGAGCCTCACCGACATAACGGCACTCAGAGCTGGGGACAGGGGAAGACAAAGCTTCACTGGAGGCTGCGGAGAGAACCAAGCAACTGAGGTGGGATTGCTCAAGAGGAACTTTTGTTACAGATGACAACAGTCACTGTCTTAAAGGGCAACAAAGAGAGGGAGCAGGGGGAGCAGGAGGAGCAGAAGGAGCAGGAGGAGCAGGGACCCCGGCCTCCCTCTTCTTAGCTTCTACTGGCTGAACCCAACCCAAGGTAGAGAGCCATGATGATGAGGGCCACAGAAGACAGCCTCCAAGGTACAGGGGAGGACAGAGAAGGACAGAGAGTTGTGTGATGGACAGACAGAGAACAGCCAGCTCCGTTTCCATGAGCCCTTCAGGCTTCAAATACTTGACACATTTTTTGTTTGTTTCTAATTACCAGACACTCTGAAGAAAACAACAGGGGAGGGTTTTTTTGTTTGTGTTTGCCAGAGAATGACATGGTTTGCCAGAAAGAAACAGAGAAAAAGAGGGAAAGTGAGACAGCATCCTCCCATGGGGCATGGTCATTCCACAAGACCTTCTCCTTCATTTCTTCTCTCAGGACTTGGGGCACACGTGCATATGTCCCTAGCATGTCTCTCAAGCCACTGGTACTTGAACCAGGCAGTCAGTCATATGGGATCCCTCTGCATTAACCACCATGCCACTAGCTGGCCTAAGATCTTTTAATATTAAAAATTCGCTATACCGGGACAAGCAGTTGGCATAATGGCTATGTAGCTGGACTCCCATGTAGTCAACCACGGTTTGAGTCCCGGACCCAGTGGCTTAAACTCATGCTGGGACCATGTATGTGTCTGCCCAAGATCCCAAGAAGAGAATGGAGGAGAAAGGATTGCGATGTGGCAATCTCTGTCTCTTTCTTTCTGGCAAACACACATGCAACCCCCCCCCCAAAAAAAAAATTGCATACTTCTTACAGTCATCATCCTCCATTGGTTCAGCTTCCATCATAGACGTAGTAAACAAAAAGCAGTTGGGCTCCTAGCCTTAGCAATCCCCTAATGATGAAAGTCGTCAAACATATTTGGCTTTTTAAACCAGTGCTAATAAGTGTGGTCTGTGGATGAGCGGCACCATCACTACCTGGAACTTGACAGAAATGCAGGTACTTGGGACCAGCAGATGGTGTAGTGGTTATACCATTGGACTTCCGTGTAGTTGACTGCAGTTCAGATCCAGTGGCTTAAAAAAATCACACCAGGCATATGCTCATGCATGCCCAAAATCCCAAAAAGAGAATGGAGGAGAAAGAATTACAGCATGGCCAGCCCCCTGGGAAACGGTTTCTCACTTTCTGTCTCTCTGTCTCTCCAGCAAGTGCATGTGCCCAATAGCAAAAATCACTCTCCCCACAAAAATGCAGATTCATGAGCCCTGTCCATGAATGTAGAATCAAGTCTCTAAAAACAGGACTCTGGAATCTGCATTGGAATAGGCCGTCAAAGATTCTGATGCTTGCTGAAATGTGAGAAGCTCTGCTCTGACACCTATGCTTCTAAGCAGCCCTAGGCAAAGCATTCCAAAGGTATCCCACCAGCAACCCTGGCACTAAGATAAGTCCAGACTAAGGAGTCTCTCACTCCTTTAACTGTCTCACTCAGCAAGACACCATATATTTTTAAAAAATTTTTAACTGCCAAAGGGTACACAAGCTTGCCAGAGAGAGACAGAGACAGGGAGAAAGACAGAGAGAAGGCATCCCCCCACCCCTCCCACCATGGAGCATGGTCACATCACAATGAGGCATGTATGCACATGTGCCTGGTGTGTTTTTTAAACCGGGGAGAAGGGAAAACAGGGGTGGGAGGGGCTGGAATTTAAACTGTGGTTGGCCATGTGGAACCCAGCTCTCTTAACCACTAGGCAGCAGCATCAGTCCAGGATATCAATTTTTTTTTTTTTTTTGGAGAAATTTTTGCTATAGGGGCCGGGCCCTCCCCAGACAGAC
>NW_006207386.1:1026192-1040795 GCF_000334495.1 Tupaia belangeri chinensis | reverse complement strand
GTGCACTCGCCAGACAGACAGAGAGAGACAGAGAGACAGAAATCGAGAAATCACCCCCCAGGGGGGATGGTCATGCCACAATCCTTTCTCCTGCATCCTCCTCTTGGGATCTTGGGTACGCATGCACACACGCCCGGCGTGAATTTTAAGCCACCGAGTCCGGGACACGAACCGCGGTTGACCACATGGGAGTCCAGCGACATAGCCATTACACTAACTGCTGGTTCCCTGGGATATCAATTTTTGAGCCTTTGTTTTCTTACTTAGTTTCTGTCAATAGCCAGTAAGATCCCTTTCAGCTCTTCAAAGGGACTGACCTGGGAACCTCTGGATCTATAACTTCAAGCAAGATGGTGGTGGAAGTAGTGGTGATGACAACAGCAGCAGCTCACTCTAAGCACTCTCTATATAACTAGGTGGACACTCCCTTTGCTCCACAGATGGTGAGGTTACACCTTACATCAAAGCTCAGTAACATGTCTTTGAGTCTATAAAAGAAGAAAGCACTTTATTTCAGTGTTAAAACAGTAAAATAAGAAAATGTTAGAAAGCACTTTGTAAACATAAAGAATTTTATCAATGATGGCAGGGTGAACACCTAACTACTGATGAACTGAACTTGATAGAGAATGGTAAACTCTAACTTCATCTGTGATACTCCAGGTAAACTAGAATATATCTAGGCAGTTTTTTTTTTTTTTAAAGGAGTTACATGCCAAAAGCAGTGAGAAATTTGAATGCGTCAACATGTGCTATTGGAAATTTGTGATAAACTTGAGATAGTAGAGGAAAGCAAATAAAGATGATAGTTTAAGGCTATGAAGTAGCTTTCATTGATGACAAGAAATAGCAAGACATTTCTTATCCAAAAAAGAGAAAACCACCTAGAAAGACCTTCAACAGACCCACAGACTTGCTGCCACTGAGTTCTCTTCTGACACCTCTCCCAAAATTCTGTTTATGGCCAAACAAACTTCATCTTCTAGAAACAGATTTATAGATATGTTCTCTTTACTCTTTTAATATGACAGATTCTTGATTTAATCATTCTTTTTGCATCTTCAAATACTTCCTCTGCTACTACATTATCCTCTCCCCCCCTAACTAAAGAGATGAGATGAATATTAAGCACCCATCCTTCCATTTGTCTAAGATATGCCCAAGGTGTTCTGTAGGTTGAGTTGGTGTCTCATTGTAAAGGGTCACCACTCTGACACTAGTCAAACAAAGAACAAGAAATGAAAACTGACTCTCTATCACACCACTGAATCCAAGACAGAATATTGGTATTCCATTTTAGGCACAGAGACTCCGAGAGATTGACTTACTCCAGGTCACACAGCCATTAAGCACACAGAAAAATGCTCTATATTACACCACGACCAACTGTATTTTAATGGACTGAACCAAACATCCTATTTCCCCTCATCCCTAAACTCACCATTTTTTTTTTTACAAAAGCTTTCATACCGATATATGAATCTCCAGCACGATATGATGAGTAAACTATTGGCAGTGTTTGTTCATTACAGTCAACACTTAAAGTGTTAGAGCAAGTAGAAGTGATAAGCTTTCGCTTTCCGCAATAGTAACAGAAGAGAGTAAAGCAAATTTACAATGAGCACAGAAGCCCCGAGCATTAGGCAATCCGTATTTGCATGTACACCTCACAACAGCTGCGGGTAAAACGATTTGACAAAGTCAAAATCACTAATGGTGCTGGAGTTTTAAGTTGCTACACCAGTTAGAAGAAAATACAGGAAGATAATGACCTAGAATGTAACAACTTTAGCTTTTAGGACTCGAACTTTAATAAAGGCTTGTTTTAGAAATGTTGCATTGTGTTTTCTCTACAAGGGACACAAATAGTACAAAATTAAAAGAAAAGCATTTTACAATCAAGAAGACAATGACCCATGAACAATAAAGATAAACTACCAAAAAAAATAATAATAAAAAGCTTAATTGAATCATAGAAGGAAAGCTCTGCCAACTCACCACATAATTCACAGTGACTCACTGGCAAGTCTAAATGATTTTCATTTGGTTATATTCATGGTTCTCAGCTTTAAGAAATTTCATTGGTAAGTTTAACTTTCAAATTTTACTTTTTAAAAAAATTAGAGATGAAACAGATAATAAATTATGTAGATGTACATTGATGTGCACTTTATTTATTTAGCTATTTATTTACTTATTAGTTTTTGCTATAGGCCATATGTTCTTGCCAGAGATGAACAGAGAAAGTAAGAAATTGCCACCCAGAGGGGATGGCCATGCCTCATTCCTTTTTCCTCCACACTCTACTTAGGATTTTGGGCATGCATACATATGTGCCCAACATGATTTTCAAACTGCTGGGTCTAGGACTTGAACCATGAAGTTGACCATGTGAGATTCAGTACCTTAACCTCCACCCCACCCACTAGCCCGTGTGTATACACGTTTTTAACTGCCCACTTAAGAATTTTTGTTTCTTACACCTTCAACATTACTACAAAGCCATTTTTGCTTTCTGTAGAAAAAAAATTTTAATTTTCCCCATATTAAATAATAACCTAAGCAATATCAGTGTTCATATACATTTTTAACATAATCTTAACTTACATTTTCCCACTTTGCAGAGAGATAATTTTGTTTGCATGCTCCATTTTAAAGCTGTGATTTAGTTTGATATTTTTATAAACTATGGCTATATTTAAAAATGAAAACAGGACTTGCCATAGTTTCTTTATTCTAAGACCAATAGTTTTTGAGGCATACCAACAATTTAATAATAGCTTTACAGGGGAGGAAGAAACAGTTGATCACCTCAACTGTAAGATACCTCCTACTTTGAAAAGTGTTGGGGGGGGCAGAAACTCTAATCAAGGAAATATAGTAATAATTTAGAGAGGATAGAGATGAATAATTATATTGCTTAATATGGAACCAGGCTTCAAGGATTCAGATATTGGCTCTTGGGTGATCCTGGACAACTGATTTAGCCTTACTGTGCCTCATTTTTCTCCTTGGAAAAAAGAAGACACTGAAACCATCTGTCACAAAAGGTTGTTACCAGGAGTAAATGACTTACTGTTCTTAAAGTACTTCAAACCACCTGACATGATAAATATCATGTAAGGATTTGTGAAATAATAATAGTTTTCATCATTATCAGCACGAATACCTACAAGGTTGATGCATTCACAGCATTTGGATGTCAACAATTTCCAACTCAACAAAATGATAAAATATTTTATTATTATTATTATTTAATTCCATTTGTTATTATTATTTTTTAATTTGACCAGAGAGAGAGAGAGAAAGGAAAAGCAAAAAAGCAAGCCTCCAGGTCTGGGACTCAAACTGCAGTTGGGAATGTGAAATTCAGCACCTTTAACCACCATGCCACCTGCCGGCCATAGGTTATTTTTAATTGCCAGAGGACACACGTGCTCTCAAGAGAGAGAAAGAGGGCACCATTCAATGAGGTATGGTCACACCACGATCCTTCTTCCTCCATTTCTCCATTCTATCAGGATTTGGGTGCACTCATGTAACATATGCCTCAGAGTGTTTTTCAAGATTCTGGGGCTAAGACTGGCCAGTCTTGTGGGATCCAGCTCCCAATATGTGATGCTTAACCACTGTGTTCCAAAATAATAAAATTTCTTTTTCTTTTTTTATTTTTGGGCAGACACACAAATGCACTTGGTGTGGGTTTTTACCTGTTTGTTTTTGTTTTTAAGAGAGAGATTTTTGCTATAGGGCATGTGTGCTTGCAGGAGAGATAAAAAGAGAAAGACAGAAAGCAAGAAATCACCCCTCAGGGGTGGATGGCCACAACATAATCTCTTCTCCTCCATTCTCCTCTTAGGATCTTGTTTGTTTTTCTAGCTGCTAGATCTGGGATTCAAACATGTAGTTGGCCAGGTGGGAGCCAGCCACCTGAACCACCATGCTATAAGCTGGCCCTAAAACATTTTAATTCAAGAAAATATATACAGACAATTCAATGAATACTTATGCCTTTTAAAGTAAAGGAAGATTAAAAAGTAAAATAATTATAAAACCATAGTGCTGCACTATAGAAGGCAGATTAGGATGCTTTTAAAAATAATTTTTTAATTTTTGCCAAGGGGAATATGCACACAAGAGAGAGAGGTTATAAAGCACCCTACCCCCCAAAACGGAGCCCGGTCATGCTGCAATCTTTTGTTCTCCATTCCATCAAGATCTTAGGCATCCAACACACAAGGGCCCAGTGGATTTTTGAAGCCACTGGGGCCAGAAGACACGGTTGACCATGCAGGATCTGGTTCCTTCTACATACCACTTAACCACTGTGCTATGGGACCAGCCCCAGGTTAGGCTTTTTCAACTGAGCTGTGTGTGTGACCCAATCGACAGACCATTGAAATTAGTTGCAAAATTACATCTCCAGGTGCATTTTTCTGTACTGCTCTCTCTTGGTTCCTTTTTTTGTTTGTTTCTTTTTTTCTTTTTTTGGCCACAGGTGCATATGTCTACCAAAGAGAGAGAAAGTGAGAAATAACCACCTGGGGAAATGGTCACACCATTATCCCTTCTCCTCCATTCTCCTCTCAGGATTTTGGGCACATACATCTGGTGTGATTTTTAAGCCACTGGGTTGAGGACTCAAACCTTGGTCAACCATCTGGGAGTCTAGTGCCCTACCCACCATGTCACATACTGGCCCCAGATTCTTTCTTTATTTATTTTCAATTACCAGAGGCCACACAGACTTGTCAGACAGAGGAGGGGGCAGGAAAGAATAGGAACCCACCCTCCAAAAGGGGTATTGTTTTGCCATAATCCTATCTCCTACATTTCTCCATCCTGTCAAGAGTCTAGACATGCATACACATGCCTCTGGTATTTTTCATCAAACTGTCCTGACAGAAACTGTGGTTGGCCATGTACGTTCCAACCTCTCTTATCCAGTAGGACACAGGACAGGCCCTATCTTTAGATTCTCAAAAACAGTTAATGCTAAGTGAAGAGAAGAGGATAGAGAAAGATAGCAAGTGAACAATAGAGAGGCAGGACGTTAGTGAGAAACAGATAGGGCTTATTAACTGTTGATGATGACATGTATAGTATTTTCAACTGGATTGGTCTGAGAAGTATTTCATGATGGGCAAAGTATTTTTACAAGCAAAATGAGAAATAGCAATTGACTGTTTCAAAAAATAATTAGAATAATAAAAATAATGATTGGGGAAAACATAGAAAAGATATTGAATGTTGAAGTGGGGAGATTAATGTCTCTGTACTGACGGACATGCATGGCATTCCCTTTTGAAAAAACAATGTAATACACTGTAAAGTTATATGTAATCCAATGTAATATAAAGAAGATTATGATGATGATAATAAATAAAATTAAAAAATAAATAATAAATAAATAAATACATAAATAAATAAAACATTTAATGCTGAAAAGACCTAGATGCCTTCCCCTTCTTCAAAACAAACAAACAAAAACCAACCAACCATTCACTTCAGGTAATCATACCATATTACATGACAAATATGCCAACATCTGTTAAAAGATATTTGTGTGTTCTCTATTTTATCTGATTATAAATGAGTTCCAATACTTAGACAGGTTGGCCCACTTTGAACTTTCTAATCTGCAAATTTTTTTTTAAATTTATTTATTTCTTCTACAAGAGAGAGATATGAGGCCAGCAGGCATGGTGGTTGAGGGCATGGTTTGAGTACCAAACCTGGCAGCTTGCTTTCTCACTTTTCCTCTTTCTCTCTCGCTCTGTCTCTCTCTGGATAGATAGATAGATGGATGGATGGATAGATGATCGATAGATAGACAAACAAAGTTAAATAAAATAATTCTTTAAAAAAAAAGAGAGAGAGAGACAAGTCACCCCCAACAGGGTCATTCATTCCCAACCCCAGTCCCTGGTGTGCAGAGGGAAACCTGGGGAGCAAAAACTCTCATGTGAGTCCAGCTGAATCATTGCTGCTCCCTCTAAACTGAAACCCCTTAAATATCAAGCATGTTGCCATCAGAAACAGCAATTGTGAGTTACTAGAAATGCATTCTCTCTCTTCTTCCAGTTTTCAATACTGGCCAGACAAGGCACTTGCTGCCCTTACACATTTCCAAGTAGGATCTGCAATATGGAGAAAACAATGGCTTCCAGGATGAGTCAGCCCAACCTGCATGTTTCTTGTATGATCGCTGGTATAGCTGGGAGATGACTGATGGCTTCTCAGCTCAAGCTATCACCGAAACTTGTGAGTAATTAAAGATTGGTCTTGGAAGCCATTACTGAAGACAATGGAAAGAAAATAAACTGTATTTTGCACTAGAACTTGAAATGTGCATTCATTGTTTCGATATACCACATTATTATCATGTCAAAGTTTTAGAAAACATGGTATTGTGGAAAGGCCACAACCTTCAGAGTCAGTCCCCAGCTCCATTCTGCCCCTGCTATTTCCTAACTGGTAGCCATGGGCAAGTTCCACCGTCTCTGGATTGTAATTTTCTTAGATGAAAATATCTCCTTTTTAGGGAACTCTAATTGTTTCAATCTGATAAAGACCTGCCACAACCCATCTGTGGACTTTTTCTTCTCCATAACCATTGATGAAAAACTCACTGTAATAATCACTTATCAATAAAAATCAAGTCATTGATTTTTAACTAAAGTCCTAGAACTCCTCACAAATTACTTCCAGGACACAAGTCATTTCTGGAATTATCAGTAATCAGCCCATTCCTAATAGGGGTTGTTATGCAACACTGAGGCAAAATATCATAAGAACTCGAAGGCATCATCAGGGCTTGTCTCCTACCTTCCCATCTATTTTTAGCTACACAAGTTACCAATTACTGCCAAGTCAATTTAAGAGACAGTGCAAGTGTGAGTCTTAGTCTCTTTTATTATGGTACTAGTATTTAGACAGCACCTAAAATATTCACTATGTGTTAGGATAGCACGTGTTTTATAAAAATGGAATCTGACATTGCATACGAAAGCAAAAATATTTTGTGTCTAGATTTCCATAAATATGTCTATGAAAGTCCATTTGCCTAGAATAAGCATCCAAGCAGGGAAGGAAAAATTTAAGCTCCAACATGCCCAACGCAATATATAAATGGTCTCTGTTCTTGGAAACACCTGACCCATGGTGTGTGTATCTCATTACAGAGGAAGAAACTGAGGCTCAGACAGCTCAGAGAATAACTCATGCAAAATTACAAAGCTATGGCACTGGGATCCAAGCCCATTTTCGGAAGCCAGACAGCCCATACTCTTTTCCTCCAATCTCATTATGAAACCAAAGTCAGTGAGAGGAACAATAGGGCATAGAGAGAAATAAAATATTACGCTGCCATTGAGTTCCTTTGCTAGAATACACATGATATTAAAATAAAATTAATGAAGGGGCAGAAGGTGGCACAGTGGTGAAACACAGCACTCTATGAGTCAATCCCACATGGCAAAGTTCCAGATTCCCATCTGGAGACAGCCCTGAGTATGTCAGGCACATGTGTGCCCATGCTCGAAGGCTGGCTGGGACTAGGGGCAAACTATGGCATCAAGGCCCTGACGAGTGTGCTGTATCTGTCTGTGTCTCTCACACATAGATGAAAGGAAGAAAGAAAAATTTTAAATGAGAATAAACGAATCTACAGGTTTTCTTCCATCTTCTGAAATAAATGATGGAGATGACACCCACGGAATTTTACTTTGTTGCCATGGTTAACACAGCTAATCATGGTTTGAGGTGACAGTCAGCAGTCAGGGACATGAAGTCAATGTTTCTCAAGTAAGATCATTATACATCCCTCACACCTGGCCTGACTCATCTTCCCTGGAATATATGTGTTGCTCTCAATGGCCTTTGAGTTCTGACAGGCCATGAAAAGCAAGTGGCCTGACTCATCTTCCCTGGAATATATGTGGCCTTTGACTTCTGACAGGCCATGAAAAGCAAATAAGAAAAAAGTAGGCTGGGAGGATTCTCAAACTTTTGGGACTGATGTTGGTCAAGGGGAACCTAGCTGATTTTTTTGTTTATAACATGCTGAATGCTATTTTTCTTTATTTTTTTGAGAGAGAAATTTTTGCTATAAGGCACATGCACTCACCAGACAGACAAAGACAGAGAGACAGAAAGCAAGAAGTCACTCCCTGGAGGGGACGACCACGCCACAATCCCTTCTCCTCCATTCTCCTTTTGGGATCCTAGGCACGCATGTACAATCCTCTGATGTGAGTTTTAAGCAGCTGAATCTGAGACTTGAACCAGGGTCGACTATATGGGAGTTCAGTGATGGAACCATTATGCCATTATACTAGTTTTAATTTTAGTGAATATTAGTTACCACTCACATATAACCACAGTACTTCTCTCCATTCTCCCCACACCCACATTGAGCAAACCAATCACAAGCTTCTGTGTGCTCAAATGACAGAAAGGTTCAAGGCCAGCATGATCAACAGCATTTACTGACCACTCTCAGAGTGGTAAGGTAACACTAGCAGGTACTATAAGGTATAGCAGTTTAAAGTAAATAGGCCCTTTGCCCTCAGTGCAGTTGAGGAAAACCAATCAATTCAGAGTAGTGGATGGACCTATGGAACCAGGCTGCCTGGATTCAAACTCTCTGCCTTCACATACTCTGCGATCTTACAGAGGTGCCACTTATATCTCTGTTTCCTCATCTGTAGAATGCAAATGACAGCATCTAATGCACAGGCTTGCTGTGAGGGTTCAATGAAATTTATATCAGAACATGCAAGGCACATAATTAAGTGGTATGATGTCTTAGCCACTGATTTCAATTTAAATACAAAGAATAAATTACACACTTTGCCTATAAAATATGTGTCTACAATGAGTATAAATTGGGCATACTGGTATAACTTAGAACAGTACGTACTTCTCAACTGAAAAAGTCAAACCTCTAGCTGAGGAGGGTTTTGAATCACACCTGACGCACTCCAGCTTGGACAAGAGGAAAGGATTACTTTCTTGCTTTCTGAGACGAAATCACGTGGCTAAAGAGACTGTAAATGGACATAGAGAACCTGATTCAGAAGATCATCAGGTGAGCTTCCCAGTCTCTCAGTTCTGAAGGGCACCTGCCATAGGGATACTACCCAGGGTGATTAAAGAGAAAGGGTCAAGGGACAGAAGATGGCACCCTTCTGATACCTAATCTAAAGGTAGAGATTCACTGGAGGACTTTGGTGAACAGTCAATTTGGCACAAATGGTGAATCATTTTGGTTACCATAAATAAAACAGATTTCAAGACAGTGACGATGATGGTGGGAAACGACAGAAAATATCCCAGCAGTCACAGCCTAAAAATAAGTCCATCCCAGCATTCTGACAGTGTACATACAAAGAGAGAATGATTTTAACCAGATATTTGGATGTGGGAGTAGAGAGAATGTCAGTCTTAGAAGCAGCATCATGAGAGAGATTAAAAAAGAAACAAAAAATTTAAGGTGGGAGGCTTAAGACCAAGGTACAACTAAGACAGGCAAAAGTTAGAAAACATGAAGTTTCAAGAACAAGAATCAGTGCCTCTTGGGAAAATTGCTGATTTCTGGTTTAGACCAAGAAACGGATAAGATAGAGTTTAGAATATCTTGTACCAGAAAGAGACGAGACTCTCCTGAAACCATGTAAAAAGTACATAGAAAAAAAAGCTGAGTGTCAAAAATAATACAGGTTGTGCATCCTTAATTCAAAAATCTAAAATCCTAGTTTAGCAGGTGCCATGGTGGTTAAAGAAGCTGGACTCCCACATGGCCAACCACGGTTCGAGACCCAGATCCGGTAGCTTGCTTTCTCACTTTCCTTCTCTCTCTCTGTGTGTGTCTTGCTCTCACTCTCACTCCATCCCTTTCTGATCAAATTAAAGTTAAAATAAAATAATTCTTTAAAAAAAAATCTAAAATCCAAAATCTGAAACGTTGAGTGCTAACACCATGCCACAAATGGAAAATTTCACACCTGATTTCATGTGACAGGTCAGAGTCAAAATGTTGCAACACCAAAATATTGTATAAAATCACCTTCAGGCTATGTGTATAAGGAGTATATGAAACATAAATGAGTTTTTTATTTAGACTTGGGTCTCATGTCCAAAGTATCTCAATATGCAAGTACTCCAAAATCTGAAAAAATCAGAAATCTGAAACACGTAAAGAAAGGTCTCAAGTATTTCGGATATGGATACTCAAACTATATTGACTGCAATGAGTAGAAACAAATTAAGATTTTTAAGTTCCTAATGATACTAAAACAAACAAACAAACAAAACACAAAACAACAACAACAAAAAAACCCTGATTATCATTGGAGGTTGTCAGGATATCAAATCATTACTCTAAAATTGACAAAAGAAAAAAATTAAGCTTTCTGTGTTCTTGCATAATCTGAATTTCAGGAGACCCACATAATTTATGAACAAATGACCTTTGTAGATAAATCCCAACTAATAAATGCAAGAGGAATGATGGAGCTAAACATTGCTATTTTACAACCTCTAATAAAATGGATCTGGGCTTACATTCGATGATGCTGAAATTATTAGGTGTTAGGTAGAAACGTAAATTGATGCGACTTGAACCCACCTGTCAACCTTAACATCTTGAGAAGAGTGACATCCATGACATGATGGAACAGATTTGACACAGTACCACTGGTGAAGGACATTTGCCTTTGAACCTGATCCAATCAAGCCTCTATATCTAACTGCCAGATTACAGAAAACAGAGAATAGAGAAACAAGTTAAATGACACCACAGTACATAATCAGCCCAGAAGGTGGGACATTTCGTTGCACAAATGACCCATACTCTCCTGCCAATCAATGGCATTTTAAAAAAGAGAGAGAAAAAAAGGAGGGACTGGTATAAAATAAAACAGATTTAAAAGTCTAACAACCAAATGCAGTATGTGGATTGTTTGGTCCTAGATTTTAACAATTACAAGTTACAAGACCTCTTTGAGAAAATTTGGACATGGAAATTATATTAACGGATTACTGTTAATATTTTTTTCTTTTTCTAGAGTCTTTTTGTTGTTGTTGTTATAGGGTGCATGCGCTCGCCAGAAAGACAGAGAGAGACAGAGAGACAGAAAGTGAGAAATCACTCCCCAGGTGCGATGGCCACACTCCCTTCTCCTCCATTCTCCTCTCAGGATCTTGAGCACGCACGCACACACACCCGGCATGAGTTTAAGTCACTGGGTCTGGGACTCAAACTGCGATTGACTACATGGGAGTCCAGCAACACAGCCATTACACCAACTGCTGGTACCAGTGCGATTACTGTTAATATTTTAGGTGTAAAAAAAGCACAGATTTTTTTGTTTGTTTTAATGTCCTTATCAGAGATGTAAAATATACCATCCCCCAAAAAAGTAGAGATGAAAGAAATACATAAATTAACTAACTGGCAAAATGTTAAATACTATTAAGCTTGGGGGCTTATTACACCATTTTCTTGTAATCTCCATTATAGAAATTAAAAAAAAAAATTATCACAGGGTTTTGGTAGTAATTTAACCTGTGCCCTTAACTTGCCATTGATTTTTAAGAGGTAGCTAGAGTTTTTCCACAAAGCAAAAGTCAAGTTTTTCTCCATCATATCCTAAAGAGGTACAAAGAGTCGTAATCAGTATGCATGCTGAATTCAGTGTGTTAAGTGACTAAAATGAGGAACCAAAGAACTCTCCTGTATTAACCAAATGATAGCATGACTTGTTCCCACAAGGAAGGAAAAGAAGCATAGTCTACAATGCACCTGAGTTAAACAACTGAGAGCTTAGCTGAAGTGAGTTGATGTCACACTGCCTGAGGCAGTGTGAACAAGAGCCACATGTATCCCTAAATCAGATCTTGGCCAATAGGAATTAAAAATACTTCAACGCACAGAGCTGCTTCCACACCAGCGGAAATGAAGTTCTGTTACCTTGTGCCAGAGATCACTGCTCTAATCTGAGGTGCAAACCATGAGACACAAAACTGAATGTCCACAAAGGCTCTAAGCCATGACGTGTTTGCAGTAACATCACTGACTGAACCAAGAGGGCTAACCGGATGACTCCAGATGCTCAGAAGCACCAAAAAGCCAGTCTGGTACATACTTTTTTTTATCTCTCTCTCTTTTTTTTTTTTTTTTTAAAAAAAGAAAAACCCTGTTTTAAATATGGATTGAATGGTCTTGTTCCCCACAAAAGCTGTATGTTGAAGCCCTAATTTCCAATGTAATGTCATTTGAAGATATGGCCTTTACAAAAGACTTAGGTTAAATTAGGTCATGCGCTTGGGGACCTCAGGATGGGATTAGTGGTATTACAATAAGAGACAGAGGTCCAGCCCTAGTAGCACAAGCTGGTAGCTGCTGCTTCTTAGCAGGTTGAGGCCACATGGGAGGCCCAAGTTCCATTCCAAGCTCACCTAAAAAAAAAAAAAAAAAAAAAGCTGGATGCAGTGGCATGAACCAAGGCTAAGGAAGGAGGATTGTAACAGAATAAGATCCTAGTCTATTTATTAAAGAAATAAGATAGGAAATAGCTCTCTCTCTTTCTCTCTCTACCCCCACCTGAGTCCACTAGGTAAAGATGGTGAGAGGACACTGCACAAAAACAGCCATTTGCAAGTCAGGAAAAGAACCCTCATAAGAAATCGATTCACCCTGGAACATCAGTCTTGGGTTCCCAACTTCCAGAACTGTGAGAAATAACATTTCTGTTGTAAAAGCCACTTAGCCAATGGTACCATTACGACCACTCAAGCTCTTTAACAGAAGTCTACATTTCACCTCTTTCTTTCATTTTTCCCTACCCCTTTATGGGGAAGTTTCCAAAATCATAAAAGTGCTTCCAAAGCAGGAAAGGAAAATAGATGAAAATTATGCATTTCCAATATTGGAAAACTTGTCAATCAATCTTCCTATGTATAGGCGCATGCTCTATTATGAATAAAGAGGGGAAAAAAACCTGGCCACATATTTATGACATGTGTTTGGAAAGTCCCCAAAAGAAGTCATACAGTATTAGAATGAAAGAAGGATTAATAGAGTATGCACCATTTGAGGTATTAGCTTCACTGCCCTAACCATGCAGAGTAATTAAGAAAATAAGAGTAAATATGTCCTTTGGCAAGACACACATCATCATCCCAGGCTGTGAGAAACACAAAATCTCTATGCAGATGAACACCACAGATCTATTTATACAGAAACCTCAGCAATTCTTGTCACAGATTGCCTGGCTGCCCTCATGTCTTCAGTATTCTGTGCCATGAAAAAGTAACTGTCAAGGATAATAGGAACACAATTTGACCTACTTTTCCCTAGATTCCTGCAAAGTCTATAACTCTGGTTCTCCGTTTATTTAGCTACCACATCTTGGGGTATATGCCATACACTAAGGTCACTTGTGGGCATCTCCTAAGCTCTCGTGATCACTGACTTTAAAGATGTCCAATTGCATACCTAATTCTTGAACAACCCTCTGAGGTGGACCACGCATAGTCATCCTACATAAGAGAGGCGTGGAACCTAGAGAAGCTTAGACCTACATCAATTCAGATCCTTCCTGCCCAAGGGAAGCCATACCAAAACAACTGTGTCTCCCCAGCCCTCAAGTTTCCACACGTTCCTATTTGCGAAACCTAAAACTGTTCCAATAAGGTGCTCTTTTAAGGTGAACATTCAAAATTTCATTTTTAAAATTACACCGTCCCCCCGCCCCACACACACACGAACTACAAGTTTGCAACTTCTCGATAAAGACTACTAAACGATGATGAAATTTTAGAAACTGAATAGAACCCACCAAAGGCGCCACCCAAACCTGGGGAAAGTCTGAGTACATCTGCCTGAGTTCTGGGGCCCTGGCAGGGACTGTTGAGCGGCTTGTAAAGATCCAGGGAGGCCCTTCTCACTTCTCTTAACATACAAAACATGTCTGACCTGCTCAGGTCACTACATGCACTTAGAACCCAACAAGGGACACTCCTTCACCAGGAAATCGTATCTGAACACACCATCAGGAAGTCAATATTTAAGATTCATGGGGTGTGCACCCTCCTGCTGCAGGAGGCGTCTGGAGCACTAAGAGCTGCGTGCTCGGGAACCCTGGAAACAGAAGCTTGCCCAGGAACTTCCATCTCCTGCCCCCCTCCTGCCCCTCTGGCAGCGCCAGAGCCAGTTCCGACGCCCAGAGCTTACAACGGGACACCCAAATAAAGCACACACGTCGCTTGCGTCGTGCAGGCGGGGTCTTAGTCGTGGGGCCTGAGGTTTGCCGTTGGGACAGGGCCGGCTGACTGCCAGGACCTGACACCTGCAGCTTTCCCTCCAGGGAGAGGCAAGCAGCCCCTCTGCCCGCCATGCCTGGCTTCGACAGCCGGAATCCAGGTGCCCCTGGGTTAAGTCAGGTGTATCTGGGGGAGGGAAAGCCGTCGCTCACCAGGGGGCACCCCCAAACCCCGCCATCCCGCGCCCCTGTTCAGCGGAGTCCGGCAGCACGGCACCCCTTCCGCCACCTCCCCAACTTTCAGACGCCCCCGCAGCGGCCCAGCAGGGCGGGCGC
>NW_006207386.1:954937-1025748 GCF_000334495.1 Tupaia belangeri chinensis | reverse complement strand
GGCCACCGCGGGGAGGGCACCGCCTCATCCACAGGTGCGGGCTACCCAGAATCCTGCAGGCCCGCTCTTCTGCCCTGCCCTCCTGCCCCTTCCCTGCAGACTGGAAGGCCCCTCCCTTCCCTTTTCCCACCAGCCAGCCTTGACCTGGCCTTCGACCGAGTGGCCCGCCCGCCCGCGCGTGCCGCACAGCCTAGCCACACACCAAACCTTTCTTAGAAACTGTTTTTGCCAGAGAACTTCAGAATCGGCTCTGTGTTCTGCTGCGAGGCAAACGCCATCGAGGGGAATGGCCCAGGCTGACCCCACTTGGCACGCTCATTATTAAAGGGCGAGGGGAGAAAACTTTTTGGTCGTAATAGGCGTTTAGCAAAGCAGCGAAGCCTAGTGACCCGAAGGTAAATGTGTGTTAACGTGTCAGAACCTGACCTTCCCTGACAGCCTGTTGTGTGTGATGAATGTGCTCGGTAAACTGTAAAGACCTAGTGTGGTGTGAATCATTGTTTACACCATTCCAGGAGGTAGGAATACCGGAGCAGGGAGTGTGAAACTTATTTCAGCAGGGTCGTGAGCTGCAGGGGGCTGTGAATCGCACATCCCAGCTCAGTCTGTCTTCAACAAGGGCCAGTTGGGTCTTTTACTCCTGATTCGTGGAACACGCGGGTCTCCATCTCTGCCTGCTTCCAAGACTTCAACAACTTACTCACATTTTTAAAATAAAATGACCAGGATTATACGCTGTCAGGACTCTGGGCTGGTTTACCATCTACCCTCAACCCCCTCACATGGTAGATGCTTAGCAAATACAAATCTATATGGAAATGTGGTTATACAAAGGAAAAGGACGAATGACCGGTGTGCCCCGAACCCCAGTTGATATACATCTAGAAAAACAAAGATACTGCCCTCTGCTCTAACTGATTGCCAATTGAGTGGGTAATGAACCTTCTGTGCCACAGGAGTGCGAAATGCTTCTGGCCTGGGGTGGGCAAAGACAAGTCAATGAAGAGAAGAAAGTTTGCACTGCTCCTTCAGACAGAGTGGGCAAGAGTCAACCAAGCAGAAGGAAGGGTGAGGGCTCTTCAAGTAAGGAGGGAAGGCATGAGAAAAACACCAAGGTGGTATCATGCAGAACTGTTGGGTGCTGAAATGTGTTAGTCTGACGAGACAGAAGGATATGGTAGTAAATGAAGATGTAGGAGAAAATACCAGAATGCATGCTGGTGCCACACTGTAGAAGGCCTTAAATCCTGTCACCTAGACATTATTCTATATAATAATTCTACAGTCCACTGCCCCTTTCCAAATACCTATCTCATATATTTACCCAAGACTGAAATCCCACCTGTATGTACTATGTCAGACTGTCCATTTTTATAGTCTTACCATACTTCAGTTCCAGGTAGTAATTAGTCATTGCCTTTAGGCCCAGAGTACTACTCTCCCCATACTTCAAATTGCCCCAGTAGAGGGACCAGCAGTTAGCGTAATGGCTTTGTCGCTGGACTCCCATGTAGTTGACCGCAGTTTGCGTCCTGGACCCACTGGCTTAAAACTCATGCCGGGCGCATGTGCGTGTGTGCCCAAGATCCCGAGAAGAGAACGAAGAAGGGATTGCGGTGTGGCCATCCCCCCTGGAGGGGGATTTCTTGCTTTCTGTCTCTCTGTCTCTCTCTGTCTGGTGAGCGCACACGCCCTATAGCAAAAACCTCTCCAAAACCAAAAACAAAAAAAACTGCTCCAATATATTCCATGTTAACACTGTTCCACTAAAAGCTTCCAGGACACTTTTGGTGAACATTCACTTTGATTAGTGGGTGCTTGTGCCATACCACCCCTGATAATAACACTTGAATCACACCAGGGACCTACTATGCCTCAAAATAGAACTCATGTGTTCTCTCCAAGTCCGTGGTCTTCCCACTGTTTCACACAGCTTCTTAATGTAGGGCCAAGGAATTTGGGCTGTGTTCCATGGATTCTCTGGCACTGACTAAGGGTCTAAAACTCAGTATCAGTAAGGGCCTTTGGAAATTTGGCTTAGGAGATAAGTGATAAACGACATTTAGCCTCTGTATAAAAGTAGACAAGAGACAGGAATAATACAAACAGAAGCACCGTGCTACTATTTAAATCAAGCAATGTCCTGTCTCAGGACCCTGGCACTTGCTGTCCCCTCTGCCTGGAACACTACTCTTCTAAAATGCTGCTCAAAAGAACTCCCCTCAATGTTGAAACTGTCTTCTGTTTTGCAGCCCCTAGCCACATGTGGCTACTGAGTGCTTGAAAAGTGGTCAGTGCCATGGACAACCTGAATTTTTAACTTTGTTTCATTTTAATTCATGTCAATTTAGATAGTGACATATGGCTAGCAGCTACCATATTGGACAGAGCAGTTCTAGAAATCTGCATGTCTTACTCAGCCTCTTCAGTTTTCAAAGTCAAATGTCACTCTTTCAGTGAGGCCTTCTATGACTATGAGATTTAAAATCCACCCACTCCTTTCCTTATCCAGTTCTCAGCCCTCCACGGTTCAACACCATCTAACACTCTGAATGTCCTACCTCTATTTTGTCTGTTGCTTGCCTCCTTATAGCTAGAATATTTAAGGAGTTTTCAAATAGTTCATGGGAAATATGCATTACAAAAAAACTATCCATGGATTAAAACTATCAAAATAGACTCATATTTCAATTTCATTTTCCAGTAACTTTTTTTTTTAAGAGGTCTTTTTTTTTTTTTTTTTTCGCTATAGGGCACGTGCACTCACCAGATAGAGAGACAGAAAGCAAGAAATCACCCCCCAGGGGGGATGGCCACACCACAATCCCTTCTCCTCCATTCTCCTCTCGGGATCTTGGGCACGCACGCACACGTGCCCGGCGTGAGTTTAAGCCACTGGGTCTGGGACTTGAACTGCGGTCGACTACGTGAGAGTCCAGCGACATAGCCATTGCACTAACTGCTAGTTCCTTCCAGTAACTTTTTGAAGTACTCACACTCTACAAGGGCAGGATTCTATTTTGTTCAGAATATAGAACATATTAGTTGAATAACTGAATTCCTCCATATAGGAGAACTCAGTTTTTTGAGTGGAGCTTAACCTGGAGTTTTATATAGAATCTCATTTTGCAATAGCAGAAACTTAAGAAACATAAATTCTATGTATGGCAACATCACACAGGTCAAGCAGGATGAGCAGTTTGCAACTTTTCCTAAAGGTTAGGGTACTGGCACTGATTTTTACTTAAGAGAATGACATTGTGAAGCTACGTCTCTAGAAACGCCTGTGGTGGGAAACCACATGTTATCAGCTGCTGGCAATCAGGAAGACACCTCTGGTAATGACTGCAAAGTAGTGAGGGCCTGGGCCAGCTGCACAGCATGTATGGCTTCTTTGGGGGTCAGATGTTAGTACTGCGAAAGGCTCCTCAGGTTTCTGTCACATTCAGAGGAGGAAAAAAATTACTCAGATGGTGATTCTTGTTGCCCACAGATGGCCACTACAGCATCCCATTTCCTCTAAGCACTTCTGCAATGTGATCTTGCCATTCCTCCATTAAAAAGTTGGGGCTTTGTAGCCGACCATGGTTTGAGTCCCAGACATGGCAGCTTGAAACTCACGTTGGAAGGACCAGCAATA
Organism: Tupaia belangeri chinensis; assembly: GCF_000334495.1. Classification (NCBI taxonomy): domain Eukaryota; kingdom Metazoa; phylum Chordata; class Mammalia; order Scandentia; family Tupaiidae; genus Tupaia; species Tupaia belangeri. Next base: position 1,022,108 of record NW_006207386.1, on the reverse strand, counting down.
ATGGCTGTGTCACTGAACTCCCATGTAGTCGACTGCACTTCGAGTCCTGGACCTGGTGGCTTAAACTCACGCTGGGCGTGTGTGCATGCGTGCCCAAATTCCGAGAGGAGAATGGAGGAGAAGGGATTGGGTCATAGCTATCCCCCGGGGTGGGGGAGATTTCTCGCTTTCTGTCTTTCTGTCTCTCTCTGTCTTTCTAGCCAGCACACCACCCTATAGCAAAAAACTCTTTAAAAAAAATAAAAGAAAGAAAAGAAATTCACACTGGGTAAATGTGCATGCGTGGCCCAAATACTGAGAGAATGGAGGAGAAGGGATTGCGGCATGGCCATTCCCCTGGGGGTGACTTCTCACTTTCTGTCTCTTTCTCTCTCTCGCTCGCTCTCTTTCTCTCTGTCTCTCTGGAGAACACATGCGTCCTATAGCAAAAATCTCTTTTAAAAAAAAAAAAAAAGTAGGGCTTATTTCTCCATCCCTGGAATCTTAGCAGGCCTTGTGAATGCTTTGGCCAACAGAATACACAGCGATGACTTCACCAGTTCTGTAAATAGCCCTGGGTTGGCCTGGCAGCTTCCCCTTCCTACTCTCTTAGAACATTTGCTCTTGGGATATGCCCACTCAGAATCCATCCTTCTTGTTGTGAGAAGCCCAAGCATGTGGAGAGTCCACGTGGAGGTGCTCTGGCTGCTGGGCTCTCATTAAACAACCAGCATCAATTCCTGGCTGTTTGTCAGCCATTTTGGACACCCGGTCTGGCTGAGCCGCAGATGACTCCTGTAGTAGCCAGCATTTGTCTGCCGCCATGTGGGAGAAGCCCAAGCAAGAACTTCACAGCCCCACCAAGAGCCCCACAAACCCAACCAGCTGTGAGAGATCATAAGTTGTTTTAAGCTACTAAGTTTAGAGGTGTCTATTATACAATAGATGACCAGAACACATGGTTCAGAAAAGTGTGAAAAACATTTACTCCCTGTGAGTAAAAAGGAAATAAATTTATGTTTGTTTTTGTATGTACAAGAAAAAAACCACTGGTGAGCTCTTGCAATTAGTTGAAATTTGTTACTGGGGAAAGAAAAGGCAGGTTTTCCATATATAGCTTTTTAGATTTCTTTCTTTAAATGTGTGAGGGATGTCCAGTAGCCCAGCAGTAAAATGCGATGCCCTGCAAGGCTGTCCCACACGCGTAGAGACCTCTGTGTATGCCTGGCATGCACGAGCCCACGAGCCAGAGCTGGCTGGGGGTGGATCACAGTGTTAAGGCCCTGTTGGGGGTTTCTTCTCTGTCTCCCTCTCTCTCTCTCAGAAAAAATAACTACACCCACTTTAAAAATGTGAATGTATTACTGTTCAAAAGAGTTAAATTTTTAAAAATGGCTTCAGGCTTAGAGAAGTCAGAGAGGTAGGAAGAGCTAGGATTTTTAAATTTTGTTTTATTATCTGATTTTTGTTTTCATAATAATATATGCATATGCATGAGAGAGAGAGAAGCAGCCTCAAAAGGATCTCATCACTCTGTAATTCCCTTTCCCCAGTCCTCCTTCTCCTCAGCATCCTGAGTACCCATACACATGCAAAGTGTGTTTTGGACCTAAAGATCTGAACCGGAGGTGGGCCATATTGCTTCCAGCCTTGAGGGCAATTGTGTGACCTCTTTGCCACAGCAGCTGGGATACTGAGGTTTGATGTTACATAGCAGCATACTGATTAAACTAGAGGGCACACAGGTGAAAATCCAACCAGCTAGAGGAAAGAGTAAGCTGGAATTTGAGAAAAAGGACTGGAGAGTCACTGAGTCATGCGGAAAGTCATGACACATTTTTGCATAGAAAAACATGTCATGACTTTCCAGACGACCTAATAGATAGACCAGCGTTCAACACCATGATGGTAAAGCGTAGGCCTAAACGAGGGTACTCAGGGAATAGAGGAGCAGAACCATGTACTCCTTGCTCAATTTGACTCTTAGAGAACATGTCATAGATGACTTTCTGTCCCCTGCTGCATGGGATTTGGGGTAGTGACCTTCTTGTCCTTATCTAGCTTTTGTAGTCCCATAAAAGGATCAAGAACAGCAAGGAAATCACTAATGAATTGGGCTTTCCCTTGAGTTCCTCCACTCCCTGTCTACCTCTTGTCTTCTGACAAAGGCACAGAATGCACATCAACCCAGTGAGCCTCTCAACACCACAGCTATGCGGCTTTGTTGAGTCCTCTTTGGAGTCCATCCCTTTCCCAAATCTCCTACTTTAAATTTTGCCCCCATTTTAGATGTTTTGCATTCCTTCACCAGTTCTCAAAAATAGAAACTTTAGGGCCAACCAGTGACTTGGCAGTGGTTAGGGCAGTTGGATCCCACATGGCAAACAGCATGGTTTGAGTCCCAGACCCAATGGTTTGAAAAATGTGCTAGATATGTGTGTGCATGTGTGTCCAAAGTCCCAAGAGGAGCATGGAGAAGGGATCATGGTGTGGCCATTTCCCCGGGAGAGTGGTGCTTTCTCACTTTCTCTCTCTCTTTCTGGTGAGTGCATGTGCCCTGCAGCAAACTATTAAAAATAGAGAGAGACTAATAATCCCATAGGTGATATCCAAAATGGATTAAGTATGAGCAGGACCTTCACAAGGACTAAGGTTGAATGCACAGAAGATCATAAGGCAGATTCCTACACAAGAAACTCACATCTTCTCATGCTGCCTCTACTGAGAATGCCAGACAGAACAATTTGAGTACTTGATGTTAACTCTATTTTTATGTCATCTTGTGGAATGAATATGCAATTGAGAGAAATGTAGCAAAATAATGAAACATGTTTCATATCTAAAAATGTTAAGCCTTATTCATTTTATTTTAGTTTTTGAGAATCATAAATATAACTATCTGCCATCAGACTGTTCATGACAAACCTGTGTAATATTGTGCTATTTTTACAGGATCTATGTGTCATGCAAATATTCCCCTGGGGGATGATAAACTTTCCCTTAGACTATTTGCATTGGTGGCTCTAGCCAGAGACAGTGGCTGATAGGGATGAGTGCCTTTCCTTATAAGTTCATTTTTTCTGTTCATTACATTCAGAATCTTTAAACAAAATCTGTCTGTTCATGCCTCTTCATATGCTATTTACTACTGTCATACTGGAAATTTCTTTCTTCTTTCTTTCTTTTTTAAGTCAGATGTGCAAAGTCACTAGGCCCTTAGGTATTTAGGACATTTTTGGAAAGAAAAAAAAATATCTGTGTGGTTAAATGCCTAAAAAAACAGGGACCAGCTGGTAGTGTGGTGGCTAAAGCACTGGACTCCTACATGGATGACTGTGGTTCAAGTCCCAGACTTGGCTGCTTACCTTTTCACTTTCCCTTTCTCTCTTTCTGTCTCTCTCTGGTCAAAAATTTAAAAATAAACAAATAATAAGAAGTAAAAATAAATAATTTTTTAAAAATGTCTAAGAAGACAACAGAAGAGTACAGTAACGGAACTAACTTAAGTAACAGACTTCAAGGCAACCCAGCCACTCTTGTCCCATCCTCTGTTCTGTGTGTAGAAATCTACTCATCTCCTGGAAGTCTAATAGTTCACTCTTCTAGAAGCATTCTCTGTTATTCCCATTTGTGATTAATCCTTCCTCTGGTAAACATCAGAGTTTAGTAGAATCCTGCAACTAGGACCCTACAACTAGGGTTCTATTTTTACCACTTCTATCATGATCTATCTTGGTACTTGAATTAAGTCAGATTTGCTTATCTGACTTACACAGGTTAATAAACTCCTCTTTGAATTTTATTTATTTATTTATTTATTTATTTACTTACTTACTTACTATAGAGAGAAAGAGAGAGAAAGTGAGAAAAGCTGCCAGGTCCAGGACTTGAACCACAATCAGACATGTGGGAGTCTAGCACCTTCACCACCACACCACCTGCTGGCCCCAAGTAATACACACTTTCAGGGCAGGAATTATACATCTTTATTTCTCTCTAGCATCTAATACAATGCTTAGCACCTATAGATGTTAAGTGAATAAATGTATGAATGAATGAATGAATACTGGATGAACAAATAAATGAATAAAATGATTAAACACTACAATCTTAAATTAAGGAAAGTCTTAGAAGATGCAACATCTCTAAGGTAGTAGGAAAGTACATAATCCCAAGGGTGATGGGAGGCTATAAATGGACTCCAGATGGTGGCATGTTCAGATCAGCCGGGAAAGAAGATGATTTTAGCATCAATATGTAAAGGGCTTTAGAACAGGGAGGAACTGAAAGCTGGGCAGCCAGCAAAGCAGGTTACAGGATCCCAGGCATGAAGTATTAAAATGGTAATCCATAAGGTGGAGTTAATGGAAGCTTTTGTGTTTTTCTAATGCTATTTGTATCCGCACATTCTATGCACAGAGTTCCTGTGCTAATTAAATGAGGTGGCATTCATAACACTGTTTGCAGACTGTAAAGCATCACACAGATAGCACTGCCTTTCTTTTATGAGGGGACTGCAAAATGTCCATGGAAAAAACTGAGTTAAAGTAGAACTTCTAGTAAAAAAAAAAAAAAAAAAACTAAATCCACACAGTTTTTGGATAATTTGCATTTTTTTTTTCTTTTTGGAGAGGTTTTTCACTGTAGGGCGCGTGCACTCGCCAGACGGAGAGAGAGACATAGAGACAGAAAGCGAGAAATCACTCCCCAGGGGGGATGGTCACGCCGCAATCCCTTCTCCTCCATTCTCCTCTCGGGGTCTTGGGCACACACGCACACGTGCCCGGCATGAATTTTAAACCACCGGATCCGGGACGCGAACTGTGGTCGACTATGTGGGAGTCCAGCAACATAGCCATTACGCTGACTGCTGGTTCCCATAATTTGCATTTTTTGAAGATCTCTTGTTGAAGAGAAGGGGGATGGGCAGATAAAGTGATGCCTTGGAGAAAATAGGGTCTGGTCTAGGCTGAGAAGGGAGTGGAAAAGAAAACAGAAGTCATGTCCACCTAGAAATTAGAGACCCATAAGGGGTATGCTTCTTCCTGTTCCTGGAGGTTAAACATTCCCAGCAATGACCAAAGCAAGTGCAGAAGAACTGGTGAGAAAACCTGTCTTAGAGGGTACCGGAAACATTGTATGAGCTCAAATAGACTTCTGAAGATCTCGGTAAGAAGACAGAAATCTGAATTGGAGAGCACTCCAAGTTGCAGAAGGTCTCCAAAGTTCTCAAGCACAATGGTCTTTTTACTGTGGGGAAGATAGGTTTCACACTCAAGAGATGACGAGAGTTGTTTTCAAGGATTTTGAATATGTTGAGGAACGGAATTCTTCCTATGCAGAGTTAAGACTGAAGAGGGAAACTCCAGTGAAGACTATTTCTTCTCAACATGATAAAAACTTTCCTAGCCATTTAAAGTCTTTTTTGAACTCAAGATGGTCCCGAAAAACTCATGTGCTGAGATTTGTTTGAAAGTATTACGAGGAAACTTAATACCTTCGTGAAACCAAAAGGCTGGGCCTTGGGAGTGAATAAGTGATTCAGGTGGCGCCTGTGGCTGGGTTTATAAGGAGAGAGACAGAGACCAGAAGAGAGACTGAAGGCCACAGCCATTCTGCTCTTGCCTTAAGATGTGATGGGGTCTCTGGGCCCCTGGAAGTTGGACCTCTAAACCATGAGGTGAGTAAACCTCTGCTTTCATTAAGCGTCCAGTCTTGAGTATTTTCTATTGGTAACAACAAAACAGGCCAAAACATCACCCATGCAAAACAGAGAGTTTTAGACTGCACTGGATGGGATTTTGTTTCATCAGATGGATGACTGCCCTAGATGACCTGTAATGTCCTTTCTAATCAAAGATGCCATGATTCCACTGGACCCTGTGTTTATGGGGCAGGGCAGGGCAGGGATTCTTAGGGTATGGCCTGGGGACCCTGGCCTTGTTCAAGACCCTTCCAGGATTCTATAATAGCCTTTCCTTAATAATACTGTTTTCTTGTAATAAAGTGTCATTTGTCCCCTTTTGCTCTCATTCTCTCATGAGCATAAATTGGTGTTTCTGGAGGCTGTCAACATGTGTGATGTTGCAACTGACAGAATACAGGAGCAGACATGAGGATCTAGCAGCTTCTATTAAGTCAGGCACTAAGAAAATTAACAAAATTGTGAATGCCACTCTTTGTCAAATTTTGTTTTGTTTTATAACAGCTACTTTCACAAAACATAATTTATATTAACATCTATTAATATCAAATAGAATTATTAATACTAATATGAATAATTAACACAAGTAAATATATCTAAAATCTTTTTGTTTTAATATGATAGGTATTCATAAATTTAACCTATATAAAGGTTTTTTTTGAGTACTCTATAATTGAAGAGGATTAATGGGTCCTAAAACCAAAACATTGGAGAACTGTTATTATAGGGCATTATTAAAAAAAGGGGGGAGGGCAGACAGTGATGCAGCAGGAGCACAACACTGTGATACTGGATCTACATGAGAAGGTCCTGGGTTCACATCTCAAGGTCTCACTGTATATGCTGGGTGTGTATGTGCAGACTGGCTGAGTCCTGGGGTGGACAGTGGCATGAAAATTCTGTTGGGAGTGTACGCATGTATTCTCTCTCATGGAAGAAATAAATTATTAAACCTTTAAATTTTTACCTCTGATAATTAGAAATAATAAAAATATAAACAGGCTGGGGGGACCTGCAGTTGGCGTGATGGCTATGTTGCTGGGCTCTCATGTAGTCAATCGTGGTTTGGGTCCCGGACCTGGTGGCTTAAACTCACGCTGGGCACGTGTGCATGCATGCCCAAGATCCCAAGAGGAGAATGGAGGAAAAAAGATTGCAGTGTGGCCATCATCCCTGGAGGGTGATTTCTTGCTTTCTGTCTGTCTCTCTGTCTCTGTCTTTCTGGTAAGCAGAAATGCCCTATAGCAAAAACTTCTCAAAAAAATTGTGTGTATACACACACACACACACACACACACACACACACAGGCTGAAAAAGCTTTCTCTCTTGCCTACTTCCTAGTTACCTTCATGGAGCTAATGTCACTTTTATGCTTGCACAGAATTAGTGCCTTTCACAAAGGTGGCTCCTATAGGGCCCTGTGGAGGTAGGGGTGAGGGTATGAGTAGAATGGAAGAGCAGTGATTTGGCATCAGATGGGCTTGGTTCAAGTCTAGATTTTTCTACCTCCTAGTTATGTGCCCTTAAGTTACTTGGTTTTTCTTTTTTTTGTTGTTTTTTTGAGAGATAGAGATTTTTGCTGTAGGGCACACGCACTCGCTGGAGAGACAGAGAGAAAGTGAGAAATCACCTCCCGGGGGGGATGGTCACACCACAAGCACTCTTCCTCTTGGGATCTTGGGCACGCGTGCACATGCATCCAGCATTTAAATCATCGGGTCCAGGATGCGAACTGTGATCTATGATGTGGGAGTCTAGTGCCATAACTATTATACCATCTGCTGGTCCCAAGTTACTTGGTTTTTCTAAGTCTCTAAGTTTTGTTCAGGTCCGGAGAAGATTTGACAAAATAGATATACCCCCTAAACTCAAAAAGGCGCCTTTGAAATTGTAGCTGGTGCCGTGTTGGTGCCACGTTACAGTCTCCATGTGGCTAGTGCCCGAGGGAAGCCACATAGCTTGATGAACAAACACCAGTTTTTACCAACTCTTTGCCCACATATTCCACTCTCTAGGCAAACTCCAAATCTTCAGACAGGTTATTTCTGAAGCACCTTTTTTGCTGTTAACTATCAAAATGAGAAACTTTCTTACATAGTTTATCCTCTAAATATGGTTGTTGGGTAGTAGAACAAACATTGTATGTGGAATAAAAAAGCCCTGGTGACATCTCGTATTTATAATTTAGTAGCTCTGTGACCTTAGCCAAGCACTTACTTCTCTGAACCTGTCTCTTCATCTATAAAACAGGAATAACAAACCCAATCTGCACACTAGTTATGAAGGCTAAAGTAAGTAGTGCTTATGAAACACCATGGAAACTATAAGAGCATACATAAGTATCAGCTGTTATTAATAAATCTCATCCATCCTATGTTCAAAAATGGTGCAAATAAAAAATTCAAAATGAATATCAAGTCAAAATTATATTCATATACACATACACATGCACATTTATTGGATAGTCATATGCCACTTGCAAATGTATTTTAGTAAGTCCTCCAAATTTATTTTTCTATTTTAAACCTTCATATCAAGGTCAATAAAGAGAAACACTGGGACAAGCAGTTGGCATAATGGCTATGTCACTGGACTCCCATGTAGTCGACGGCAGTTCAAGTCTCGGACCCAGTGGCTTAAACTCACGCTGGGTGCATGTGCATGCATGCCCAAGATCCCGAGAGTAGAATGGAGAAGAAGGGATTGTGGCTTTCTCGCTTTCTGTCTTTCTGTCTCTCTGGTGAGTGCATGGGCCCTATAGCAAAAAACCTCTCCAAAAAAGAGAGAGAGAAAGAGAGAGAAACACTAAGTCTATATCAATCCTTTGTTTTAAATAAATCTACTAAGAAGTGTAACATTGATAAGAACAATGAAGAACTTTGCTTAAAATTTTAAAGGGAGTACTCATTTCATTGTCTTTCTCTGGTTGGTCTCTTAAGTATGGCCAGGGCAAGAGACAGTTGAGGGTGTGATAATCCCTAACTATTGTTTAGAGAGCTGCTAACATAATCTTTAATCTATAGGTGCCCTAGTTCATCTATTTACTTAGAAGTGGGAAGTCATCATCTGTTTATTCCTGATAAAATTGTTAAGGCCGAGGTAGCCTGATCTATTTCTCCAGTCCGTTCAGGGCAATCTGGTTCAGAGCCTACCATGGTATCTCACTTTTCAGTATCCTTGACCTCTTTGACCATGAACTTTCAGAGAATGGATGCTACTCCTTCAAATACTGCAAGGATTCCCCATTACTTATAGCGTGAGTGTCTGTATGGTGGGCAGAACATAGAACTGTGTAATTTTATGATTCCTGATCAAAACTGATACTGTTTCATTTTTCTATTGTTTCTAGGTTTCAACATTCTTTAGATGTCTGGCATAATGGGAACAATAGAATTTCTTATTTAAACACAAGAATCAGAAGATCAACAAAGATTATTTTTTGGAAGAATTTTAATAGTTGTTCTTAAGGTATATGGACAAGATCATTTTTAGGTCTCTAGTTATAGGGTAGACATTAGAAGAGAACATGAAATAAATTCAAGAGTCCATGAAATCACAGGAAAGGTTTGGAAGCCTAATTGGTATGTTCTATCCCCATTCTTCCTTCTTATCATCTTTACTTATAGTTTTGAATCCCAGACAAGTAATACTATTGTATAGGGAGGGGTCTTTGGAACTAGATCAGCTAGGTTCAAGCCCTCCCTCTGCCTTTAATCGGTCATGAGAAGTCAAATGGGTCACATCTTTGGGCTCAGTTTCCTCACTTGTAAAATATGGATAATAATAGGAACTACCTCATAGAAATAGCGTGGCAATAAATGAGTTATTATGTGTAAATCTTGTAGAATGGTGCCAACATAGTCAGGGATATAGATTTTCTTTATTATGTTAGAGATTTTCTTTATTAATTCTTTTTAGTGTAGTGTCTAAAGGTTTTAGATTTTTAAACTAGAGATTTTCAGATTTTCAAACTAGAAAATCTAAGACCTATAGCATTTGGGGCAGAGTCTCACTTCCTAAATGTGGGCATGTATAGACAGACCAAAAACAAGGACAGATGCGAGTTGCCCCATTTAAACGAAAAGGCACAAATTGTGAATTCAATTATACTTTTTTTAAAAAAGGTTACTTATCTCAGTGGAGACCTGACTAATACAAATGGATGACCCCTGCAGCCGTAGCACCAACAGATACAAATACGAGAATGAACAAAGTTTCATTCATTCCATACTGGTGTTGGGAGGTGGACTGGTATCTGCTGGCAGAGAGACTTGGGGAAGGATTGACAGGAGTTTGTCTGGGAAAGGGCAAAAATAATGGAAATCCAACTGCCTGTTTATGCTCAAATCCTAAAAATATTCTGAGGAAGAGGGGCAATCAGCACAGGATCAGATGTGAGAGGTAAAATGGGAGAGGAGAAAATGTCAAAATAAAGCATTGACAGGAGGTAACTTCATTTTCTGTTTCTGTCTTGCATTTGTCTTCCTAAGGCACACAGATCCTCCATGAAGAGAACAAGACAGATGGGATGGCAGCATTCTGTGACGGTTTTCTGGAGCATTTACTAGAGAATTTATGACTCCTCCTCGTTACTGTGGGGTATGTATTTGGAATAATTTTCTGCCATGACAACAGGTAATCCTCATAAAATTTCAATACCTAACAAGAGGGCAGAGATGTTGCTTTTCTAGCTCGTCTGCCTTTCAGTTTGCATATTAATAACCCTAAATAGCTACTTACTGTTCTAAATTATTGAAGCTGCATTGCTTGAAATCTACTTGATTGTTGTTGGTTAAAAAAATGACTCCTGCTTTCTTCTCCCTGGACAATTTTGACAGCTTCTTGGAATAGGCCTTATCTGCTTGAAGATCGCACTTCAGCTCACATTACTTATCTTTGGAATCAAAATAGGTTTGATGCTGATTTTGCTCTGAGAAAGATATCAACATTTAATTTTTTTCTTCTTTCTGGTTTATCATAGATCCTGCTCAGTAATCAAACAATCAATATTTATAGAACACTAATCCCATGCTTACAGCATCAATCCCACGCTCAGCCCTGTGGTAGCTACAGATGTGGATGGCAGAACCCATTTTCTAAAGAAGCTTAGAATCTAATTAGGAGAGTCAAAACAATCACATCTGAAAAAAATAAATAAAACTTAATAGTCACGAAGCTCCACTGATGTGAGATGGAAAGATAAAAAAGACAATGGTTTGCTCTCCATAGCAGGGGGGTTCTTATTAAAAACTCATTTGGGGGACCAGCTGTTAGCGTAATGGCTATGTCACTGGACTCCCATGTAGTCAACTGTGGTTTGAGTCTTGGACCTGGTGGCTTAAACTTACGCCAGGCGTGTGTGCGTGCGTGCCCAAGATACTGAGAAGAGAATGGAGGAGAAGGGATTGCGTTGTGGCCATCCCCCCTGGGGGGTGATTTCTCGCTTTCTGTCTCTCTGTCTCTGTCTGTCTGGTGAGCGCATGCGCCCTATAGCAAAAACCTCTCAAAAACAAAAGCAAAAACAAAAACAAACCATTTGGGGGTAACAGTTTATAAAATGTATGGAACTTTGAAGGAGAAAGAGACCAGTAAGGGCTGGTAGAGTTGGCCAAGCTATATTTTGAAAGATGAGAAGGATTTAGACAGGGAATGGGAAGGAACAAAATCACGGAAGCAGGGCTGTGAGTTGCACAATGCCAGGGGTTGTCCTTTTGGTGATCATCTATGTGAAGAATGCCTTGTGATTATTTGACAGAACACAAGCTGCACAGCCATCCCAATTGGCCCTTGACATAGTCATGGCTTGTTCATGGTAAATGGAAAAAAACAAAACATGGTCAGTGGTCAAGATGAAAAATATATTCAGATGCAAGGGACAGGCTAGGCTACAGAGGGTCTTGCAAGGGACAGGCTAGGCTACGGAGGGTCTTGAAAGTCAGGTGGTGGATATTGGAAGGTGTGTGGTAAATGGTAGGGGACATGGCATGTGACTGAGCTGGGGAGAGACATAGTGGAAGCGTGTTTCAGGATGGTTAGCCAAGAAACAGGAAGCAGAGCTGCCTAGAATATTGAGAACTAAGATCAGGGAGGACAGCTTACAGTGACAGGTTACAGAATGACCCAGACTACAGAAATGTCCACAATAGAAGGAATGGAAAGGAAAGGAAAGGAAGGAAAGAAAAGGAAAGACAGATTTGAGACATATTGAAGCAAAAGTTCACAGATGATATAGAAGAGGAAAGAAAGATTCAGGCGAAGGTGACACTTGCTCTCAACAAACTGCCAAATGCAGCTCAGTGCTCAGTACCCTGATAAAATAATGTTAGTCTTCAGTCTAACAAATTCATCTGCCATTATCAAAATGAAACAAAAACAAACAAATGTTTTTAAAATTTAGGAAACAAATTCTGGGAAGCCAAACAAGGGATTGTGCTTTGTAGTTCACTGCTAACTTCTTTTCCATCGGGTCTGAACTAATACCCCAACATGTTGCTAGGAGAAATTATCTTACTAAATATGTTTAAACTACAGACAGGATTAAGACCCTCATCATTTTACAGAATGACCTACTTCAAAGGAAGTCCATTCAAATGCAGTGGCTGGATTTGTACGGGTTAGTAGATTTACCCAGGGCCTATGTGAAATCTTCCCTTCATATAATACCTTAATCAATTCATAGGGGAGGCTTTTTTAAATTACTACAGAGAAAATAATAGAGTACCACACACTTTTATTTCCTTTTTACTGATAAATGAGCAGAAGGCAAATAAGTTAGCTGAGAACCAAGTGAGTCAGCCACAGCCCTTCAAAACCATGGTTCTGGCCTTTAGCCCCATGCTAAAGACCATGCAACACTAACTACTGATTAAAAACTAAGAAGGTGGACCTCTGAACATTTCATATAAATCCTCTAAGCCGGCAATAGTTCTTAGGATTTATGTGCTAATATAAGGGATTCACAAACGATACAACAGAGATAGTCTCCGTGACAAAACATTTTCAGAAGAGGCCAAAATGAGTGGTTTCTCTGGCAAAACACCTGAGGAGGTTAAATGCAGGGGGTCAGTTTGGAGTTTACTAATGTACTTGCCTGCAGACTTAACCCAGAGCTGTCCTCATTTCAAAACTACAGGGCTTGATATAAATATTGGGTCATCGGGAAAGTCAGGACGCATTTGTGCATAGAAAAATACGGCATGACTTTCCTGATGACTTAATAGTTTGTAGAGGGTAAAGTAGCCCAAAATGCTGAAAATTACTTTGCTTTAAATGCCCTCAGCCTTGTGCTGAGTAGTTTCTGAGATGACCTAAACCCTCTGACATCTACTCTGTCAAACTATGAGCAAGGAGGACTAGGCTTAGGGTCTGCACTGCTTAGGCAGTTTTACTGTACATGTTGGGTGGCTTGTATTGTTCCTGAGAAGTTTGGTCTGTCACACATTCTTAGATTCCTATTTAGAGTTCACCCCACCCCCCAACCCAACAAGCTGATTGTCACGGCAGTTATTGTAGCAGCCCATAAGGAAGTATCTAGCTCAGCCACAAGACAGCCTATTAAAGTTATGTGATGCTGATGCAAACATACCTACCCAAAATATGGATGACACAAGAGTACAAGCCAATAAAAGCCAATAAGCATCAGAAAGATTGGTCTTTTGCGTTTATGGAAGAAAATGCGCAGAGTGGTTGGTTTGAGGTAAAGGCATTTTCATGAGGCATAGAACAGGACTGAAAAAGTACCCCTCCCTACACCCTTCCCTGCAAGGGTTCACTAGAGGATGGACTACTTACTCTAGAAAACCCTCAGTGCAGTGTGTCAGCTCATTAAGTTAGAGACAGCAGCATCAAGGGCACCACCAGCAGTTTTAAATATGGACGCTTCATATGCCCATGCAGGTAGCCAAAGAGCAGGTTTCTAAATTCTGCTGGGTTGTTGTGAAAGTCATGATGCATTTTCACATAGAAAAACAGAAAAATATGTCATGATTTTCCTGACAACCTAATAGCTCTCCCAGCATCACACTTGGAAATAAGAATTTGAGAGCAATAGTTGAGTGGTGCTCTAGGGAACTCCAACAGAAGAGTGGGGAGGGGAGCCAACAAAATGTACATTATCAAGAAATGTGTCATTTGCTGGAGCCAGTGTACAACACTAAAACATGATGCCCTGTGAGGCAATCCTACATGGGAAGGTTCCCAGTTCAAGTCTGGAGACTACCCTGAGGATGCCAGGCACATGGGTACACAGATCTAGGGCTGGCCGAAGACTGGGGGTGGATCACAGTGTTGGCACCCTGTTGGGGGCATTTTTTTTTCTCTCTCTCTCTCTTATTTTCTCATGACATAAGTAAACTTAGAAAAAGCAGAAGAAACTTACTATTTGGGCAAATGGAGTTTAATCCCTTCTAGAGAAATCTGGAAGCCAGTGTAGAGTTATCAAGGGTATCCCATTTGAGGGTGAGGGAACTGGGGTATTTATGTAAACTCCCATCAATCATTTGGCATCAGTTCTCTGACATGCCAGCCTGCCCTGAGTGCTGACAGAGTAGGTGTCAGCCCCCACAGAGATGTGATGCCAGCAGTAAAAGTACATACTGAATTCTAACTGCTGTTTTAAATTGAAAGAACTTTTGTGAGTCTCCGTGATGTGAAGAGCACTTGTCCTCACGACTTGAGTCTTGGCTCTACTATCATAAACCCCATGTGCAATAACAGTATGGACTAATCTCCATCGAGTGCTTTCTTTGCATCGGGTACTGTGCTAAGCAATCTGCATCTATTAAGTGATTCCTGTATTGAGGTAATTATTCCCATTTAACAAATGAGAAAACTGAGGCTTAACGAGGCAAAGTAATGGTATTTTTAGGTATTTTTTAAAGCAACTTGTCTCCTAATAGTGGTAAAACAGAACAAAACAAAAAACAACAAGCTTCACCTGTTCTATAATTTTGACACATAATTCAACAAATATTTGTAAGGTCAACCTGTGAAGAACTGAATTCTGTGTTGGGGGATGGTGAGAAGAAGGGTGGATAAATAATCAGACTTTGGGTCTGTGGCAAAGAGCTAATGATGGAACAAGGAGAGCATAAAAAGTAGTAGGTGGGGAGGATATATATATATATATAAATCTATGTGCAGTACAGCATGTCATGAGAACGTGGGCAAAGGAGACCTTGGTCCCAGCAGGGAAGACATGGGAACATTTGAAGGAGCAATTGGCACTTGAGCTGAGTGAATTGCAGCTTGGGGCACCGAAATGGGCAGGTTCACCCACGCCTTCTCCATTCTTCAACAGAATGTGCTCAGAAAGCTGAATCAGACTTAGAGCTCAGAAATCAGAAGCATTTCCGAACAGAAGGCTAACATTTTAGAGGGAGCACATTGCAGTGAGACACTGTGCTTGGGAGCCTGCGTAGTAGAGGTGGAAGTCAGCAGTGGGCTCAGTGTGAGCTGCAGGTGTGTGCTGTTGACATGCAGAGTGCTTCTATAAAAGTAGGTGCCAACATTTAAAAATTAAGAGATTTCTCATCAAACTCCAGATTTTTGGCTACTCTAAAGAATGAAAAGAGCTGGCCACCTGGGCCCACGTGCCTGCCCGATAAAAGCAGCAGTTCCCCTTTTGCTAGTCATGCTCTCCCCATTTGTTCGGCTCCACCGCTCCCTGTTGTCTTGCACCAGCTGAGCTCACTCACGTAAATTGCCTCCAGCTGGGACTGTGACACTGGGCTGGGCATCATGTTGATTTAGAAGACCAAAAACATCAATGGAACCTGTATTTCGATTATGGCTCTACTGTTACCAGTTGTGTGATTTGCCTCTCTGTTTTCCCATCTGTTAAGTGGGAGTCATCGTCTACAGGAAACACTTCCCATGCACAAAATGCTCAGCTGGCACCCGACCCAGGAAGAGCTCTAAATAGAGGTCATTACTGCTGATGTCCCAGGATTTTGCTGGTATGTGTGTTTGTCTTTGGATAATTATCAATACCTCCATTGGCGAAAAATGCTAGGCCAACCCATGGCCTGGTGCAGCTGAGTCCCAGATGGCTGACCACATAGTTCGAAACCCAGTCCCAAGAGCTTGAACAACACACTAGATGTGTGTGCCCAAAATTCCTAATGGAGGGAGAAATGAAGAAAGACTGGGAACCAGCAGTTAGCGTAATGGCTATGTCGCTGGACTCCCATGTAGTCGACCGCGGTTCGCATCCCAGACCCGGTGGCTTAAAACTCACGCCGGCCGCGTGTGTGTGCGTGCCCAAGATCCCGAGAGGAGAATGGAGAAGGGATTGCGGCGTGACCATCCCCCCTGGGGGGTGATTTCTCGCTTTCTGTCTCTATGTCTCTCTCTGTCTGTCTGGCGAGCGCACGCACCCTACAGTGAAAAATCTCTCCAAAAAATAAAAAAAAGAAAGACTTACAGCATGACTATACCCCAAAGGGGGTGATTTCTTTCTCTCTCTCTCTCTCTCTCTCTCTCTCTGGGGAGCACATGTGTCTTCTGGCAAATTAAAAAAAAAGGAAGCCAGTGGAGTGGAGGCCTTATTTTTGAGGTACATGTATTGTAGTACAGTCAGTTTTGCATTGTTTCAATATCAGTTCTGCAGTCCCGACTCCTGGACATTTTATACATGTGTCATTAGTCTCAATGACAGCAGGAAAACAGTCTAGAAAAGATTCTCACTGACAAAGAGACCAGTGGCATCTTTATAAATAGACTAGACACAAATATTTTTCTTTAAAAAATAGAGTTAAAAATCATATTCATTCTGGACCTGCCCCATAAAGCAGTTAAGTGTTGTGCTTAGGGAGTTAGACTCCACATGGCCTACTGTGCTTTAGATCTTGGCTCTTTGGGGACCAGCAGATGGTGTAATGGTTACATAGCTAGACTCCCATGTAGTTGATCACAGTTTGAGTCCCAGACCCAGGCACATCTGCATGTGTACCCCAAACCCCAAAAGGAGAACTGAGGAGAAAGGATGGCAGCAAGGCCAGCCTCCTGGAGGGAGATTTCTCACTTTCTGTCTCTCTGTTTCTCTTTGTCTTTCCAGTGGGCACACATGCCCTATGGCAAAATCTCTCAAAAAAAAAAAATCTCAGTTCTTTGCTTGAACCAATATACTGTATATTCAGCATGGAAAAATTTATTTGATAAATAAATTTATCAAATATAGTGATTGAATGTGAAAAATAATAAATATTAAAAATTAATAACTCATAAAAACAAAAAAAAATCTTTGTTCTACTGGCTTGAAAAGCATGTTGTCTTCTTGTGTGAGAATGCCCAGGATCCTGACATCATTAGGAAAAATGGAAGAAAAAGGATTGCAGCATGACCAAGTACCACTGGGACATCCTTTCCTGTCTTTCTCCATCTCTCCTTGTCTTACAAGCAAATTTGCCCTCTTGCAATAAAAAAAAAAAAAAATCCATTCTCCATTGGACTAAGAATTTATGCCACATCCATATTTAATCCAAATAAAGTTCTATTCTAAGAGATTAAGTTATAAACATCATAGTGCCCCTTCATGATAACACATTAAACAAGATTAAAGACAGAAAAAGGTATTAATACTTTTTCATCGTTTCTATACACAAATCATTTGTATGCATAATTATTCCTCAACTAATAGCAACTTGAGTTTACATTACCTGAACGAAGGGGACTGATTTCATGATAAGGGAAGAAGGGTGATAAGGTACTGGCTGCCAGTCTAATCTGCCAGGCATTTTAAATGTGAACTGCTGGTGAAGACTAGTCTCCCTGGAGAAGTGGCATAACCAAGAAGTGGCCAGATTCTGGATGATACCTCATCTCTTTCTTACCCTGGGGAAAGGAGGCTTCCTGGCTTCAAATTTCACCTACAGTTAGCTGTATGTCCAGAAGAAATCACTTGTCTTATGTACACCTCAGTGTCCCCATTGCTCTTTCTGTCTCTATCACTAATGGAATAAATAAAAATAAATGTAAAAAATTATGATAAGTGATATTGATGTTCTGCACTTGGATGTAATAAAAATAGCACTTACTTGTGTTTATTTCTCCCCAAAACACATTCTCCAGTGAAATCATGAGACAAACATCAAACAAACCCCCAAAGAGAGACATTTTACAAAATACTAGATCAGTATATCTCAAAACTGTCAACATCATTAAAATAAGAAAAGTCAGAGAAACTGTCAGTCTGGTGGAGCCTTAGGAGATAGAGTGATAAAATGTAGGTGGTATCGTAGATGAGATTCTAAGATTAGGTAAAAACTATGGAATTCTATAGAAATTATGTATTGTATTTAATAATAAATGAGTCAGTATTAGAAAGCACAGCAAATGTGCCATATTAATGTGAAATGTTAAGAATGGGGGAGCTGCATATGAGGTACACTGGAACTCTGTACTATCTTCACAGCTTTTTTTGTTTTTGTTTTTGTTTTTGTTTACTTTTATAAATCCAAAACTGTTTTAAAATTAAAAGTCGATAAAGACAAACATTAAATCAATGTCTCTAATTACAACCAAATGATGACTCTAAACATCATACAACTACACATAAGAATGCATTTCATGAGGCTCTTTCTTTGTCTATCCTTTGTGTAGGTTAACGGCATAAAGTCCACACAGTTCAATACGTAGATGAGATTCTAAGATTAGGTAAAAACTATGGAATTCTATAGAAATTATGTATTGTATTTAATAATAAATGAGTCAGTATTAGAAAGCACAGCAAATGTGCCATATTAATGTGAAATGTTAAGAATGGGGGAGCTGCATATGAGGTACACTGGAACTCTGTACTATCTTCACAGCTTTTTTTGTTTTTGTTTTTGTTTTCTTTTATAAATCCAAAACTGTTTTAAAATTAAAAGTCGATAAAGACAAACATTAAATCAATGTCTCTAATTACAACCAAATGATGACTCTAAACATCATACAACTACACATAAGAATGCATTTCATGAGGCTCTTTCTTTGTCTATCCTTTGTGTAGGTTAACGGCATAAAGTCCACACAGTTCAATAAAAGTTATTTTACTGGCTATGGAAGTTAAATCAATGAACACTTCTTGTATGAGGTGATTGTAAGGATAAAATAGACAAAGTGTTTAACACATGCCTGCCATAGAGTTTACACTCTATAACATAAGCCACTTGTATTATTATAAATAAAAAGTCAATTTATCACTCCTTTAAGCAGAACACCCTGAGTGTCACCTGAACTGGAAAGAATTCTGTGTCTTTTTGCTTCTCTGTCACCTTTGTGCCTGGAAAGAGGAAGGAACATTTGGTTTTCTTCCTCCAAGGAAATACAATTATTTTGGAATTTATTTCATTTTAGTTATTAATATTATTATTTAATTTACTATAGGGCACGTGTGCTCACGAGAGAGAGAGTGAGAGAGAGAGAGAGAGAGAATGAGAAGTAAGTCACCAGGTTTGGAATTCAAACCATGGTCAACCATGTGAGTCCAACGTCCTAAATACCATGCCACCTGCTGGTCCAAGAAATGCAAATTTTTGAATGTGAAGAGGGTACATGTGGTTAGCCCAGAAGGTCCAGATATAGGAACCACTGCACAAAGAGAAAGCAGAGTTGCTGAGATGAGAAAATTATAGCAGTAGTTGATATGAACTGAGACAGCAAGAGAGAGGGAGAGGGAAAAAGAAAGAATACAGACAGAACACTCAGTAGTCATAAGTTAGTCTGTCTCTTCACCCCAGCAAAACACAGGACATGTGTTTTGGGCACACAGGGCTTCCTGTGGGTGAGTTAAAATGAACATTTAGGACTGCTATGAATTATTGAGGTAACATTTATTTATAGGGACGTCTGCAGTAAGATTAACATTTCAGCACTCTCCCCTAACAATAAACCTTCAAATCAGGACTGGTTAACCCTACTGAGGACAATTTCCCGTGACTTAGAGAGAAATTAAGAAAACGTACTTTATTCGTGAACAAGTTCCAATATTTCAATATTCTAGATTTATCACCAGACATGGGAATAATAGGCCCATGGAGACTTGAGCTATTAATTTTTTTTTCCTTAAGTCTGCTTGAAGAACTCCCTCCCTGTCATCGTCAGGATGTATAGACCCTGAGTTGAAATCTTGATGGGCCCCAACAGACATGCCTGCTTAGCTAATGATTCCTCTCACCTCTCTCTTAACCCATGGACTCCTGGGTAATTCTGTGGGTGAATTTTATGACTGACACTAATTTATACAAGCTTAAAAAGGGTCCTTTTCTGCCTAACAGCCTCTCCTTGGGAGAGTAAAGCAATAGGAGCTGTAGCAATAAAATTCAGGGGAGGGGTGCCTTGGGAAATCTTACTTGGAACAAATGGATCATCTTGGAAAAGCACATTGTTACAGGACTGAATTAAGATGTCAGCTGCATCAGGATAGAGGCTGTCCCTTTGCTGAAAAATACTCAGAGACCCAGTAACACAAGGCAGGCTGAGGTGCTGGACAGGAGAGTGGTGGTGGTGGGGGAGGGGGGGCAGGTGACACAAGAAACAAAAATTAGCAGCTGGAAGTTAATGGGCCTGGAGGTGAAAGTAGTCTAGGCACTTGGTTTTGTTTACCTTTTCTTTCTGATACCTGAAAATCACACTGATGATCATTGTGCTTGATTCTACAGTGCTTGATTGGCCTATTCATCTAGAAATGATCATTTTCAGGGCTTTGTCCTTTTGCCTTAAGTTCCCTTAATGCGAGCAGCAAGTATAGGTTTAGCTATTGCCAGTGCAGTCTCCCATCTAGCATGGCGATTCTTGGATAGAAACTCCCAAGCTTGACCAAAATGTCTGAGAAAGGCAGAGGGAGCCTTTTATACTCTACTGGGAGACCCAGGATATAAATTCATAACACTCTGCACAAACTCTGTAAAGTGCTTAAGCATTTGCATTTGCTTATGGAGCATGCTCTTGACTTGATCAAATGAAAAACGATGTGAACTCCGCCTATGGGTTATTTATCCTAGCAGTGAATGCTCAGAGTGTCAAAGATTCTATTATTGTGGAAGCCCCTGTGGACCTTGGGCTCCTTTTCTCTGAATTTAAATAAGCCTGGTGCCTTTGCATTTGTCCTCATAGGTCATATATTTGAACAACAGAATCATCTTAAAGACTCTGCTCTAGACCCTCTGTAAGAAGGGAGGCCAAGGGACCAGCAAATGGCACAATGGTTACATCGCTAGACTCCCATGTAGTCAATGGCAGTTCAAGTGAAGAACCAGAGCCTTAAAACACAGTGCCTTAAAACATATGCCAGGCACATGTGCATATGTACCCATGATCCCAAGAAGAGAATGGAGAAGGGATTGTGGCATGGCCATTCCCCCTGAAGAGTTATTTCTCCCTTTCTGTCTCTCTGTCTCTCTCTATCTCCCTGGTGAGCACACACACCTTACAGCAAAAATCTCTCAAAAAAATGGGGCCGGCAGGTGACATAGTGGTTAAGGATGCTGGACTCCCACGTGGCCTACTGCAGTTCAAGTCCTGGATCTAGCAGCTTGCTTTCTCACTTCCCCTCTCTTTCTCTCCCACTCCGTTCCTCTCTGGTCAAATTAAAATAAATAAATACATAAAATAAATAGAATTCAATAAAATAATTATTTAAAAAAAAAAAAAAAGAAGGGAAGCCAAGCCTATTGATCAAGACCAGCTTCCTAGGTCAGTAGTCAGCATATTACAGCTCAGAGGCCAAATCCAGCTACTTATTTTCTTTTCGTTTTAAATAAAGTTTAATTAGAACACAGCCATATTCATTAGTTATGGATTGTCTATGGCTGTTTCTACACTATAGAATTGAGTAGTTGTAGCGGAGACTATCTGAGCTGCATAGCCTAGAATATTTTCTGTATGGTTCTCTATAAAACAAACCTTGCTGACCCCTGACCTATGGAAAGACTCCTCCAAGAAGTCAAAATGGAGGAAGAAACATAACCCAAGCAGGTTCCCTTTTCCTTCTCTATGCTCAGGGACCTCCCCTCTTCTCTCTCTCCTCATTCCCACCACAGAAATCACAAACTTCTTCTTTTTTCTTTGACCCAGAGGTTGACAAATTATACTCCTCAATCCATACCAAGCATCTTTGGCTTGTGCTTGCATATTTTTATTTCATTCAACCCCTTTATCACTAATCTCCCCTTCATCCTCCATTCCTCCTTCCTATTAGCATGTGACTCTAAAGTGTCTGAAGTGCATGAAATCTTACAAAACGTGGAATGTTATTGTTTGTATGTTTGTGTATGTGTGTTTTAGACAGTGTGTCGCATGTCATGATTCTCCTGCCTCAGACTCCCACTGCACCACTGCCTCTATTCAAAACACTGCCTTCTAGTCTCACATCATGCACTCTACCAGAGAGTATGTTTGGTTCATATGCCTCCCAACCTTTAGGCTCTGTACACTTTTAGGAGTTAGGGCATTAACTCCTAAAAGTGTGCAGAGTGGGTGCAGGGTGGGTTAACCATTTTTCCAAATAAAGGGGGTTTAGTCTACAATTTTGCATTAGACTTGGGGGGAAGAGTACTCTACTTCAGCCAGTTGTTATTCCCACAACATATTGTAAACATATGTTTTGGCCAAAGCTTTTCATCTCAGCTATCAAAAGAATTTTTACTTTCTATGTGACTTCTTAGAGTGTTTCAAAAACCGTATCCTTGGGAACCAGCAGTTAGCGTAATGGCTATGTCGCTGGACTCCCACATAATCGACCGCGGTTCGCATCCTGGACCTGGCGGCTTAAAACTCACGCCGGGCACGTGTGCGTGCGTGCCCAAGATCCCCAGAGGAGAATGGAGGACAAGGGATTGCGGCGTGACCATCCCCTCTGGGGGGTGATTTCTCGCTTTCTGTCTCTCTGTCTCTCTCTGTCTGTCTGGCGAGCGCACGCGCCTTATAGCGAAAAGCCTCTCAAAAAACAAACAAACAAAAAAACACCAAAAAAACCAACCATATCCTTTGACATTTGTTGCTCTTCCAATATGAAAGTGCAGTATGTGGTAGACTGAGAGATTTGCATGTACATTTATAGTACTGTTTGAATTTTCATGATGTAATGCTATCAGCCTATTAGGGATCCAGGAAGATTCTATGGGTTACCTAATGGACCATTCACGTTAGTGCTAGCTGTGACTCCCCACAATTTCAGGACATTCCTAGTTTACACTTAGGGCAGTGTCCTGAGTAGGGGCAGTGGTGAATTACACCGGGGTAGATCTCCTCCTGCAAAGTGTGATAGAACAGTTTCCTGGCCCAGAGGCCAGAGTCTCTGCCAAGACTGATGGCAAAGGGCTGAGCACAGGGCTTTAATGTGGACATGACTGTTTTCTGAGTCATCCTTTTGAGGTCTAGGCCAAGACTATTGGAAATTCTACTAATTAAAAAGAGGTTCTTGATGACCCATAATTTGTGCTTTTGTATTCAATCAATAATTTCTTCAACTAAATTTCCTAAACTTATAAATGGAATAGAGGACCTAAAGTTCAGTTCATGGCTGATTTAAAAAAAGATATGAACGCCTTGGAGCCATCAGATGGTAGAGCAGTTACGTTGCTTGATTCCCACATGGTCAACCATGGTTCGAGTCCTGGACCTGGTGGCTTGAAAAATCACACCAGGCACATGTGCGTGGGTTCCCAAGATCCCAGGAGGAGAATGGAGGAGAAAGGAATGAGGTGTGGCCATCCTCCCCAGGGTGGTTCTCACTTTCCCTATCACTGTTTCTGTCTCCCCCACCAGAGCGCATGTGCCCTAAGGCAAAAACCTCCTTAAAAAAAAGTAATTTAATAAATAAATATATATTCACATATATACACACACATACAATGCTCCCCTTCCCACTAAAAACCACATACACACACAATCAAGCTAGTCAGAAAGAAATAACTCTGCATTTCTACCTCTGTGAATATGACACCTATCTATGACATTGCAGACAGACAGCCATCTTTCCAATTTGCAGTTTAGAAAGGTTAAGAAAAACCTCTCTAAAACCTAATCTGGGCAAAGCTATACTTCTAACTTATAGCGAAAAAGACTGTACACTAATTAAATTGAAATGCCCATCAAGATTAAAGCAAGAAGTTCCACAAAAGGGAAA
The DNA here is from genome assembly GCF_000334495.1 of Tupaia belangeri chinensis. Taxonomy (NCBI): domain Eukaryota; kingdom Metazoa; phylum Chordata; class Mammalia; order Scandentia; family Tupaiidae; genus Tupaia; species Tupaia belangeri. The sequence continues at coordinate 998,315 of NW_006207386.1, read as the reverse complement.
ACCTGCATCAATGTAGAAGGCAGGAAACATAATAAAATACATTTGAAAATATTTTTAAGGTATCAGTTACAATAAAGAAGATTTTCATACAAGAGGTCACAATTTTATTACTACTGATTAGGAATACTTTTTTCTTTCACACCTTCAAGCAAAGGACCACTTCAGTCCCACTCCAGAACTGAAGCTCTTTTTTTTAAAGCACCTAGCAGTCAAGGAGAAGCTTCTTGCTGAGCAGTTTGTTCTACTGGAAATCTCCCTTTTTCCTGCCCCTAGTCTCAACACACATTCCAGAGTTTAACTCACCTTCAGTGACAGTTCCTAATGATGTTTGTTCAGCTATTTGTCATTCCTACCCATCTTCAAAAGTCAAAAAAAGTCATATTTTTTTTTTAAACCAAGAATATTGTAACTCCTCATGATGACTGGGCTTAATGAACAGAAAAGTTTTTAGAACTTAGATGAAGGTCACAAGAAAAGTGCCAAATTATACTTTTATTTTTACCTTTTTTATCTTTCTTTTTTGTTTCACACAAGGTCTCGCTGTCACAAGTTTCCTGCCTTAGCTTCCCAAGTAGCTGGGACCTCAGGAATATACTTCCATGACTGGCTCTTTTTTTTTTTTTTAAATGAGATTTTGCTTTGCTGCTTTTTTTTTTTTTTAAATAATATTTTGCTTTGGTGCCCAGGCCAGCCTTGAGCTTATGATCCTACTGCCTCAGTATGCCACAGGGCCTTAGGTTGGACTGGGACTCAAACTGGGGCCTTTCATGTGGTTCCAGTGCATAGTACATTGGCTGGATGCCATGTTGGATTGTCCTCTATAAACAAATTACTCACAGAATATGCTGAATTCTTAAATTAAAAATATGTAGACTCTACTCTTATCTCAATATAAACATTTTAATTTAAAAATACGTAAAGCCCTAATTTATTACTCACAACCTTAAGTTGTGACTGTAAGTGAACTTAAAGTTGTAAATAATGAGCCTGGCATTTTTCACATTTGCTTTTTGCAATGTACTTCCTGAATTCATTTATGGTTACACTTTAACACATTTGTTTATTTTTCTTTCTTTCTTTTTTTTTTTTTTTAGAGGTTTCTGCTATAGGGCAGGTGCGCTCGCCAGACAGACAGAGAGATAGAAAACGAGAAATCACCCCCCAGGGGGGATGGCCATGCCACAATCCCTTCTCTTCCATTCTCCTCTCCGGATCTTGGGTACGCACGCACACGTGCCCAGCGTGAGTTTAAGCCACCGGGTCTGGGACTCGAACCGTGGTCAACTACGTGGGAGTTCAGGACATAGCCATTACGCTAACTGCTGGTCCCACACTTTAACACATTTCTGAAGGAAATAATAAGCCACTCTACTCTCCCACCACCTAATGCTTTCAGAGTTTTTGCTCCCTTGAGTTGTAAATAATCTCTTGGAGGTTTCAAGGCTGCATTGCTGTTAAAGGACAGGCTTAGACTGGGAGACAGCATGAAAGACAAAGAGACCTCTCTGGTTTTGGTTTTGTGCCTGAGCACAATAGGGACATAAGCCCCTCAGCAGTTCGGTTGTCCTTTCCTCTCCCTCCTCATTCTGCTTTATTTCTACCCAGAATTCTTTGTTTCTCCATCATTACTGAGTTTAGTACAGAAATTTGAAACATATGGCAGAAATTCATGAACAATAAATGATTAGTGTAATCATTTACACTAATGATTAAAGAAAAGGCTTCTTTAGGATAGACTGCTATGAAGGAAACACTCTGATTTAACTTTAATCATTTGCCCAGTAACTTCTTTTTTTTTTTTTTTTTGAGAGGTTTTACTATAGGGCGTGTGTGCTCGCCAGACAGACAGAGAGACAGACACAAAGAGACAGAAAGCAAGAAATCACCCCCCCCAGGGGGATGGCCACACCACAATCTCTTCTCCTCCATTCTCCTCTTGGGATCTTGAGCACGCACGCACACACGCCTGGCGTGAGTTTTAAGCCACCGGGTCCAGGACGTGAACCACAGTCGACTACATCGGAGTCCAGCGACATAGCCATTACTCCAACTGCTGGTCCCAATTTTCCCAGTAACTTCTGTCAGACTCTCAGCTGTCCTATTTGAGATAGGGCCCAACTGTCAGGAGAATTAAAGCATAGGTTGCATTTATAAGACTATTTCCTTTTAATGCTCCTTACTCAGATTATTTGCCAGCAGGTATGGTGACTGAAAGCCATGGTTAGAAACCAGCACTGCAGCAGAATAGGTAATGAACTCCATTTTCCTTAGAAATCAACTTACAGTGCTGGCCCTGTAGCCTGGTGGTTAAGGGAGCTGGACTCCACATGGCCTAATAAACAGTTTGAATCCTAGCCCTAGCAGCTTGAAAGACATGCCAGGCACATCCATGCCAAATCCTGGAAGGATGAGAAATGGAAGAGAAGACATTACAGAGTAACCATGCCTCATTAGAGGGTGATTTCTCCCTCTCTGTTTTTCTGTCTTTCTGATAAGTTTACACATCCTCTGACCAAAAACAAAACAAAACAAAAGAAAAAAGAAAACAAAACAAAACAGAAAGAAAGAAATCAACCTACAGACAGTCTTCTATAAATGTGAATTCACATCCATGGATTCAACCAACGGAAAGCTAGAAATATTCAGATAATGTATTTATCAACAATGATAAAAATAGAATTTAAAATACAGTATAACAATTATTTATGTAGCCTTTACATCACATTAAGTACTATAAATAATCCAGAGATGACTTAAAGTAGATGGGAGGATATTTTCTCCAAAAAATTTTTTAATATTTAAAAAAAATTTATTCATTCATTTATTTTAATTTGACCAGAGAGAGAGAGGGAAAGTGAGAAAGCCACCAGGGCTGGGACTCAAACCTTGGTTGCCCATGTGGGAGTGTCCAGCCCCTTAACCATCACACCACCTGCTGGCCCCAAATATTTTTCCTTAAAATGCCCATGTGGGAGTGTCCAGCCCCTGAGTAATGGCTATGTCGCTGGACTCCCACGTAGTCGACCGCGGTTTGAGTCCTGGACCAGGTGACTTAAACTCATGCCGGGCGCGTGTGCGTGCGTGCCCAAGATCCCAAGAGGAGAATGGAGGAGAAGGGATTGCAGAGTGGCCATCCCCCCTGGGGGGTGATTTCTCTTTTTCTGTCTCTCTGTCTCTCTCTGTCTGTCTGGTGAGTGCATGTGCCCTATAGTAAAAACCTCTCAAAAAAAATATCATAGGTAATATGCAAATACTATAACATTTTATATAAAGGACTTGAGCATCCATCAATTTTGATATCTGCTGTGGGTCCCGGAACCCGTTTCAGAAGGTTATCAAGAAAAAACCTTATTTAATGCTATTAATAGCTAAATAGCAAATTACCTTTAAAGTTTGCTATATTGTAGGATTCTAGGAGGGAGGAATTCTCATCTATTCACTAACATATATCAAAAGACTAGAACTGTGCATGTGCATGTTAAATACTCAATAAATAATCATTAATTGAATGAATAAAGTAAGAAGATAAGGTTCAGGCATTTGTACTGGGAAGTGGGAAAAAAGAGACAGTGAAAAGAGATGCAAATTGGATCCAAATAAATATTAATCAATTGGGAAGGGATGCTTTACAAAGGGGTTAGCTTTTTTGTTTTTGTTTGTTTATTTTTGTTTTTTAGAGTAACTGACTCACAGATATGCTGGCTGACAAACAAGAGATTACAAAAGGAAAGCAATAACATTGTTTTTTTAATTGCCAGAGGGTGCATGCAGTCTCCAGAGAGAGCCAGAAAGAGAGGGAAAAAGCACTCTCTAATGGGGCGTGGTTATACCCCAATCCCTTCTCCACTTCTACATCCTGTCAGAATTTTGAGCACGCATGCACATGTGCCCAGTGTTTTTCAAGCTGCCAGGGCTAGAATTTGAACCGTAGTCAACCATTTGGGATCCAGCTCCCTCAATCATTACCTATGGAGCCAGCTCAGCAGGCACATTTCTGTAAAAGTTTATTTCCTTCATAAGAGAGAGAGAGAGCTAGAAAAAGACAGGCACCCTTGGCAGGTGGTCACACTGTGGCCCTTCCAGCCTGCAGCCCATCTGGACCACATGCGTGCCTGCCATGTTGAGGAAGCTCAGGAGAACACAAAACTTTTCCACTTGGCCTCCAGCATCATGCAGCAGTGGCCTCCTGCCCATCCCATCACAGTTGGCTCAAAAACAGTAACATGCCTGTATGTCTGAACTTTCTTGCCTTTCTTTTTTCCTTTTTTTTAAAAGTTGTTTGTTTTTGCTATAGAGTGCATGCACTTGCTGGGGGTAAGGGGGGGAAATGATCCCCCGAGGGGATGGCCATGCCATCATGCCTTCTCCATTCTCCTCTTGGGATTTTGGGCAGGCATGCACATATACCCAGCATGTTTTACAAGCCACCAGTTCTGGGATTTGAACTGTAAAGTTGGCTGTGTGTGATCTAGCCACCTTAACCTCAATGCCACCTGTTGGCCTCGTGTGAACTTTCTAATTCTAAAAATCAGTTAACGACAGTCTTTTCCCAATTTGCAGAAAATAATCAAGTTAATAAAGCGTGTATTTCCAATTTTTAGTTTTCCTCAAATATTTTTTAAGAAGTTTTTTTTTTTTTTTTTTGGGGAGGTTTTTGTTATAGGGCGAGACTGAGAGCAAGCTATAGGGCGAGACTGAGAGACAGAAAGCGAGAAATCACCCCCCAGGGGAGATGGCCTCACCGCAATCCCTTCTCCTCCATTCTCTTCTCGGGATTTTGGGCATGCATGCACATGCGCCCGGTGCTCGAACTGCAGTCGACTGCAGTCAACTATGTGGGAGTCCAGCAACATAGCCATTACACTAACTGCTGGTCCCCCAAAAGTTTTTTTTTTTTTTTAGACCACAGATTAGTTTATTTTTAACACCCATCATGCCATGAATTCATAGGGAATAGGTTCCAGTAGTTGTTTTTAACTCTGACTTTCGTATATGAGGTAATAGCATACACTGGCCTGCTTCTGTTTTGTTTTTACTTTGTTCTGCATGGTGCCCAGCCTAGGACAGTGCTCTGCTCATATCTAAGAAGCACTGTAGAGCTATCTCAGCTTTGTTATGAAATCGGAAGCCCAGCGATAAGGATCCTGGCATGTAGCCCCACTTCAGCCTCAAGCAAATGAACAGTGTGACCTCTTTCAAGTCAAGGCCAATATCTCAATTTAATCATCTGTAGAGTGGGTTTAAATTTACCTATTCCACCTACCTCCCAGGGTTCTATGAGAATCAACAATGGTCATGGTATAGAAACCTTTAAAAAATTATAAGGTAAACAAAAACGTAAACAAGAAATGAATAGTGTGGGTAGATGCTGTACTGGCACAAAACTTCACTGTCATTTTTTTCCCTAAGAACAACTTGGGAACTAGAACATTTTTTTTTTTTTTGGAGTGGTTTTTCGCTGTAGGGCGCTTGCGCTCGCCAGACAGACAGAGAGAGACGTAGGGACAGAAAGCGAGAAATCACCCCCCAGGGGGGATGGACACGACACAATCCCTTCTCCTCCATTCTCCTCTCGGGATCCTGGGCACGCACGCACACACGCCTGGCGTGAGTTCTAAGCCACCGGGTCCGGGACGCGAACCTTGTCAACTACGTGGGAGTCCAGCGACATAGCCATTACGCTAACTGCTGGTTCCTGGAACTAGAACATTTTGAACATGTTCTCTGGAAAATTCATGTATACAATCACCTACCTTTGGTGGCTCTGATGGAACCCAAAGGGTTCTGGATTAAAGAATGGCATTTTGGTTCAATATTGGTTTGCCAACTACAATCTACTCATGTTAGCTCATCTCTCTCAGCTCCAGTTTCTCTGCCTGTAACATGGGCATAATAAACTAAGCTGCTATAAATAATAAATGAGAACAATACGCAAGTGATTTGTAATAGTAATGATAACGAAGCACATTTGCATATGAGTTTTCTGGAGATATGGGATTCAAACTCAGGGCTTCTAGTCTTAGATCTAGTCCCCCTTTTCATTATTCTAGAATTAGATTTGTTATTAGAAAAACTTGATATTCATCCCATGCATATGGAAAAAACAGCTGTGATATTCTGGCATATTAAGTAGTATGTGTCTTATTAAAAGATACCCCTTGGGACCAGCTGGTGGTGTGGTAGTGAAGGTGCTGGACTCTCACATGGCTGATGGTGGTTGGAATCCTGGACCTGGAGGCTTGCTTTCTCACTTTCTCTCTTTCTGTCTCTCGCTGTTGAGTACACATGCTTTATAGCAGATTTAAATTATAATAGTAATTAAACTAAATAAATAATTCTTTAAAAATAATCCTCCTTAAGGACTCACTTTGAAACAGGTTGTAACTAAAGAGACAATTGCCAAGTTCTTTGGGTCATTAAGCCTCCTTCTCAGTGCAAATTTTGCTTTATAACAAGCAGTGTTATGGCCAATACTAATGGGGGAAGGTACAGTCTACCTATTTTTTTAAACTGTGGTAAAATACACACAACATCAAATTTACCATTTTATCCATTTTCAGATGTAGAGTTCAACGGCATTACATACATCACATTGTTTTGGTCTCTATAAATAACACATGACTTCACAGTTTATAATTAAATGTAAAGATCTCCATGAAAGGCAGTAGACTGCCCTCCATGAAAAGGTCTAGGGACAGTCTGATCACAGTGCAGGTTTCCTGTTCTGTCTTTCCCACATCTCTTAGGGGCTACGCTAACTCCTGCTGCAAAAGTCTCCAGATTACCAGCTTCCTGGACTTTGTCTTCCTCCTTGCAGACAATATTTCACATACAAACATTTAAAAAGAAAAGACTCTTTTTGTAATAAGTGAAATAGCTTCCTTGGTGGGCTGGGGGTGGGAGGCAGGAAGTATATTTTCATCCTATAAACTGTTTCTCCAAGTAAGTTTTCATAGTTTGCTTGTAGGTGAAGGTCCACTGTACCTATTGCTTTTTAAAAAAATTGTGCTAAAATACACACAACATTAAATTTACTATTTTAACCATTTTAAGGTGTACAATTCAGTGGCATTAAATATATCATGTTGTACAACCATCACCAACCACCATCCATCTCCAGGACTTCTTCATCTTCCCAAGTTAGAACTTTGTACCTGTTAAATAATAACTTTCTATTCTCCCTCCCCAGCCCTGGGTAACCTATAATCTACTTTCTGTCTCTATCAATTGATTACTCTAGGTACCACTTGTAAGTGGAATTATATAACGTTTGTCTCTGTTTCTTACTTATTTCACTTAGAGTAATACCTTTAAGGTTCATCCTTATCGTAGCATGTGTCAGAGTTTCATTCCATCTTGAAGCTGAATAATGTTCCATTGTATGTATATGCCACGTTTTGTTTATCCAGTCACCTGTCAATAGACTTTTAAGTTGTTCCACCTTTTGTCTACTGTGAATAATGCTGCTATGAACATTGGTATACAAATATCTGTTAGAATTCCTGCTTTTAATTCTTTGGGGTATATACCTAGTAGTGGGCTTGCTGGATCATATAATAATTCTATGGTTCATTTGTTCTTTTTCTTTTTTGCAATAGGGCACATGCACTTGCCAGAGAGAGAACTAGAAAGGGAAAGTGAGAAATCACTCCCCTTGTGGAGAGGGGGAAGGATGTCCATACTGCAATCCTTTCTTCTCCATTCTCCTCTTAGAATTTGGGCACATATGCACATGCTCCTGACGTATTTTTCTTTTCTTTCTTTCTTCTTCTTTTTTAATTTTTTTGGAGAGGTTTTTGCTATAGGGAGCATGTGCTCACTGGAGAGACAGAGAGACAGAAGGTGAGAAATCACCTCCCATGGGGGATGGCCATGCTGTAATCTCTTCTCCATTCTTCTCTGAGGATGGGCACACACACACACACACACACACACACACACACACTCCCCCAGTATGAGGTTTATGCCACCAGGTCCAGGACTTGAATTATGGTCAACAGTATGTGAGTCTAATGATGTCATGGTTACGCCATCTGCTGGTCCCAACCTGGTATGTTTTTCAAGTCGGGGAGTCTGGAACTCAACAATGCAGTGGGCCATGTGGGATTCAGTTGCTCTGACCTTTGTACCACCTTCTGGCCCTATGATTATTTCTTTGAGGAACTACTGGCTGTAGTATTTTTCACAGTGACTGTACTATTTTACATTTCTACCAGCAAAGGATAGGGTTCCAATTTCTCCACATCCTCACCAACACTTGCTATTTTCTGTTTCTTCAATAATAATCCTAGGAGATGTGAAGTAGTATCTCAATGTAGTTTTGATTTGCATTTCCCTAATAAACAGTGACAATAAACATTCTTGTGTTTTTTGAAACAACTAAAACTCCTTGACTAGATAGTCAAGGCTCTACAACACTGTTTCCCATTCTATATGAGCCTGTATATACATACCCTCTCCACTGTTTCCCACTATCCAACTTCCTTCTCTACCAACCCTTGGCTCAACCCAATAGCAGCAAGAGGACAAGAAGACTTTTGATGTAACACAGACTGACCTCTCGGGATGTACAGCAAGGTGGGAAAGAGAGACTATATCGAGAAGGGAAATAGAAACAGTTCACCATTCTGATATTCTAATGAAATTTTTATGTTCATCACAATATCTGGGATATTCATGGACATGTAGTAGAAAACAAATATTTAAGAATTCAAATTTAACTTTTTGCCTGATGTCTTAGGACTCAAAATAAAGCTTATAAGCTATGTATTTCACCTACAGCTCCAAATAGCTACTGTGTATAACCAGTAATAGACCCATCCCTGCTATAATAAATAATTGTTTGCCTTTCCAAAGGTCACAAGTCCCACTCTATCATCTCCTTTCACCATCAGTACACAGGGTCAATAAATGGACACTTGTTGAAGCTGGATGATGGGTACAGAGTCTCTATACTTTTGTGTATATTTGAAAATTTCCGTAATAAGCAATTTATTCAAATAAGGATACCAGGTCTCAATACCTAGCATATGATGGAAGGGAACACCCACAGTCTTAATTATCCATTCATTTTCCACATTGGGTAATTAATTTAGGATCAACAGGTAATGTTATTAGATTTAATTATTTTAGTTATACAATTAATTCTGCAATGACCAAAGCTTGAGGCATTTTCTATATCTATGTTATATAAACATAAATTTGACTACAGGTCATTTCATGTTGTCATTTTTTTAAGTCATGCTTCTTATTTGATGAGTACACAATAACATTTAAATAACATTAAAATTTTCCTATAATTACACTGAAAAAAATTTCCCAGTATTACTGAAATCAGTTGCAATTTTTTACTTCCAGATACATAAAGTACTAGAAAAGTAGCCAAAAAAGAGACAAGGATTCAACATGCTGCCAAAAATAATAATAGAACTTTAAATGTTAAACAGCTTTTAAAAAGCTCTTCTCTGGAATGAAATGCATTTACTCAAGTTGTTTTTTCCCCCCTCATCCTCCTGCTTCTTGTTATAGATGTGCCTTTCTGGCTGACTTCCTGATCAGTCGGTGGGCCCCATCCTACTGAGTCAGCCAGTTGCAGCTGTTTGGTACGGATGTGTGGAGCTGGTAGAAACCAAAAATGGAGAATGGAATGAAGAAGGGAAATTTTAATTTCTGGAAATTAAAATTTTAAATTGGAAACAACTTTCAACTGAAAAAATAAAATGAGCAGAAGTACTGAGTTCCTTCTGTGAGATCAAATTTATGGCCCTTCATCCCCCTGTAGGCATCAGAGAACGTATTTGACAACTGAGGCCAAAATTGGCCTATTTGCTTTGTTTCTTTGGTGCAGAACAACAAGACAACCAGGGTTGCCCTCAGGTTGGCATCAGGTTTCTCTACGCACAAGTTATTTTGATACAAATGGTTCCACAGGTTATGTAAGGGGGAACGAATGAGAGTTAATATTTTCCCATTGTCACTTTGGAAAGTATATTAGGACATTTCATTCATTTCATTCCAAACTATCCCCCTAAGTCTCGTCGATATTCATGTACTCAAAGAAAAACTGGCAAAACATCACAGCACTGTGTAGAACAACCTCCCTGGCATAGCCAGTTCAACCTGCATCCTTGAGCTCCGCCAGTGCAGACTGCTTTGTGCAAAGGCCTCTCAGTGCTTCCCTCTAAGAAAGGTTCCTGTGAGTTTCCCCAATTTAGGAAGAGGCACTTAAAGTCACAACTTCCAAGCAGTCAGCTTTAGTGCCTGCTCTTTAATATGTTAATAATAAAAAATTAAAATGTAATAAGACAACATACATAGTGTGTGTAGCACTGTGACTAGCACACTGTAAAAGTCAATAAATGTTGGCTCTTATTTTTGATTAGCTCAGCCATGATCATGGCACACTTTTTCTAAGTTACTTATTCATTTGTTAGCAAGAAATTTTGGAGCACTTGTCCTATGTCCAGCACTCCTTTTGGTCAAGAGGGATATAGTGGGCCAGCAGTTGGTGTAGTGGTTGAGGTGCTGGACTCCCACATGTGCAACTGCTGTTCAAGTCCCAGTGGCTTGAAACTCATGCCAGGCGTGTATGCATGTGTGCTCAAAATTCCAGGAAGAGAATGGAGGACAAAGGATTGTGGTCTTATCATTCCTCCTGGGGGGGGGGGGATTTCATGCTTTCTGTTTCTCTGTCTCTCTTTGTCTCTCTGGCAAGTACACATGCCTATGGCAAAAATGTTTCTCAAAAAAAAAAAATAGGGAAAGCAATGTATAAGCAAAGTAAAATCTCTGTTCCCATCAAACATACATGCTTTGGAAGATAGACAATAAATTGTTAAATAATTCTACTTAATAATTGCTATAAATAAGAGAGTGATTGAGGGAAATAGGGTGAGGAAAGAGGTTGACTCCAGACAGCTTCACCAAGGACACGATTTGGGTGGTGGGGTGGAGGTTGCTGCATTCCAGAGGTGGAACCCTAGGCAGATGGAGCAACAAGAGCAAAGGCCTCACACCAACAGCTGGGCTGCATTACCACATGTAAGAGATGCAAAACAGCTCTTTGTTGCCATTGTGGCAGTTTCTGTTTTCCAGGCATCCAATCACTCTACCTGAAATCAGAATAAACTCCCACCAGGAGGGTTACTATACTTTGATGAGAACTAACTTTGTATAAATAGTGTAGAAATTTAACCAAGCACAAGAGCAGACTCCTTGAATCAGCATTGCTTCAGGTCACTATTACATATCTCACTGGGACAATCCTGATCCAAATTTTGGACCAGGGCCATAACTGACTACTACTCAAATCCACAGACATAAGAACGAGAATATGAGACAGGATGGCTCCTACCCTTCCAGTAACCTGCTGTATACTCTTGAACAGGTCATGTAGACTTACTGTGTCGTAGTTTGTTCATCTATAAAACGAGGAATGGGACAGACCACTGCATCTAAAACTTTAATGTGCCTTCAGGTCCTTGGGGACTGTGATACTTGCAGATGTCGATTAGCAGTCTGGGGCAGGGCCTGAAAGTCTGCATTTCTAACTAGATCCCAGGTGATGTTGACTCTACCCACCCTTGGACCACATTTTTTATTATCCCTAAGTCCTAACCTTCTGGTTTTAAGGCTAGGACTCTGAATTCTAGGTTATGACTCAAGTCCATTATCTAATCTTAATCACCTAAAGATCTGTGATGATCAAATCATCTGTGACCTTTCTGTAATACCAACCTGTGCTGCTTTCTGGGTTGTCCAACCCTCATAAATCAAGATCACTCTCATCTGAGCTACCTCCTACTGCAGTATCTTTGCATCCCAGGGCAGGAATAGTGAAACTCCTTATCACTTTTCAAATTCAATATATGGAATGAAGATGTTAGGATTTCATAAGCATGCCAACATTTAGGCTGGAATGGAATGGTCTATTTACCAGAGTAAGCCATAATAAAGGAGCATAATATTTTAATTTACACTGTTTGATTAATGAATGCAATCATTGGGAAAGACTTTTTTTTAAATTACACAAAATTCCAATCAGTTCTGAAAGCTTAATGGAAGACATTATTTTTTATTTTATCTTTATTGTGTCTTCTGGGATTTACCTTAACCGGGTTATTAGAAAGAAAACAAAATCAGGTTCTACAAATGGAAAATTCTTTAACTCAGCAAAATTGGTTGTCCTCTTGGCTTTTTATCTCTGGAAGAAGAGCTCCGGAGGCTGGTTCCCCATGGCTCCTCAGAAAATCTACTCTCTAACAGGCAGGCTACCCGGGAAGCGTGAAGAAAACCCAGGAAATTAGCAGTTCTTGTTTCACTACTGTCATTGTGATAATGGCTTACTCTTGAATAGTCTTCAAAAGATTTTTAGGATGTGACTCTGGTTGTCAGTATTTTCAGACAGAGGAGTCTAGAGGTTAAAGAGAGTTACCAACAGATAACTGATAACAAAGTAACAGCCAAGAAATTGCCGTTATGTCACATTACATCAGGAGAAATCCTGTCTTGGATCACACTTCGGAAACCTGGATTGCTAAGGAGTACTGTCCTTTATATAATGGTGGAAATATTATCTTGCAATATAAATCATGAAGAAAAATGAAAAAAAAAAAAAGTTGATTCTTACTTGGAATAGTTATTCTAGGATTCAAGGCCAGAAGTCAGAGGGAAAATTTTATGTATATGTTTAAGTAAATTTCTTTTACTCCAACTACTATTTTTTAAAATTTTTTTTGAAAGTTGAAAAAAAAAAAAAACCAAAACAAAGTCTGAACTTGGGTCTCCTACCCAGGGTCATGTTCGGTATATGGATAATGCTTTAATTAATGAAGAGTAACCCAGGCTTTACAAGCTTTCCCAAGCATGGCACATGGAGGAGGAATCAGAATCCATCCAGTTCCACTGACTCTCATACTGACATTCTGGGGGCCACCCCACGACCTGTGATTACCTTTGTTGAGTTGTTAGGAATACACAATCTATATTTCCCATCAAATGTGCTCTCCTATAAACAGTCCCCTGGGGCTAGATTGAGCCCGGCCTGGATGTCGATAAATGACATAACAGAAGTAACTGGTATTTCACTCATCCTTTAATTTTTCTTCTCCCAGACATTAGTCTAAAGGATCATAGTGTCATGGGGGCATCCATCAAAGGAGAAACAAATAAATGAAATAGGACATATTCTCCCTAATCCTCCTTAGGCTATTCAGGGCACTCCCTGAGGTAAAGCTGGTCATTTCAGAAAATGTACTATTAATACTAGTTGGTTAGCCCCTGCAGTTCCAATCAGCCTGAAAAAAAATTTTTGATATGTAGAAAGATTCTTGATCTGGAGTACATGAACATACATTTCCAAATGGGAGATTTTATTGAATACTACTCACTGAGAAGCCAATTCTTCTATAACAAGGTAGTAGGAAACAAATGGCAAATCACATCGAATTTGTCTCTTGGCCAAGAATTGAAATTAGTTCAAAGCACTAACCAGGAAGAGAAGAATTTAGCCATAATTTCCACCTATTGTAGGTTCCTATTTTTCTCAGAAGAGCCACTAAAAATATTTAGATTTGATCATCATACATAGGCAACAATATTAATATTTAACAAAGCCTGAGTTATCATTGGTTTTATTGACTTCACAGACACACCAGGCACTTGTAACTTAAAATTACGCCCACAGATGGGATTCTTGATTAACAAGACACAGAAGACATTTTAAAAATCGATTCCAACCCGAAAGAACCAGGTCAAATCACAGGCCAGTATCTAGAGCATGATGTAGTTAAATACCCCCATTCTAGACACAGTGGAAAACCAAATAGCCATAGAAACATCAGTATTTTTTTCCTTATGTTTCTTTTTCTAATTGCAGAAGTCTCATGCACTGGCTAGAGAGAGACAGAGGCAGGGGGTGGGGACAAAATCATGCAGCAATGGGCCATGGTCATGCAGCAATCCCTTTTCTTTCATTTCTCTGCCTTGTCTGGATTTGGGGAACACATGCATACATATATACCTGGCAGGTTTTTCAGGCTGCTGGGGCCAGATTCAAACAGTGGTTGGCCATACAGGAGTAGCTTCCTTAACCACTAGACTAGCTGGCTGGCCTCTTATTTTTCTTTACTTTTCTCTCTAAGTTTTTGCCATAAGGCATGTGCACTCACTGGAGAGAGACAGAGAGAGGGAACATGAGAAATCACCTCCCCTGACCCTAGAAGGGAAGGACACTCACAATTCCTTCTCCTCCATTCTCCTTTTGGGATTTGGGCATGCACGTACCTGTGCTCAGCCAGATTTTCAAGCTGCTGGGTCTGGAGCTCGAACCACGGTCTACCATATGAGAGTCCACTGCCTTGACCACTATGTCACCAGCTGGCCCTACTTTTCATTTTAACCTGGTGCCTATTCTCAATACGATAATGTTGGCTTTTATAACTGAACCACTAAATTGAACTGTGGCCCTGGGAAGAATTAAACTGTCCACATCCACCTACCCACTCTCTCCCTCACATCCCAGTGATTGTGGCCTCAGCCAATAGGATCTGAGGAATCCTAGCTTCATGTTGCTGGTAAGCCAAACCTGCTACATTGCTATGGGGTCTGATGAGAAGCAGTACCTGAGGGCAGCTTCAGTGGAGTGGTGGGGATCTGACTTCTCTCATCTCTCTCTCTCTTTTTTTTTTTTTTGGAGAGGTTTTTATTATAGGGCACGTGCGCTCACCAGAAAGACAGAGAGAGACAGAGAGACAGAAAGCGAGAAATCACCCCCCAGGGGGGATGGCCACGCCACAATCCCTTCTCCTCCATTCTCCTCTTGGGATCTTGGGCACGCACGCACATGCGCCCAGCGTGAGTTTAAGGTGCCAGGTCTGGGACTTGAACCGCAGTCAACTACATGGGAGTCCAGCGACATAGCCATTAAGCTAACTGCTGGTCCCTCCTTCATCTCTTGATGTAAGTCAAACCTGAAGGTACTGACAACTTCACACGGCCCTGCTAGGACTCCAGCTGGAGCTTATGGCTACTCTTATTCAGTTTTGAAGGGGCTTAAAGAAAGTGCCCGTGGCAAGATTTGAGGTTCAGTGAGCTGAATGGCAGAGATATGAACAATGTCTGGCAAGGTAGCAAACTTGAGAAAAAGGCCACATACTTTGTTCCTTACAACCACAGCCTTCTCTCCTCATTCTCAGAAAGGACATTGGTTACTTGCTAGGAGCTTATACAGAGATCTGGGCCTCCAAAGTCAGCCACTCTCCAAATGACCAGTGGAGAGAAAGAACACAGTAGTCAAAGTCTTGAATGAAGGGGATCCTGATACTAGGGAGTGTTTTCCCATCGAAAGGATCAGAGTTCCCTTCCCTGTCCTCCTACTCTGGTTCAACAGCTATAAAGGTACTTGCCAGGAGATGTAGCAGCTTAAGGGAATGGTGCTCCTTTTCAAGGCTTTTGGCCCCTCTCTAGTTGCAACAATGGATAAAGGATCTAACACCAGATGCCCTCTCTATGGTGCTGTCTGGGCTGCAGAGGATCTGGCTTGGTAAGGTGGGCTTCTTTCCCATGCATAAGCTCTCATCTAAAAGCCACAGAAGAGATACGGTAAAGTAGCCACCTACTTTCTGTACACTTCCTAGAAGCCCCAGGCAAAAGGGAAAAGTGGCTGGAAACCTCTACAGACAGCCTTCCAGAACTGAAGTAAGTGTGAAGAGTTCTGCTTCGATGCCTCGCCTTGCCTGGTTGCAGATGGTTGGCTCTTGGAAATGAAATGGACTCCCCCACCCCCCACCATGAAGCATGAGTCAGAAAGTCTTGACCCTTGACTCAATAAGTCCATTCAAGTTTGTTTGGGCATCTCTTGGTCCTGATGCCCCATTTTCATTTCCTGCCCCTGTTTATCTTGGGTAACCCAGAAAGGAGCTGAGATGTAAATAGTGTTTCTGATATAGAGATCTAGGACTCAATCAGCAAGGAAGGGCACAATTAAACCCAGAATGACTCAGAGATAGTAGGTAAGGGCAACAAGGAGAGAAGGCATTTGCAAAGACTTGGGAAACTCATTAGGGAGGAATTTTAGGAACAGAGGAGGGAGAAGCTGTGGCACAAACCGGTGCCCAGTAACAAGAAGCACTCTCTTTCCCCACCCCAAACCAGTCTTTCACTCACAGGGCTGCGTTTAGAGACACACAGATAGATAAAAGTGAATCCAGGGTGATAAAGACAGTGTGCAATAATAGGACTCTTTTGGGAAAGGAGGGACTAAATTTCATTGTCAACTAAATTTCATTTTAATCAATCAACATAATTGAACATCTATGAAATTCCAGGCACTGTGATCAGAGATAAGATAGAGATAAGAGAGAAACAGTTTCTGTTGCCAGCCTAGAATTGGAGCTTTATAAGACTTAGCTCTAGATCCCCCTATGAGTTTCTAACAAATAGTCAATGCTCTTTTATAAAATGAGAGGAAAGCAGTGGTTTGAACTGCAAAACAGAGACTGCTCAAGCACAACCCAGAAGGCTCAAGCACAACCCAGCCAAGCCCCAAGCTACCATAACCCTGGAGCCAGGGCACCCAAGGGCTGTGCTTACATTATTTTATTGTCAGGTACAAATAGACACTTAGGACACATCTGTGAACAAAACAGTGAATGAGACAGGTAAAACTCTGCCTTGTAGAACTGACTTTATCTTGGAAGAAGATGTTTCTTATAAATAACAACCATAAGACTAAGTAAATTATCCGATATGTTAGAAAAAAAATGTATGAATGAAAGAGAAAGTCAAGTGGGGTAGGAGATTAAGGGTTATACAATTTAAAAATGGGGTCCTCAGGGTAAGTTTCCTTGAGAAGGTAATGTCTAAGCAAGGATTTGAGGAGAGTGAGGTCTATTCAAAAAGTAGATGTTGAAAGCCTGAGAGTAAGCCCTGGTCCCCTTCTCCATGTGAGTCCATCAGGCCATACAGGGGCTCCTCCTCTGCAAAGTGAGGGCCTAAAAGGGCCATGTGCTCTTTTCCTTGCAAGTTTTTCCTTTATAGGGCATGGTACTTAGAAAATGCTCAGTTAAGGGACCAGCAGTTGGCATAATGGCTATGTTGCTGGACTCCCACGTAGTCGACCACGGTTCAAGTCCTGGACCCGGTGGCTTAAATTCATGCCGGGCACATGTGTGTGTGTGCCCAAGATCCTGAGAGGATAATGGAGGAGAATGGATTGTGATGTGGTCATCACTCAGGGGGTGATTTTTTGCTTTCTGTCTCTCTGTGTCTTCCTGGCGAGTGCATGCATGCTATAACAAAAACCTCTCAAAAAAGAAAATACTCAGTTAGAATCCATTGATGAGGCACATACTGGAACAGTTTCTTTGACCTGATTTTATTAGGGCTCCTTTCCTGGGATGAACAATTCCCTGGAACTCTGGACCTAGACAAATTGATAGTTCGGCATAATAAGAGAAAACATTGAACAAGGCCTTAAAAATGATGTCCTATCTTTGTGCTCTTGAATAAGTACCCAAATAGGATGATGTATCTCAAATCCATTCAGCTAAGAGAAGCATAATGAAGAGTTTCGCATCCTGCCTAAGACTGTCATGTAATCTGGCCAGAAGTACAGGTCTTCCTATAATCCAGCATAACCATTATCGGCCCTTCCCTGAATCAGACCCATCACCTCTGTTTCTTTACTTCACCTGTCTCCCTCCCTCAGCCTCTTGCTCCATGGCAGTGACCTTTGTTGAAACTGATTCTACATGGGCAGTGGACCACTAGCCTTGCCACTCGAGACCCATCTGTGGAGACAGATGTTCAGCGTTGCTACACCTCTGGATTCCATGAAGCCCTGGGCCATGGAGTACAAGTTGTTTATTACACCCAGACCAGCTGTTGTAACAGGAAGTGCAGGGGACTGGGGGTAGTGACCAGATAATGATCCTCTCTGTTCCAACCTCTCCTGGCCTATTCCAAGAACAGAGAGCACCCGGCACATAAAGATAAAATAGTAAGAATTCTGCTTGTTTTCCTGGACACATCCCTAGTACCCATCCCCTTTCCCGCCATTATACTTCAGATGTCCTTGCTCCATGAGTAAGATGTACCCATAAAAATTCAAGATTAACTCCCATCTACAGAACTCAATGCTTCAACTTTTTAAAAACAATAATAAATACAAGGGAATCTGATTCATCCTAGTGAAAAAGACCATATGATTTCCTTCCCTCCTAGAATATCTGAAAATTCATGCCTCACTAGCCCTCCACTTCCCTCTCCCTGCAGTTAATGAACAATAAATGATACTACCTGGGTGAGAGACACTATCTTGTAAAGAGAGACATCATTAAGACACGAATTGCCATTGTGTGTGTATGTGCATGTGCATGTGTGCACTTTTTTCTGACTCACGAAAAACAGTTAAATGCTTTTAAGCTCTACTTTGAAAAAATTTTAAATTCAGTTAATTTTCTAGGATTTTACTCAGCTGAACTCATCAAATATACTTTGCTTTTCTGCTGTGGATCATTAAAGGCAATTTTCAGAACAACTCTGGAGGGATTATGTCTCTAGTGTGTTTCTTTCTTGAGGTGCACTCACTTGTTTGCCTGATTTTGAGTTGAATCTGACTTCCTCATCCTGTAACAGAAGTTGGCAGGAATGAATACCTGGCCTTTTACACAAAATAATAGGAGGTCTATTTTCACAACATGTCTCGCTTGCTTGGTACAGGCTCCTGGGTTTGTGTATTCAAACTGCACAAAGAGTGATTTTTATGAAGTTTTGACGCCTTGAGACTTAGCAGTACACTCCAACAGATCGGCCTAGACTCAGTATTTCTCTATAAAGCAGAAGAGGAAATCACTCTCTACTCCAGGAGCATATGCCTTTGCGGGTCTCTGAGGGCTGATTATGAAATTCTGTTATATGAGCACCACCTCCCAGGTCCCATTCTAAACAAACTGGTTTATGGAGAGGATCTAAGAATCAAGTCTGTGTACAAAGGTTTGCAAACAAAGATTCTGTGCTTCTTTTCACACACCAAATTCCATGAGCATTCTTCCCTCAACAATGTTTCAGGGCTTTCTCCTCCACATAAGGAATCAATTTAAAACTCCTTAGACTGGCCTCTAGACCCTTCATGGAACAGCTGCTCATCATCACTCTTCTAATGCTCTCCCTTGACCTGCACTCCTCCAGGCGTAGGGTACATACCCCAGAGCAGACTCTAAATCCACCCTCCTCAAACCCACCTTCCATTTGTCCACCCCTGGCCCTTACCTAATGGAGATCCCACTACCAGAAAAAAATCACTCTCACCTTCTAAAATCATCTCCATCTTCCCAGGCCCAAATTAAATGGCATCTCCTCCAGGAAACCATCTCAGATGACCTTCCCTGTTGGAATACATCTCTCGTTCTCCAGTCCTTCCATGGTCTGTGCTTCTATCCTGTAGGACTTGCTAGAAAGATGGGCAAAGGAAGGTAGGACAGCAGATGTTTGGGGCAGTTAGGAGAAATAGGCAAATCGCTTACAGGCATTTTGAATCCCTCTCCTCTTTTTGTAAAGGAGGAAAGTGTGGTATTTGTGAGGTTGAAAACTGGTGAAAGCAAAGCAGAAAAAACTGGCAGGTTTGTAGGTAACAAAGTTTCCCAGGATATTCCAGCAGATTTAAAAATTAGAAATTCAGAAATTTAATCTCCAAAGGAGACTGAGACAAGACCAAGGTTTTTAAACCCAAGGTATGGAGCGAGAGCTGAAATCCGATCTATGTCTATGTTGGCAGTGATGATTAATGTCTAGCTCTAGAGAGAAGATGCTTCATATCTGAAAAGCTATCCAGAATTCTGTGTCTCTGGGGTTATGACTATGAGATTGAGGTGGCAAGAGTTAAAAGAACTAAAGCACTTACTACAGGTAGCTTGATGGCTCTTGCCACTGCACCTGTCTCATTGACTTGACTTTGAGCATCTTGAGGGCAGGGATCAAGTCTTACTCATCTTGATACCTCCCACATACTGGCACTCAACACACGGTGGTTGTGCCATTCATTGAATGAGCCCTGGTAAAGGTTTCTATCCTAATGGTCTCTTTAAGAAAACTCAACTCAATTCCATGAGTTTTAAAATGTTTTATTCAGCTATAATCAGCTTCAAGGAGATAAATGCTTCTTTCAAATATGTAGGCTTATCTGGAAATATAAAACCGCCCTGTAGTAAAGGCCTTCATCTGAAACATAATCGAAGCCCTAAGCAACTCAGTCTAGTTACAGTCCAACAATGTGTGGTATTCTCTGAGTTTCTTGCTTTGAAATGTAGCATCTCTTTCAAATGTATGTATGTATGTATATATATGCTGACACAGAGAATTCACATCCATTTTATAATTGGGGGAATGTAAAAGTATACATTAAAAAAATGTTCATGCCACCCAAAGATAAATGCTTTGTCAGTATTTTGGTATGTGATTTTCCAATTCTTCCCCTGGGATCTAGGGGAGGTCCTGAGATACCAGGGGAAAAATTGGAAAATAACTAAGGTATCCAGAATCCTACTCTAGGATGATTGGCAACCTTTTGTTCAGTCAATGTCTATGTCTTACTGTAAATATCACCCTACTTTCTCTTTCCAAGTTTTTTCTCACTCATTCTAATGTCTTCACTGTTTTTTTTTTTTTTTCCCCATTCCCTATCTGTTAGGAACTTCCTCACTGTTTTTTTTTTTTTTCCCCATTCCCTGTTAGGAACTGGTCTCAGAAAAAAACTCTCACTCACTCATACTAAAGAGTAAGTGACAGATAAGATTTTATGCATTACCCATTCCCAAAGTATTTGTGTTTAGTAAGAGGTGAAAGCCATAAATGAAAGAACTAGATGCCCAGTTTTAAACTATGGAACCCTAATAAAGTACTTTTTAGTATATATTATCTGGAGGGATATTAAGATTTTGAGGACACTCTGTAAGAAAAAGAAATCAAAACTATTCATACAAAATTATGTCTAAGTGAATATTTATTTAGAAGGGAATGTGTAAGTGAGGTACCCTGAAGTTCAATCTTCTGGAGCTTAATATTACAGTAAACTCACTTTTGATTTTTTCCATTTATCCTTACCATCTGTGAAACTGGCATGGTAGGTACTATTAGCCTCACTTTACAGATAAAGAAAGGCTCAGAGAAGTCACACAGTCATTAAATAGATTTATGTAGTGCTAGTCACTGGGAGTGTGCATCATGATGAGCTGAAGCTAAAATGAGTTAAAAGATGTGTGGTAACAAAGAAAATATTTGTCAACAAGATGCAAACTCAGATCTCCTGGCTTCAAGTCTACTGTGCCATATTGGTGAACTGAGACTATAACCCACTGTTGCTGAACCTTTATCCAATAAGTTTCCCCCCAGACTTGGGCTTTTCAACTACTCAAACATGGTGGAAAAACAAAATTAAGGGAATCATTGATGCGTGAAGAGTAAGACCAGGTTGTGGCCCAGTTGTAAAACATGATTTTCTACAAGGTGACCCACATGTGACAGCTCCTGATTCACGGGTGGGGACCTCCCTGACTATGCCCAGCATGTGCTTGCCCATGATCTAGGACTAGCTGATGGCTGGTGTGGAACACAGTGCCAAGAGCCTGCTGAGGGTGTATGTCACTCTCTCACACATAGAAACACTAAATAAATAAACTTCAGTTTTAAAAGAGAATAAGAAAGGAATTCCAAGAGAAATATGGATGTGTCATGTTCATGTGATAACAGTGCCCAGACAATTTTCATGTCAAATTTGTATGAAGTAAATTACATGGTGAATATAAAGCTCACTATTTCAAGGAAATATATAATAAAACCTTTTGTTAAAAATTAAAAGAATTCTTGTCAATCAAAGAATAACATCCTAATTTCTCTTTTGACAGTTTGAATGTTCATGCCCAGAACTTTTCTAAGACAAAGCATAATTGCACACACAAGAAAAACTACTGGAGCTTGGAAAGGCCTATTAGGTTGACAGAAATAAAACCTGAGACATGGTTTAGATCCATTCAAAATAAATAAATCCTGGTTTTGCTTTTATCTCAACAATGTGAATGATGTGAATGATTCCAATAAAATTTTCTGCCCTTATTTTAAGACACATTTATTCTGGGATCAGCAGATGGAGTAATGGTTATGTCACTAGACTTTCATTTAGGTGGGCTCCTGGACCCAGTGGCTTAAAACCATGCTGGGTGTGTGTATATGTGCCCAAGATCCTGAGAGGAGAATAGAGAAGGGATTGCGGTGTGGCCATCCCTTCTGGGGGGGAATTTCTCACATTCTGTCTCTCTGCCTACCTCTGATGAGCACATGAGCCCTATAGCAAAAATCTAAAACACAATGACAACAACAAAAAGACACATTTATTTTGCCTATTAGAAACTCTGGTAGGTCAATGCAGTAATGACCTTGACCATCCACGTCTACATGGATTTGTCACTTTCTGGCAGTGTCACTTTGCCCTCTTCCCATTAAGAGGTAGGATCTACTTCCTCCTGCTTAAATTTGAGCTACTCTCATGACTTGCTTAGTCTAATAGAAAGAGTTAGTGACCATGTGGCAGCAATGAGCCTAGGCGTTAGGAGACCCTTCCACTCACTCTCTTGGACTCCTGGGGCTGCAGTATAAATAATTCTGGTCTAGCTTGCTGGAGAATGAGTCATGAGATCCAGTACCTCCTTTTCTACAACCATTGTCTTGTCTGACAGCCATCCAACTGTGAGACATGTGAGTAAGTCCATCCTGGAGCAGCCAGCCCCCTATTGACTCGCCAGATGACTGCCAACCATGAGCAAGCCCAGGCTGTATTTTGCAAGCCTAGACCAAAGGAATCATCTAAGCAATCCACAGGTTCATAAACTAAATAAATGCTGTTGTTTTAAGGCATTAAGTTTTGAAATGGGTTGTTTTTGCAACTAACAAATACAAAAAACCACCATAATACATTCCTACAAGAAATGAGCTACTTTAAATTTGCTATATTTTCTACTTAAAGACTGAAATTTTAGCAATATTGACAGATATTCCATTCTTCATCTGTTTAACATCTTAGTATTATAGTTTGAGCTGAAATAATTCTACATAATGGACATGTTCACATAGAGTCATAGACACATATGTTTGACAAGAATATTGTATGAACAATCATTAGAAAGCAGAACAAATGGGGGTCAGATGGTGACTACTATAAAGCACCTAGACCCATATGAAGAGATCTCTAGTTCATGCCCTGGGGATTGCCTACCCATGCTGGACACAGACATGTGTGTGCCTGTGATCCGGGCTAGCTGAGGTGGTGGCAGGGATTGTTTCATGAAAACACTATTGGGGGTGCCTCTCTAGCTCTCTCTCTCCCTGTCTCCATTTCATGGAGGAAATAAACATTTTTTTAAAAGCAGATAAATACAGAGTTTTCAGAACAAAGTATGCTTTTTCTAATGAATAGATCTGACTATACATTCTAAAGACCCAGTGATAACTCTTCTGATATCTCATCAAATACCTAAGACCTTTAGATAGGCCAGACCATAATATTTCCATAGAGCAAGGTTTTGCAGGATGACTACCTAATTTTGTAAATAAAGTTTTGTCAGAACACAGTCATGCTCAATTATTTAAATATTATCTATAGCTTTTCATGTGACAGGCAAAGTTGAGTAGTTACAACAGAGATACTATAGCTCATGAAAAATATACTATCTGATCTTTAAGAAAAAGGCCCAACCCCTGCAGTATACTACAATTGTCTTTTAAAGTAAGTCTATTAAAATAACCATTATTAAGATACTCTAAAATTAAAGCTCAGTCTTGACAAACCTAACCAATCTCATTGCAGGGGGAGATAGGAAGAAAGAACGGGTATGTGGGAGTCACACACACACACACACACACACACACACTCAAATACGTAGCATTGCTACCATATTTGCGCCTACTGGATGGATTTCCTCAACTGGGCCACATGTTGGTTATACAAATAGGTGAACTGGTAGCTGTAAAGGATTTATTTACACAAAGTCAAGTTCTATTGAGCTTTCCCTGTCTGTTTCTTTGTGGCCCATTCATTAATTATGTCTCTTTAGGAGTCACCTGATTTCTTTGCCAGAAGGACAGTTGTGTTTCAGAGATATTGAAACTCATAGCCAGGAGAGATAGACAGCTGGGCTGGATATTCACCTTTCTAAGCTTCCATTTCCTGGCTTATAAAATGACGACCAGGTACTCTCTAAAGTTCCTAGCAAAGTGAACATCATGATTCTGAGCTGATGCTAGTGACTGTGGCGATGCTAAAGGGGAGTGGCTTTGGCAACTAATGGCATAGCTCCACCAACAAAATTCATGCCCCATTCAGCCTTGTTGGCTCCTACCAACCCGCCAGCCCCAGCTCACTTCATCAGAGGGCAGCCCAGGGCCTCATACTCTGATGATCCTACTTCACTGAAGGAATGAGTGCCTGCCTGGTGCCTTTCTCAGTGAGGCCACAAATGAGCACATGGCAAAATGGTGTGCCACTAGCTTGTCCTGAAAAGAGAGGAAGTTTATCTTGCAGAAAGTAATTCCATACACTAAAGTGTTAGCAGCATAACTGGGTGGTAAAAATGTCAGTGCTTTTATTTTCTTTTTATTGGTAAGAATATTCTGCAATAGTGTGTGTTACAGTGGAAAAAGGGAAGAAACAGGAACCAACAGGTGGCATGGTAGTTAAGGCACTGGACTCCCACATGATCGGCTGCAGTTTAAGTCCCAGACCTGGTGATTTACTTTCTTGCTTTCCCTTTCTCTCTCTCTCTCCATGGCTCTCTGCTCAAATTAAATAATAACAAATGGAATTAAATAATTTTCTTAAGAAACAAGAAAAGGATGCCCTATCACCAAGGCAACATGATTAGGGAAGATTGATAATCAGATTCTTTTCAGCTAGACATTCCCATTCTGATACATTCTTCCCTTCAAACTTAGCTTTGGTGCTTCTCTTGAAATGTATGTGCCATGCACAAAAGTGTTACTGGGGGTTGAGTTTCAGACCCACCTCCTTCACCCTAGGCCTGGCCTGGCCTAACCAAATCCTTGAGAATGTTTGGATTCTGATAATGGCAGGGACTCAAAACACCTGAGGGAATTTAATGTAAAAGA
The DNA here is from genome assembly GCF_000334495.1 of Tupaia belangeri chinensis. Taxonomy (NCBI): domain Eukaryota; kingdom Metazoa; phylum Chordata; class Mammalia; order Scandentia; family Tupaiidae; genus Tupaia; species Tupaia belangeri. The sequence goes on along the minus strand of NW_006207386.1, from coordinate 973,163 downwards.
TTATTTCCTGGGTCCCAGACTGATTGAGTGGCTCAGGAGCAGTACTAGAACAGCTGGCTTAAGTTTCCAGGTATGTATGTACATACATATGTATGCATTTAAATGGTTTTTGCTGTAGGGCATGTGTGCTTGCCAGAAAGAGACAAGAGAGATAGAGGGAAAATGAGAAATCACCTCCTGGGGAAATGGTCATGCCACAATCCCTTTTCCTTCAGTCTTCTCTCAGGCTTTTAGTGATATATGTACATGCAGCCAGTGTGATTTTCAAGCCATCAGTTCTGGGACTTGAACCATAGTTGACCATGGGGGAGTCCAGTGCCTTAAACACTACACCACCTACTGGCCCCAAGTTCCCGGGTGTTTTTAATGATTAGCTCTGTTTGGGAACCAGATCTCCTTGGCAGTACAGGCAGAACCTGGGTCTGCTCTTGCTTGGAAGATAACCTTGGTCTCATGCTCAGCCTTATACAAGTCAACAAGATAAAATGTGGCAAAGGGTTTAATGGGATACCTCTTGTCAAGGATGTTTTCTTGCTCTACATCTTATTTTTATTTTTTTTTTCCTTTTAATTTTCTTCTATTGGTAAGAGTCCAAACTCTGGTACCAGCAGATGGCATAATGGTTACATTGCTTGACTTCCACATAGTCAACCATGGTTCTAGTCCCAAACCTGGTGACTTACAACTCATGCTGGGCACATGTGTGTACGTACTCAAGATACCTAGAGGAGAATGGAGGAAAAGGGATTGTGGCATGGCCATCCCCACTGGGAGGTGATTTCTCACTTTCTGTCTCCGTGTCTCTCTTTGTCCCTCTGGTGAGTGTACATGCCCTATAGCAATAACCTCTCTTAAAGAAAAAAAATGAAGTTCAAACTCTGAAACCATTCTGCCTCCATCCAAAACTTGGGCCTGCCACTTTGTAGTTGCAAGATCCTGGGCAAATTTCTTAACTTCTTTGTGCTTCAAGTTCCATTATCTGTAGAGTAAGGATGATATTAGTACCTACTTCATAAAATTGGTGAGATGATTAAATAAGTTAATATACATAGTGCTTTAGGAAGGTGCCTGACTCATGGTAAAGCTAATTAAAAGTGACTGTTTTATCTTTTTTTTTCTTGTTCAGCATGTTGCCCTGGGCACTCTTGCCTTGGGCTCTTTTCTGAGGGAAGCGTGGTTTCCTTGGGCCACTGTCACCAGGTCAGAGAGGGAACTTTGGGATGGGTTTATCAGAATATGAGCAGATATAATTTCTAACATAGCATTCTGGCTATGAGAAAAAAGATTGTGCAAGTGAGCATTTCATGGAAGTACAAGACAAAGGTGGTACAACATACTCTCATGTGGGGCCTCTGAGTCCCACCAGCAGGTTTACTGCTGGTGACCAGGGTCAAGGTAGCACTACATCAAGGCAAGTGTTAGCAAGGGCTATCTACCCCAGGTCACAGCCTTTTTTCCCCATCAATGTGACTGGCTGTCTTAATTCATCCATCTGTTAATGACAAAAGGCAGTTTATAAACAACAGAAATATGACTGGCTCTGTGGCCTGGTGGTTGGGGCAGCTGGATCCCACATGGTCAACTGTGCAGAATGAATCCCAGACCTGGCAGCTCTGGAAACATGTCAGGTATGTGTGTATGTGTATGCATGCCCAGAATCCCTAGGTGAGGGAGACATGGAGAAAAGGGGATTGCAGCATGACCATTCCTCATGAGCGATGTCTTTTCCTCCTCTCTGTTTCTTTCTAGTGAGCACACATGCCCTCTAGCACACACACAAAACAAACAAAAACCCAGAAATACATTTCTCACAGTTCTAGATGCTGAGAAGTCGAAGATCAAGGCATATTTTGTGTCTAATGGGGACCTGATTTCTGGTTCATAGAAGGAGTCTCCTATCTATGTCTTAATATGGTGGAAGGGGCAGGGTAGCATTCTAGGGTCTTTTTAAGGGCTTTTCCCTTATAACTTAATTTCTTCCTAAAAGCTCCACCTCTTAATACTATCACATTGGTGATTTGGTTTCAACATATGAATTTTGGAGGAATATAAACATTCATACATAGCACTAGCCATTTGGAAAATATACAGGATTTTAAGACACAGTTATCAAAACAATACACCAAGAGCAATTGAATAAGTTGAGAGATTTCACTTCTTGCCAAGTTTCATTTGCAACTGTAGAGTTATCAGTTTAGTGAATTCCTTACCAGTGTTCATGCCATGGGTTAATAAACAACCATAATAACAACTGTTTAGAGAGAGAGGAGGGGGAAAAAATCTAACTTTCCTCCAACCTGTCAACTCTGTACCTGGAGCAATTTGGGATGGCAGAGCTCCAGATACTGCAAAAAGCTGCCATTAACAGTGTAAATGTAGTCTTTTACATGCTTGTGAGTTATCCTACCTCCTGGCTGGTTTTTTAAAACCACATTATTAGCATCGCACAATGAATCAATCCTTTATTTTTTGGTACCAAGCACAATTTCTTTCTATTCCCAGGATGACATTAGATACTTCACCTGATGATTTAATAAACACACCTCATATAAAAAAGTTCAATTATATATACTTTCAACCTGGAAATTCCTAGTGTCACTTTATGTTGGTGTTGGTTAGCATTTACTAGATGCCCTATAGGATAAATAAATGCTAAATGGTGCAGGGAACACCTCCTCCAGATGCTTATAATCAGTCACTGAAGGGGTCAAAAGAATTCAAATGAGGCCCTGAGTGTGAGGTCTAACTCTAACTTTGCATCTCTTTAGCATGTTTTAATCTCTGAGACTGCTTTCTTTTATCATTTTTTAAAAGAGACTTTTGCTATAGCATATGCACTCTCCAGAGAGAGAGAAAGTAAGAAATCATCTTCCGGGGGATGGTCATGCTGTAATCCCTACTCCTCCATTCTCCTCTTAAAATATTTTGGGCATGCATGTATGCACACATGCACATGCACCTAGTGTGAGTTTCAAGCCTCTGGGACTCGAACCACAGTTGCCCATGTGAGAGTCCAACAACTTAACCACTACTAGCTAGCCTTGAGATTGCTTCTTGAACCACAAATAATTACCACCTCACAGAGAGTGAAAAAGAAATGATTTTCTACAAGATTCCATAGCTCCCCTACATTTCCCAACCACCCACAGCTAGGTAGGTTCATGTGACTCGTACTAGAAAAGGATGAACCACAATGACATGTGTTAATCACTTCCTACTGAAGCAGCATAAAGCCCATGTGTGATTATAGTATTTCTTTTCTTCTTGGCCCAAGGGATTGAGAAGACCATATTTTTTTCATATATTGCAGTTTATAAGATGCTGAAAACTCTCAGCCTGGGTTTCTGAGTGACTTTGGGAAGCAGAACATTCACCTTTTTCTCACTCCACTCCCATCTTAATGAACACATAGAGTGAATGAGAAATGATCTGGGTTGTTCTAGGGGATTTCTGGCTTACCTCTTTTGCTCGGTATAACATAACCCACCTCACTAATGTTGATGTGAGGCAGAAAAAAACACAGTGGTAAAGCGCATGGGTTCTCAAATCACACACCTTGATTTGAAGTCAAGCTCCATTACTCATTAGCTTTATGACTGCCCTGTGCCTCAGTTTCCTCATTTGTAACACATATATAATTTCTCAGAGGATTGTTAGACATATTAAATCAGTCAATATACAGAAAAATCTTTAAAACAGTATCTTATGCATGAAAAACATTATGGGTCAGATTGTGCCCTCCTGAAATTTAGATGTAGAATCCCAATCTGCATCATCTCAGAATGTGACAAATTTGGAGACAGGGCTTTTAAAGAGGTAATGCAAGTTAAATGACATCATATGGATGGGCTCTAATAACTAGTGTTCTTATAAGAGGCAGAGATTAGAACACAGAGACCAACAAAGGAAAGACTATGTGAAGACAGAAGGAAGTGATCTACAAGTTAAGGAGAGAGGTCTCAGAAGAAACCAACCCTGTCAACACCTTAATCTCAGACTTCTAGCCTCCATAACTGCAAGAAAATTAATTTCTGTGATTTTAAACACTCGATCTGTAGTATTTCGTTATGGCAGCCCTCTCAACCTAGCACAATAAGCACTCAATAAATTGTGGCTGCTATTAGGCAATTTATCTAGGACATAGTATTATTATTCACAGATTACATTATTATTATACAGTATTATTCATAGAAAACATTCTTTTCCTTTATCCAACACTTCATCCTCTTCCAGGATCAGAGATTCACCAGTCTAGCTACACAGTAAAATAACATGGGGAGATCTGAAAAAGTACTGAGCCCAAGCTGCACCCTCAGCTTCTGATTGAACTGGCTTGGGTGGGACCCAGTACCTATAGTTCTAAATGCTCATCAGGTGAGCTAGCATGTGCAGCCAGGTTTGAGAGCCATTGTTCCACATTTGGCAGCAAATTTCTGCTTGTCTGCTTGATAATATAAATTTTCTCCAAAGTTTAACAACAAACACATAAGCAGCAACAAAACAAAATGTGGGATTTCCTATGAGCCAGAGGGTGGCATTCAAACCACAAAGAAAAAAAAAACCTGCCTGTCTTAGGCTGACTTGATACTCTGGCTGTTGGTATGCATTCTTCACTCAAGTCATGGTACAAAGCAGCTGATCTGTGGCATTTACACATCCACTGGGAGCTGGGGTTGGGAAGTGGGGAGTGAAGGTGGGGGAGGCTCAGAGTTGTGATAACTAGGACATTCAGAACTTCAGTTGCCTTCTGTTCTAGTTAGCTTGGGTTGCAAGAATCTGAAGCTTGCTTATGTGAACCAAATAAAGAGAATGGGATGAGAAGGTGCAAGAGGCAAGCTCTTGGATATTGAAGACCAGAATCAAGCCCAGCACGACCACAGGAAGACTACCCCTGGGCAGTCAGAAACTGAGATTTCCTCCTTCTCCCAGATTCCACATGGCTTCCCTGACCTGTGCTGCTCTGATCTGCTCTTCATGGTCTCTCTCAACTGGTTTCACTTGCTTGGTCTCCTGGCTTGCTTCCTCCAATGAGGCTACCATCCCAACTGCATTGAGACTTCTTGGCTTGAATTCCTACTATGAATTGGTGGTGTACTACCTTGCTCAAATTTGCTCATCTCTGCTTGTTTGAGTTGTTCTTGTCAGACAATAACTTGGCTGGCCTCTGGTCAGGAGTTCACTCCTGGTCTCATCAGCTAGGGATAAGGAAGCAAGGTCATACATGGAGCTAAGTGTTCAGTCAGAATTTTCAGCTGGGACACCAAAGTAATATAAATACTGGATGTCGATGTTAGTTATAAGATGGGCAACCAGGCAACTATTTCAAACAGGTGCAGAGCACCAGGAGACTACTCTCAGACTCACACTAAGGAGGACAAAAAGTTGAGGGAGAATTTTTTAAAGAATTATTTTAACTTTATTTATTTATTTTAATTTGACCAGAGAGGGACAGAGAGAGAGGAAGTGAGAAAGCAAGCTACCAGGTTTGGACTTGAACCAGAGTTGGCCATGTGGGAGTTCAGCGCCCTTAACCACCACACCATCTACCAGCCCCAAGAGAGAATTTTTGAAGATCATTTGTTTGGAAAGGGCCAACCTCTTCACCAGCCCTTACCTTGAGGTTTCAATGCTCTGATTCATAAAGATTAACATGTGTTCCCTGAAAGGACATAGAAGAACTAGAACTTCATTTGAAAAACTGATGTGGCTTATGGCAGCATCTAGGAGGTAACTTTCTTTTTATTTATTTATTTATTTATTTTGCTATAGGGTACGTGCACTCACCAGACAGACAGAGAGAGACAGACAGAAAGTTAGAAACACCCCCCAAGGGGGTGGCCACTCCACAATCCCTTCTCCTCCATTCTCTTTTTGGGATCTTGAGCACGCACATACACGCACCTGGCATGAGTTTTAAGCCACCGGGTCTGGGACACAAACCGCGGTCGACTACCTGGGAGTCCAGTGACATAGCCATTACACTAACTGCTGGTCCTAGGAGGTAACTTTCTACCAGCAGGTCAAAGGTATGTGAGTCCAGGGAATCAGATATGAAAACGAGGGTAGGAATGTCAGCTTGTAGATCCTGTCAAAGAAGGTGAGACTCCAGGGTAAGAGGTTAGGCATTATAATACCAGGGGCAAGCACAGAGGGGATCAGGAGACCAGTCAAGGGAGAAATCCTGTCTAAACAAAGGAAGTTGAATTCAGAAAAGCTCAGAATCTCTAGAGAATGATGCCATCCTTTGACATTTCCAGTCACATATGAACCTACCTATCCTCCAGCCTTCCTTCTGTTTCTACCCTGAAGGTCCAGAAAATGCAGTCCATGTGGTCCCAAAGGTCTAGCTAGCCTGAGGAAGAGTAGAAATGTCAGACACAGAAAGAAAAATAAATAAATAACCGACAAAACAAAAACAGCAATCAGTTCCTTTCTGGACATTGAGAGGAAAAAAGAAATTTATGTAAAAGTTTAGACTGCTTGTGACAAAGTGACTATAAGATTATCAGAGAGTTTCCAGAGAAGTGTGGTACTGCTCTGAATTTTCATCCAGGAACTGGAGACAAACAGCCACATTGGACAGGTTTGAAGGGATTGTGGGAAACAGAAATAAAACTCTTTACAGTTCCATCCCATGAGTCTTCCTGGTTCAACTGACCCGTTACATATGGAGCAAGGGGCTGTGGCCAGGATAAATAAAGTTAGAGGGAGAAGTTGCCAGGAAAACTAGGATGTGTATTAGGTATTCCACTATTTCATGTCAGTTCCCAAATTTTTGTGGGTATGTTTGAGTATCCAGTTTCTCCCCAAAACAAGGCCTCCTCAGGCAGACGGCTCTGGCTAATTGTGGTTCTGTTCTACATCAGTTTACTCATTAGCATGTCAGATTCACCAACAGGTCATGCAGTACCCACCCATTGAATTGACTGGTATTAGGCTGTGTAGTAGAAATGATTTTTTGATGATTCTCCTGGAATGGTCACCTTGGTGGGCGAGGTGAGCAGACATACTCATCTACCGCCCATTCCCATGTAAGTCTAGAATTCCATATACTTTCCTGTTTTTGCTCAGTCAGTTCCAAGTACATCAGTTAAGCTGAAGAGGCCTGTGAAAATCCCACACAAAATTCAACTGCTGGGTAGAACCCCTGCTGAATGGGACATATATCCTTCTATCTCACAGATTACATGAGAATGGAGCCAGAAAGTGGCATGTCACATTTCATTTCTAAGTTATCAATTAAACAACAACAAAATTATCTTCTGTTACAGTCCAGGCAATAAGGGTGGTACTACAGAACATACAAAATAAGACAATGGCTCTCCATAATACATCAATATTTATCTTACACTGAAAAGAGCAAGACAGTGGGGGACATCCCATTCCAAGATGAAAGAAAGGCAGGAAGTATGGAAGGGGTTGGGTTGACTCCTGGGAAGCTGTGATGTCTGAGCTGGTCTTGAATGGGTAGCATTTCAATAAGAAGTAGTAATAAACGGAGAGGAGAGAGAAAGACATTCCAAGTCCAGGGGATTTTTCCATCACTGCTTTTTCTCCATACTAAAATAAGAGAGGTAAAAATATTTCTTCTTGAGACCAGCAGCTGGCATAATGGCTATATCGCTGGACACCCATGTAGCCAACCGCAGTTCAAGTCCTGGACCTGGTGGCTTTAACTCACGGCAGGCACGTGTGTGTGTGCGCCCAAGATCCCGAGAGGAGAATGGAGGAGAAGGGATTGTGGCGTGGCCATCTCCCCTGAGAGGTGATTTTTAGCTTTCTGTCTCTCTGTCTCTCTCTGTCTTTCTGGTGAGAGCATGTACCCTACAGCAAAAACCTCTGAAAAAAAAAAAAAAAAAAGAAATTATCTCTTGTGCATACCCTGGTCTATTTTTGGTTACATGTAGTGTTCTGTATATGGAAGAAGGAAAGTACAAGGAGTGTTCTGGAAATTTTTCTGTTTTTTAAATTTTATGATTATTTTTATATACATTCAATTGCTATACATCATTGGGTTTATAAAGAGAATTCACCCAACATGAAAAATACCTCAGACCAGTCCAGTCGAGAATATTATACATGTTATAAACTACAAGTAAAAAAACATTTCTTCTGTGTCCCACAAGTGCTTTTACTATTTTTTTCTCCCTGATTTCCTTCCCTATACTCTTCCCTTCTCCCACCCTCCTTCCACAATGTCTCCAGTATCCATAACTATTTTCAATGCTTTTATGTCCACCAGTCTTTCAGTATCTACCATATAGTGTGGGCGGTCAGTATATATATTTTTTGGAAAGGGACTTTTATTTTTATTTATTTAGTTTTCATATTTTATTGATTCACAAAAGATCTTAATCTACATACTTTCAATAACAAGTGCAGTTGATATATACATAACTATGAACATGCCTCTGACTTTAGGCATTAGGCATAGACATCAGTGAGTAGAATGAACATACTATAAAGTAGCACCTAGCTGGTGCTATATAGCTTACTGCAGTCATTTAATAGGTATTTTTTATGAATTTTTTAATTTCAAGAAAAACATGATTTAGTTTTAATAGATCAAAATAAAAAAATGTTAAAAATAGTTTGCTTAAGGCTTAAAGCTAGGAAAAAGTTTAGGATTCAGCTCAGACAGTAGGTAAGATGAACCTATCAACAGTTCAAGGGAAGACAGAACTTCTTAAATCTGGGAAACAAAACACAGAAGAAAATCAGTAATATTTTAGTCAAAAGTTATAAAATTCTATTTCACTAGTTCAGTCTCATGTAATTAATCTCTCTTTTGCAGTTGAATTTGCAGTGTTACGGTGGTCTGATCTGTCCATTTAAATTCTGGAAGTTAACATTCAACATTATTATTGATCTTTCTAGACTTGTCCCTACTATTAAGTTGGTCATTCTCTTCGTTGTTTCTTTGTACTCTTATTTCTGTGTGTCTGACTAGTTTTCCTGGTATATCACACCCTTCAGAACTTCTTGGAGAGCTGCTCTGGTGTTGGTAAATTCTTTCAGGTTTTGTTTACCTGAGAATGTTTTTGTCTTTTATTCCCATATGAAGGATAATCTTGCTGGGTATAGTATTCCTTGGTTAAAATTGTTTTTCACTTAACACTTTGAATGTATTTTTCCATTCTTTCCTTGCTTGCATTGTTTCCAATGAGAGGTCTGATGTTAGCCTTATGAAATATCCTTTGAAAGTAACTTGACCTTTCTCTCTTGCCAGTTTTAGTATCTTGTCTTTGTCTGTAGTTTTGGCCAATCTGGCTATGATGTGCCTTGGAGAAGATCTTCTTGGGTTGATTCTATGTGGGGTCCTTTGTATTTCTTGGGTCAGGATATTTGAATGCCTCTTTAGGTTTGGAAAATTTTCTTCCAGGATTTCATGGAATAGATTATCAATGCCCTTATTGGTTTCTTCACCTTCTGGGATACTGATTATACAGATGTTTGGGTGTTTAATGGTATCCAGTATTCCTTGTATATTATTCTCATGAGGGGGTATTTTCTCAGTCTTTTTAGTGAATATTTCTAGGTCAGAGATTCTGTCTTCTACATCTGAGATTTGCTTTTCTGCATGCTCTAATCTGCCTTTAATACTTTCAAGGGAGGTTTTGATTTCCTGTATTACAGCCTTCATCTCTAACAATTCCATTTGATTCTTTTTTATGGTGTACATTTTCTCTTTCAGATTAATAACTTCCTTACCTCCTGGAACTCATTCTTTTCTCCTTTATCTTCCAAAGTTAGTTGTCTCTCTTCTCTAAATATTCTAAATTCTTTATCTGACATTTCCACGAGTTCCATTGTATTGTCTGTGGAGGATGAGGAGTTATTCTTTTACCTTTGGGAAGATATATTTTCTTGACTTTTCATATTTCTTGTGCTTCTGCTGTGGTTTCTGGTCATCTGATTGATTATACATTTTTTCACTAATTTTTGGAGTTAAATGTGAGCGTTCAGAGGCATGCAATAGGTGTTCTGCAATCTCTCTGCAGTTCTGTTTTTCTCCCTTTTTGCAGCAGATTCCATGAGAACTGAGGATTACTCTGACCTTGAAAGTATTCTGGTATTTGACTACTGTGTACCTAGACCTGTCTAGAAGCTCAGTGTGTGAAAGCTACTAGATCTTGGGGTCAGCAGGGTGAAGTCTAGGAAGGAAATCTTTAGTTGTCCTGGTCCCTGAAAGGAGCTCAAATGTAGATGGCTTGTGATTGACCTGTCTTACTAGATCTTGGAGTCAAGAGGGTGAAGTCTGGGCAGAAAATCTTCAGTTGTCCTAGTCCCTGAAAGGCTCTGGGAAATTATTAAATAGAATGGTTTGGCATATAGGCACCTATGGGTATCCTTGCTGCTGGATTCTTTTTTTTTTTTTCCTATAGGGCACATGCGCTCACCAGAAAGACAGAGAGAGACAGAGAGACAGAAAGCGAGAAATCACCCCTCCAGGGGGGATGGCCATGCCGCAATCCCTTCTCCCCCATTCTCCTCTTGGGATCTTGGGCACGTACTTACACGCTCCCGGCATGAGTTTAAGTCACCGGGTCCGGGACTCAAACCACGGTCGACTACATGGGAGTCCAGCGACCTAGTCATTACACTAACTCCTGGTCCCTCTGCTGGATTCTTAACTTAGATCCATGTATAAGTTTATAGGGTCATGAATTTTTAAAACTGAATGCAGAATTCATATTTTGGTGAAATATTCTGGGTTATTTGGCCAGAGATTTCACCACATTCTCAAAGAGATCCATGACCAGGAAAAGGTTTAAATCACATAGCTAAAGAGAAATAAGAAAGGAGAATATTAATGTATTAAATTGTCTTGGTAAAAGAGTTATAATAAAGGAGAGAAGTAGGTTCTTTTTGATTTAGAAATGCTGTAGTCTCAGAGTATTCCCTTGCAGAACATGGTCAGTGCACTAAACTCAGGTGTTTGGTCTGTGAAATGTGGAACTGTTTACCAAAAGCAGGGAGGAAAGTAGAAAAAAGGAATAAGAATTACTTTCTGATCTTCAGCTTTGTTATTGCTAAACCTGCATTTTAATTTCTTCCTTCTTGCTCTCTTTCTCTCTCTCTTTTTCTTTTCTTTTCTTTCTTTTCTTTCTTTCTTTCTTTCTTTCTTCTTTCTTATTTCTTTTAGAGAGGTTTTCGCTATAGGGTGTGTTTGCTCCCTAGAGAGACAGAAAAAAGAAAGTGAACAATCACTCCAGGAGGTATGGCCGTGCCATAATCCTTTCTCCTTAGGTTTTTCTTTTCTACATATTTTTTTCTAAGAAAGAGAGGCAGAAAGACAGAGAGAAAGAGAGAGAGAGCTATGCGCCCCTACAGGGCCTTCATGCCATAATCTATTCCTAGTCTCAGCCAACAAAGATCACATACACATGGATGTGTGCCCAGCATGTAGAGGGAGGCCTGAGAGGCTAGCTCAGGACCTTTGCACATGGCCTTAGTATTGTGGAGCACTGCGTTACCACTGTGCCACTGCAGCTGGTCTGTTCTCAACTTTTTCAATGGTAGGGGCAGGGTTCTGTACCAGTGGACATAGCATGAGACCAGTGAAAGTCCCACCACCCCAAACTGTTTTCCCTTGGACTTACCACACTGATTGGATCAGTCAGGAAAGAGTCTACTTTGTTTTAAGGCAGGGATGACAAAAAGGTTTCAATTCCCATATTGACTTCAATCCATTTTTAATGGTTGCTTATAGGGCTGGGTAAAGAATTCTAGATCAAGCCTGGGCTCAGAGGAAAGTTTTTTGCCATGTCTGGTTGAAGAAATTCTCTCCAAAGACTATTAAAACACAAGTGCTTTCTAAAGAAAATACTTCATGTTTCCTTTAGTCCAGGGTTTAAGGATCTATTGGTTAAAATAATAGGTTCTCCCACACAAGGCTCTTGGTTTGACAGAGAGAAAGGGAGCAGGTGAGAGGGAAAAGGAGAGGGAAAGAAAAAAAGAGAGATAGGATGCAATTGGGAATGCTCTGGGAATGGAGAGCATCTAATATCCATCCTCATTGGCCATTACATGCAACCAAGATAAATGTTAGTACCTAAGGGTTCAGGCAGCAGGAACTTTCTGTTGTTTTAGAAACATAGTCACAGTACTGGTGGCCTCTCCATAACAATTCTACACTGGACAAAACATGAACAAGAATTAGTACTGCAGTCAATAGCTCCAAAAAGCCAGAGAAAATGCTCATATGCTCCTCCAAGAGGTGACTGCTCAGGGCATTCCTTGTACCTCCTCTGCATTGGAATCCACGGGAAGCTTTTAAAAGGGCCCAGGCCTGCTTCCTCTCATGCAGCTGAACTTGGAGAATCCTAAACTTGACTGCACATTGGAACTCCCTAGGGAGCTTTAAATTCTACTGATGCCTGGGTTCTCTAGTCCCCTCAGACCCCACCTAGAGATTCTAGTTTAATTGTTCTGGGAAATAGCCTGAGCTATTTCACAGCTCCTCCAGGTAAATTTAACCTGCAGCCTAAGTTGAGAACCCCTGCTAATCAAAAACCTGGGAAACAGATTCCAATCCAGGAGCTCTGGGATGGGGGCCCAGAAGTCTATGTTAAATAAACAAGCTTCCCAAGGCAGGAGCATAACTCTACATGGCACCAAAACTACAATATGACTTTAATTACCTATTCAGGAAAATCAGATCAATCTGATATTCAGAATTGTGTAGCTCTAACACCTGTTTGAATTTTCCCCTTTTCAAGCAAATGTTTCTAAATCCTATTGAAAGAGCCCTCATACACAATTAGTTTGGGCATTTTGATTGACTTAACTGGTCCATGCCATCAGTGCCTATAACAACTTCATCGTGTGTGTGCTTCACGTTCATCACAATGCCCAGCATACAGAGGACAATCAAACATTAAGTGGAATAAAGCCAGTAATTACCTGGTGGTAATTATATCTTTTAAAATACCTTGTCTACATTAATAGAAAAATGTGGTGTTGGGATCAGGTTTTCTACCTATTAACTGTGGTTGAATGAACCAGTATTTTAGTCCAAATAACCAAACGTGTGTGTGTAAACACCACATCAATCCTTCTCTTACATCACTCTCATCCTCTTCAGGTCAGGGAGGAGAGACCTCTGGCAACCTCGTGGATAAGATAATGCATAAACCTCTCTCTCCTTATCTCTCCTTCCTAAGCTAATCTCCTAAATGAACATATCACATCTGGGGCGTTTCAGTGCTTGGAAATGTGCAGCTCTCTGGAAAAATCCTTCCTGAGATAGCCAGTAGTTTCCCAGGGGGAAAGCCAGCCTTCCATTAGCAGGTCCAGGGCTTGACTGAACAGAACACAGAACAAATTGGGCCTGCTGGGTCTTCTGAAACAAGCATCTGAGAATGCTCAGCACATCTGTAGCCAATGGGGGATGGGCTAGCAGCAGGACACTCCATGGTCAGCCCTGGTCATGGCCACTGCAGCCCTTGGAGATGCTCAGTGCTGGGGTTCAGCCAACATACACTTGGGCCTTCCCTCCACCATCCTGGGATATTAGTGTTGCCAGATGTGCACACGTGGGTGTTCCTTTGGTGTTTGCTCACTCTGATGTTAATGAGAAAGAATGCCTTATCCCTCTAATCTCCTCGAAACATCTTAGAGAGACATTTATTTATTTGAAGGTTTTGTTTTATGAAAGGCTAGGGGTTGTTGGTGGTGAGTTTCCATATATCTTTCACAAAGTAATTGGTCAATTACACTTAGAACAAGTCTCCCACATTCTGAGAGGAAGCCCTCCCTTCCTACAGGAGAAGCTGCTGTGACTGTCCTTGTCCGGCTCTCTCCTTTCTGCTAGCTCCAACACCAGAACAGCAGAACTTGATGTTACTCTCAGGGAACACCTCTGAGCCACTTAGTAAAAAGCTGTGGCCCTGCAGGTTATCTTCACACTCTTCTACATGGTCCACCACGGGTTTTACCTGACCAGTGAGACCCACTGAGTCCCTGCTCTAGGGAAAGTTGGCATTGATGTGGATGGTCAGTGCCCAGGCTGGACAGGAGAGTTATTTTGATTACCATCCCTGTCCACCTAAACCTGGAGCTATCTGGCCACCACCTCTGCTCCAACACTGTCCTGGGCTCTGGGACTGTCCCATCCACCAGATGTAGTGATTGCCAAGATTTTGTTAAATCTTCTAAAGCTCAGCCTTGGCATACACTTGCCCCTAACCTGGCTCTGTTCATGAGGCTCAGAGAACTAACTTCTGGTTTTGTTGCTGAGGCCAACTTCCCAGTGGTACTACTCAGCAAGCTCCCATAGCTGGGGTACATAGTGGGTATGCTGCCCTGGAGACCTGACTAAATCAGATTTATTATTATTTTTATTGTCAAGGCTCATAATACACCAGGGAAGGAAAGGAGATTTTTCCCTACCAGTGAGTGCTAGTAAGAAATGAGAAAGAATGTGAATCTCAGTGAGGAAGGGAACAGAGTTAGGGAGGTACAGGAATGAGGGGCATGAAAGCAGGTGGGGAGGCTGGGACTGTGGGGTGCTGAACAGGAACCCAGAATGGAGGCTGGGGACAGAGAGGATGCTCCTTGTAGGCAGCGCCAGCTCAGCAGTGGGCAGGGCTGGCTCAGCGGTGGGCAGGTACAGTTGGAAGAGTAAAAGGAATCCAGCCCCTTTGTTGAATCTTCACTCTGTGCCAACTGCCTGCTCTGGTTAGCTGCTTGGCCCTGGTCCCTGCTAGAGCCAGATTCATCTCCTTCCTGTCAGACAGCCCTGGCTGAGTGCTGGGGTCCAGCTCCGGAACACATCCTGATGGCTGAAACCTGCTCTCTGAGACAGATTCCTGAACCCAGCAGCCTGCCAAAGACCTCCATATGACCCTCAGATAAGGTGACATGGCAGCAGAGACCTGAAGGAGGGTAGAGATAAGCCATGTGTGTCTGAGGAGGAAGGGCTAGATCTAAACAAAAGAAACAGCAAGTGCAAAAGCCCTGGAGCAAGCATGCACCTGGCATGTTCAAGGCAAAACTGAGCCAGCAAGATCCAAGAAATGGGGTAAGACATAGGGCAGAAAAGGTAGCAGAGGTGGTGACACAAAGGGCCATACAGGCCAGTGAAATGAATGAGACAATCACTGTTCTCAAAAACTCACACAACTTGCATCTCCAAATAAGCTAGTAAGGTAACAAAAGTTGAGCAGAAAATATCTGTACCCAGAAGAACTAGGATACAGTCTGGTTCTACCCATCTCTAACAAAGTTTGAGGTAAAGTTCTAATCCCCTATCCCTGAGGCTGGATCTTTTTCTTCTCCAGAGCAGCCCTGCTCTAGGGAGTACCTTGGTCATCCTTCTGCCTACTTGATCATGTGGTCTTCTGGTCACCAAGAACAAAGTATTCATGTCACTCTTATTCTTGACCTGGAGGAAGGGGAAGGAGAGAATCAGAAAATAGCCCTAGCTAGTAAAGCCTCTTAAGATCCATGCTTTGTGTTGAGAACGGCAGGGCAGGAGAGGGTACTGAGAGGAGGAAGATGCAGCTACTTTTAGATGGATGAGAACCAAAGCACTGGCCCAGAAGGACCAACCTCTCTGCTTTCCCTGTCTCTTGCCTCTCCCTCTACCCACTACCACATGCTCCACATGGCATACTTGGTTACAATCCAACTGGAAAGCCCAGTAACAATGGTTTTATACAGTGATGGAGAACCTGACCTGATTCTACAACTACGCAGTGGCCATGCTAGGTGCATGTGCTTGTGTGCCCAAGATCCTGAAAGGAGAATGGAGAAGGGATTGTGGTGTGGCCATTCCAACCCCCCTCTGGGGGTGGTGGTGGGCGGTGATTTCTCTCTTGCTATCTCTCTGTTCTTCTTCTGTCTCTTGCAAGTGCATGTGCCCTATAGCAAAAATCTCTCTCAAAAAATAATGATGTAAAGCAGTATTTATTGATGTGGAAAGGAATCTACAGTACACTTCGTGTGAAGCTAGATTACAAAAGCATGTTGTTTATGATAGAATTTTTTGGAGACTAAATCTGTGTTTATGCATATAAAATTGGTAAAAATATATATGCCAAGACTCAATCATTTTTGCTGATCTCTAGAATACAGCATTTGATGCTTACTTGTTTGTATTTTTCTGTATTCTCTGAATTTTCAATAATGAACGTTAGTGAGGTATTTGTTTTGAATAAGATAAAACCAGAAATGTTGAAACGCTCTGGAAAGTGAAATGTCAAGCTCGTCAGCAGATCTGAGCAGAAAGGAGATCGCCTTTCTCCTCCATTCCCACATGCAGCCAATCCATCAGGCCATCTCTAGATTGGATTACGCTTCAGCTCTCTCAAGCACATGAGCGTCTGTCCTACTTTAAAAAGCTTCCAGAGAAAGAGGCTTCAAAAATTTCCCGTGGCAATCCATTCCAGAGTTTATCAAATTCATCTGAGAAAGAAATAACTCCTATCGAATTGGAAACACCTGTCCTATGCTTCAAGCCCTTTTCTCCTTTAATGCACGG
The DNA here is from genome assembly GCF_000334495.1 of Tupaia belangeri chinensis. Taxonomy (NCBI): domain Eukaryota; kingdom Metazoa; phylum Chordata; class Mammalia; order Scandentia; family Tupaiidae; genus Tupaia; species Tupaia belangeri. The sequence continues at coordinate 956,677 of NW_006207386.1, read as the reverse complement.
TAAAAAATAGTGATGAAATGGTGATGCCATTTGTCTTAATCAAGAGCATTTGTTTTTCAGAATATGTAAAATTATATACATCCTGCAAGTGGAACATATGTGCTTGCCCACAATGTCTCAGGACATTCTAAACTGGCAAGATGGTATCAGCAAATGTTAAATTCTGGGCCTGGGCGTCAATGGAAGGAGCCATTAAGAAAGCTACACTCTAGAGCCAGCAGGTGGTATGGTGGTTAAAGGCGCTGGATTCTCACATGACCGACTATGGTTTGGGTCTCAGACCTTGTGGCTTGCTTTCTTGCTTTCCCTTTCTCTCTGTCTCTCTTTGGTCAAATTAAGAAACTACTAATACTAATACTAACAAATGGAATTAAATAAATAATTTTTTTTTTTTAAAAAAAAGAACCATCCTGTCCTAGGTTACTCTGGGGGATAGAATTTCAGCCCAAGGCAGTTTCTTCTCAATCTTTGGAGTAGAGGCATCACCAGAGTGTAACTTTAGATGGGAATGAGAGCTGAGAGATACAGGAATCCATTTGACTGCTCTGGCTGATAAGGATATTTGCCACCCCCAAACCTTGAGAAAATGAAAAAGAGCCTGAGTCTGCCAATGTCGACCTCCTCGGTGATGGACAATACAGTGATAAGAGCCTTTCATCTCCAGGTTCTTTAACTGCTCCTCAGTTCCTCTCTACCCTCCCTCCCTTGGTCCTGTCCTGCCCAGCCTGTGGTCCTCAATACTTTCCTGGCTAACACTGACTGCTTACTATGTGCGAGGCACTGACTGCTCTAAGATGTACTTGTCTAATTCTCACAACCACCCTGTGAGGTGGAAACTGTATCCCCACTTAAAGTGGTCTTGGGCTAGCCCCACACCACAGCAGTCAAGTGCCGTGCATGGGGAACTAGATCCTGCATGTGATCTTAGGACTCTTGGCCCCAATGGCTTGAAAACAACACTGTGTGAATGTGCAAGTGTGTCTAAAATCCTGCCAGAATGAAGAAATAGAGGGGAAAGGATTGCAGCATGACCACATCCCATTGGAGGGAGGGTGGCTTCTCTGTCTGGTAAGTGCATACACCCTCTGACAATAATAACAAGAAGAATAAAAGAGTAAAGTGTTTTCACCCAAGAGCTTGCTCCTGTACTTTCTGGACACCAGACTGTCTCTAGAGGCAGACGTTTGGTACCAGAAGGGGTTTTCCTTCTCCCAGAGGGACTGATGGAATACTGTGCTCAGGAGCCTACCATGACTCAGATACTGAGGAAACTGAGCAGGGTACGGGAATGGAGAGACCGTGGGAACAAATGGTGCCATACCCATTGGGTTCACAGGACATTCAGGCCTCCCAGATGACTTCCAGTTGCCAGTGTTTACAGCTCTGTGCCTGAGAGTTTTTCTCCCAACCACAGCAGGTTACTCTGCTGCTGGGCCAGCCATAATCCAGTGACTACCAGGTGTTGGTGCATAAATACCCCAGCTCCCTCAGCCTTAAGAAGGATAATTCTGGATCACGAATTCTGTACTGTTTCCATTGGTATTAAATGCAGCTGTCCATAGTAGTAGCTGAAAAACAATGCACCCTTTTCTGATTGCTATCTTTCCTCTGCATTACTTCATGTTGTCCAAGAATCTACCTGCAGTTGAATCCTTATTTCAGGGTATCCTTCTGGGAAAACCTAAAATGGAATCTATGACAGACTGGGCTGGCGCCTGTGGGTTTTTTTTTTTTTTTTTT